>NW_027397066.1:66915265-66941004 GCF_003265705.2 Callorhinus ursinus | reverse complement strand
GTGTGTGTGTGTGTGTGTGTGTGTGTGTGTGTGTGTGTGTGTGTGTGTGTGTACACACACACCTTTTCTTTATCCATTCATCAGTCAATGGACACTGAGGCTCTTTCCATGATTTGGCTATTGTTGACAATGCTGCTACAACTATCAAGGTACACATATCTCTTTGAATCAGTATTTTTGTATCCTTTGGTAAATACCTAGAAGGGCAAATGCTATATCATAGGTTAATTCTATTTTTAACTTTTTGAGGAACCTCCATACTGTTTTCCAGAGTGGCTGCACTAGCTTGCATTCCCACCAACAGTGTAAGAGGGTTCCCCTTTCTCTGCATCCTCACCAACACCTACTGTTCCCTGTGTTGTTAATTTTAGCCATTCTGACAGGTGTGAGGTGATATCTCCTTGTAGTTTTGATCTGTATTGCCCTGATGATGAGTGATGTTGAGCATCTTTTCATGTGTCTGTCAGCCATCTGTACGTCTTCTTTGGAAAAATGTCTATTCATGTCTTCTGCCCATTTTTTAACTGAACTGTTGGTTTTTTGGGTGCTGAATTTTAGAAGTTCTTTATATATTTTGATTAACACTTTATCAGACACCACATATAATATTGTATTAGTTTAAGATGTACAACATAATGATTTGATATACGTATACATTGTAAAATGATTACCACAATAAGTCTAATATCCATCACCTCACATAGTTAAAAGTTTTTTTTCTTGTGGTGAGAACTTTTAAGATCTACTCTCTTAGCAACTTTCAAATATAAAAACCTAAATAAATGGGAAAATAGGAAGACTTAATATTGCTAAGATGGCAACAGTCTCCAAGTTGATCTATGGACTAAGGGTAATCCCTATCAAAATTCCAGCTTTTTTTTTTTTTAAAGATTTTATTTATTTGAGAGAGAGAGAGAGCACAAGCCAGGGGGAGAGGCAGAGTGAGAAGGAGACTCCTGGCTGAGCAGGGAGCCTGACACAGGGCTCAATCCCAGGACCCTGGGACCATGATACGAGCCAAAGGCAAATGCCCAACCAACTGAGCCACCCAGGTGCCACTCCAGCTGGATTCTTGGCAGAAACTGACAAACTGATTTTAAAATTCATTCTACTGGGACTCAGAGGAGCCAAAACAATCTTGAGGGGGAAAAAAAAAGTTGGAGGACTCACACATCCCAATTTCAAAACTTGCTATAAAGATAGAGCAACCAAGACAGTGTGGTAACTGGCATAAGAACAGGAATATAAAATAATGGAATAGAACTGAGACTCCAGAAATAAACTCTCACATTTATGGTCAACTGATTATCAACAAGGGTACCAAGATAATTCAATGGGGAACTTACAGTCTCTTCAACAAATGGTGATAGGACAATTGGATATCCGCATGCAAAGAATAGAAGTGGACCTTTATCTTACACCATATACAAAAAAATGAACTCAAAATGAATCAAATGTCTACATGTAAGAGCTACAATTATAAAACTTACAGAAGAAAACAGAGCAAATCTTCATGATCTTGGATTAGGCAATGGTTTCTTAGATATGACACTGAAAGTAGAGGCAACAAAAAGGAGAAACACTGGACTTAATCAAAATTAAAAACTTAAATGTTTCAAAGGATACCATCAAAAAAGTGAAGAAACAACACACAAAATGGGAGAAAATATTTGCAAATCATCTGATAATGATCAGGTCTAGAATATAAGAATTCCTGCAATTCAGTAATAAAAGGACAAATAACCCAATTTAAAAACCGAAAAGGATCTGAACAGACTTCTCTTTAAAGATATACAGATAGCCAGTAAGTACATGAAAAGCTGTTCAGGGAAATGCAAATCAAAATGATGAGATACCTCTTCACACATGCTAGGATGTCTAAATCAGAAAGATCATAAACGTGACAGCAAATATGGAGAAATTAGAACCTGCACACACAGCTGGCAGGAGTGTAAAAAGGAGCAGCTGCTTTTGAAAACAGTCTGGCAACTTTCCAAAAGACTAAAGAGAGTTATCATATGTCCCAGTCATTCCACTCCTAGGTAAATACCCAGAAGAATTAAAAACCTGTGTTCATACAAAAATTTTTACATGGAAGGTGGCAGAGGAATAGGAGACTGTAATTTCGTCTGGTCCCAGGAATTCAGCTACATAGCTATCAAATCATTCTGAACAACTGTGAACTCAACCAGAGGTCTAAGAAAAGACTAGCTGCAACTCTACGAATAGAAAAGCGAACACTTTCTGCAAGGCAGGACGTGCGGAGAAGTGAATCCGAGGTGATATTCGGGAAGATAGATCGTGGGGGGAGGGTGCCTCCGTCAGCCGCCACCAGCAAGTGATAGAGCCGCGGAGCACAAAATCAGAACTATTAGAAGTCTGCTCCAAAGCCAAAGAAACACTGAAAAAGAAAGCCAAAACTGGTAGCATCACAATTCTGGACTTCAAGCTGTATTACAAAGCTGTAATCATCAAGACAGTATGGTATTGGCATAAAAACAGACACACAGATCAATAGAATAGAACAGAGAACCCAGAAAAGGACCCTCAACTCTATGGTCAACTAATCTTCGACAAAGCAGGAAAGAATGTCCAGTGGAAAAAAAGACAGTCTCTTCTTCAACAAACGGTATTGGGAAAATTGGAGAGCCACATGCAGAAGACTGAAATTGGACCATTTCCTTATACCACACATAAAAATAGACTCAAAATGGATGAAAGACCTAAATGTGAGACAGGAGTCCATCACAATCCTTGAGGAGAACACAGGCAGCGACCTCTTTGACCTCAGCCACAGAAACTTCTTCCTAGGAACATCGCCAAAGGCAAGGGAAGCAAGGACAAAAATGAACTATTGGGACTTCATCAAGATAAAAAGAAAGAAAGTCAACAAAAGCAAAAGACAACCAACAGAATGGGAGAAGATATTTGCAAATGACATATCAGATAAAGGGCTAGTATCCAAAATCTACAGAGAACTTATCAAACTCAACACCCAAAGACCAAATGATCTAGTCAAGAAATGGGCAGAAGACATGAACAGACATTTTTCCAAAGAAGACATCCAAACGGCCAACAGACACATGAAAAAATGCTCCACATCACTCTGCATCAGGGAAATACAAATCAAAACCACAATGAAGTATCACCTCACACTGGTCAGAATGGCTAAAATTAAATGACAGATGTTGGCGAGGATAAGGAGAAAGGGGCACCCTCCTACACTGCTGATGGAAATGCAAGCTGGTGCAGCCACTCTCCACAGTATGGAGGTTCCTCAGAAAGTTGAAAATAGAGCTACCCCACGACCCAGCAATTGCACTACTGGGTATTTACCCCAAAGATATAAATGTAGTGATCCAAAGGGGCATCTGCATCCCAATGTTTATAGCAGCAATGTCCACAACAGCGAAATTTATGGAAAGAGCCCAGATGTCCACTGACAGATGAATGCATAAAGAAGATGTGGCATAGGGGCGCCTGGGTGGCTCAGTTGTTAAGCGTCTGCCTTCGGCTCAGGTCATGATCCCAGGGTCCTGGGATCAAGCCCCGCATCGGGCTCCCTGCTCAGCGGGAAGCCTGCTTCTCCCTCTCCCACTCCCCCTACTTGTGTTCCCTCTCTCGCTGTCTCTCTCTCTGTCAAATAAAGTCTTTTAATTAAAAAAAAAAAAAAGATGTGGCATATATATACAATGGAATATTACATAGTCATCAAAAAAACCCTGAAATCTTGCCATTTGCAACAATGTGGATGAAACTAGCGGGTATTATGCTAAGCGAAACAAGTCAATCAGAGAAAGACAATTATCACATGATCTCACTGATATGTGAAATTTAAGAAACAAGGCAGAGGATCACAGGGGAAGAGAGGAAAAAATAAAACAAGATGAAACCAGAGAGGGAGACAAACCATAAGAGACTCTTAATCATAGGAAATAAACTGAGGGTTGCTGGAGGGGAGGGGGATGGGGGATGGGGTAACTAGGTGATGGATATTAAGGAGGGCCTGTGATTTAATGAGCATGGGGTAAAAACTGATGAATCACAGACCTGTACTTCTGAAACCAAAAATACATTATATATTAACTGAATTAAAATTTTAAAAAATTTACATAAATATTCATAGAAGCATTAATAGCCCAGAAGTGAAAATAACCTAAATGTCCATCAACTGATGAGGAAATAAAATGTGGTACATTCATATATAGAATATTACTTGGCAATAAAAAGGAATAAAGTACTGATAAATGCTACAGCATGGATAAACACTTTGCCAAGTGAAAAGGCTATATATTGTGTGTTTCCACTTATATGAAGTGCCCACCACAGACAAATCTATTAAGCAGAAAGCAGATTAGTAGTAATATTATACACCTTTGGGAATATACTAAAAAACAATGAATTGTAATTAAAAAAAAATTACGTCTCATGATTGCTAATGTAGGGTTTAATGCCAATAAACAAAAATGTCCAAGAGATAAATAAGGAAAAACAGGAAGGCCTAAAATGGAAGAAGAACAAAACATCTGTCCTCTCTATATAGTCCCATGTGAGAAATTTGAGAATCATCTGCATCCTCAGAGGTCCTAGTAAGTATCCTTTTTAGAAAAGAATCTTTTCACATTTTTTTTCATAGCCAGAAAGCTCAAAGTCAAATCTGAAGCTTGACTATATCAATCCTGGTAACTTTTTCTTTTTAACTATCTTTTAACTTGTTTGTCAGGTATCTCCTTGCAAAAAGAATTTAAAGCTGCTCAGGGGCGCCTGGGTGGCTCAGATGGCTAAGCGTCTGCGTTCGGCTCAGGTCATGATCCCAGGGTCCTGGGATCAAGTCCCGCATCGGGCTCCCTGCTTCTTGGGAGGCTGCTTCTCCCTCTGCCCCTCTCTCTCTCTCTCATGAATAAATAAATAAAATCTTTTAAAAAAAATGGTTAAAGCTGCTCAGAATACACGGAAAAGAATTTAAAAGTAGCAACAATCAAAACACATACATACACACTATTTATAGGTGGGCTACAAATTTAATAAGCTTTCTAGCAGTCAAGATAAGAAAAGCCAATCAGCTCATTAACTCAAAGTGTGTTTAATAAGATAAAAAAACAACTGTTCAGGAGAATCACAACTGCAAGACTGTGAAGGAATTTTTCCTGAGGATTGCGTAACAAATATCCTATAGAAAAAAAATACCTCCTTTGGACAGAAAGGTGAGAATCAACTAGTTTGCTTCTTAAAATACAAATTAAATGAAAAATTCAATAGGAGATCACTATAATCCCTTCAGTGATCCGGTTTAACTCAGGGCAGTAGGACTGGGTGAAGTGTATACCTTTCAGCAAACTCCTGCATAAATGATTCTTTATAGCTAAATTCTCTTTGATATATTCTCATTGAATCCAAGGAAGTGAGTCCAACAAATCTGTGTTTATCTTGACTTTTTTCATGTTTCTGATGCTCTATTTTTATTATTACATGTTATTGTTTTAAGTTACTTTAAAACCTCTGTAGACAAACATATATAAAGTGACTGATGCTATAAACAAGCAACTATTAAAAACTTTTCTGGAAAAGGTAGCCTGATAAAACAAATACATCCCTTAACTAGGAAATATGACACCAAGTTCTATTCTTACTGGCAATACTTTCACCCTGAATAACCTTAAGCAAGCTACTGTGCCAAATTTTACTCATCTAAAATAGGACTGGATAATTATACTGTTAAAAACTGATGCTTAAAATTAATTAAGGTACTTATCAAAGGGTTTGAGTTTTTTAAAAACCAGGCGCTAGGGGCACCAGGGTGGTTCAGTCGTTAAGCGTCTGCCTTCGGCTCAGGTCATGATCCCAGGGTCCTGGGATCAAGCCCTGCATTGGGCTTCCTGCTCAGCAGGAAGCCGACTTCTCTCTCTCCCACTCCCCCTGTTTGTGTTTCCTCTCTTGCTGTGTCTCTCTCTGTCAAATAAATAAATAAAACCTTAAAAATAAATAAATAATAAAAATTAAAAAATAAAAACCAGGTACTATTAACATAGGCTGTAATTCTGCCCTTACAATTTCCAAAAATGCATTATTCTACAATATGCTTTCCAATAGGGCTATTTTTATAATTCAAACCCTATCTGTATATAATACTCATTTTCAGTCAATATAATATTCCTTTTGGTCATCAAGTGTTATATAAAAATATTATAGAAAGATAACAAGATGCTTCAAATTTAACACACGTTCCACTAGTGTGTACCTAAATATTCACTCCAACAAATTTTTAAGACATGATCATTACCATCAGCTGTAGTTGCTTTTTGGTGAGGCATCAACATGGCAGCAAATTCTTGAAGTTGATTTCCTCTGATGATCCTGTCTAGGTACATTTTCTCTAGGATCCCATAAGCAGCAAGTTGCTGGCACCTTTCATCCTTAAAAAGAGTAGCTAGCATCCGAGAACGCTGCTGTCCTAAGGGAAACAAATGAGCATCAAATATTCTCACAATCTATTTCTCCAATAAGAAACTATGTTATGACTCAATTTTTGCCTACTAAGAATATAGTCAATTGTCCTGATTTGTAGCAGTTATGTTCTACAAAGTTGCTGCCCACACTGAATTAGTGAATACTCAATTGCTCATCCAAAAAGAATGAGTGGTATGTACTGACATATAAAGATTGCCAATATACAGGTAGGAAAAAAGCAGGTTACAAAAGCATGTGTATCATGATACCGTTTATAAAAAAAGAGGACACACACAGAACTTTTACACTGAAGGAAATCCAAGTAACCAGGAAAAGTTCTTTAGAACTGGAAGCAGTACCATTTTATATACTGCCTTTTTAGTAACAAAAATACAATAAGTAAGATCACTGCTTCAGGGGCGCCTGGGTGGCTCAGTCACTGGGCGTCTGCCTTAGGCTCAGGTCTTGATCCCAGGGTCCTGGGATCGAGCCCCGCATCGGGCTTCCTGCTCCGCAGAGAGCTTGTTTCTCCCTCCCCCTCTCCCTGCTGTGTTCCCTCTCTTGCTATGTCTCTCGCTGTGTCTCTCTGTCAAATAAATAAATAAAAAACCTTTTATATATAATTTATATATAATTCTCACTTAATTTCATTATTCATTTTTAAGAGAGATATTAGACAAACTAAACTTCATATTATCTCTCTTAATAACTCCTAACACATGTGGGTAACAGACTGATACATGCATATTTAAAAATATTTCCTTGCGGGGCGCCTGCGTGGCTCAGTCGGTTAAGCATCTGCCTTCCGCCCAGGACATATCTCAGGGTCCTGGGATCGAGCCCCCCATCAGGCTCCCTGCTCAGTGGAGAGCCTGCTTCTCCCTCTCTCTCTGCCTGCCACTCTGCCTACTTGTGCTCTCTATCTCTCTGTCAAATAAATAAATAAAATCTTAAAAATAAAAAATACATAAATAAAAATAAAAATAGTTCCTTGCTAAATCCTCTAGTAGGTAATGAGCCTGAAATTATTAATTCAGTAATGAGCCTGAAATTATTAAGCAAACGTAACTGTTCATGAAAGCACAAATTACATGTTTACCTGCTGATGCCAAGATGGTACAGTGCAAAGCATGTTTTAAGGCCTCTAGTCTTTCACTTTCGTGCACTATTGTCTTGTAAGAGAGCTCATTGTACCTTTGTGCAGCTTCAATGAATTTTCTTCTATAATCAAGAACACGTGCATAGCATACCTATAGAGGGAAATTTTTCAATTGGGGAAAAAATTAAAAATCAAAGCAAAAAATAAAAGATAATTTCTAATATATAACACCATTTATCAGATGTTCTGGAGAATCTTAGTATAGTAGGATTCTTCAATACAAAATTAATCTCAAATCAACTCATCTGTTACCTTATAATGTATCTGTAACTGTTCATTGGTGGATTCATTCTGAAGCAATGATGCTCGATTTATGTAAGCCTCTGCCTGGACTGGGTCATCATCTTCCAGATATAGCCTAGCAATCTTCAGGTAAGTTTCCAGCTTATAATCTACATTGTACTGCCTAGGATGTAACAGAAAAACACAGAATGACTGAGTATATTATCAAGAAAATTTTTAGGAGTTGGAGAAAATAAATTTTTTTCATTATATATATTCTGTTAATATAAGAGAATCAAATTTTTACTGCATTGGAGAAAATCTAAAAAATATTTCCAAAATAAATTTTATTGAATTTTTATTATTTTTATCATGATTGTTCCATTGTATTTTAGCTTCTTTCAATCCTCAGATAATCTCACAAGTCATAGAACTTAAAAGAAAAAAATGCCTAGTTGAGGGGTGTATCATATACTGCTGTTGGGGCTATAAATGAGTAAACCATCATGGAAAACAATTTGGCAATATATTTTCCAATGACCCTTTGAATCCTTTAAAATACATATATATTCCTTAACTACTACATTTTACTTCTAGAAAATAAATCCCAAGAAAATAATTAGGGATGTGCACACATACACAGAAGGAATATTCATTTGTAAAGTTATAAATATCTTAACAGGAAAACACTGGGAATCACTTATTATGATATTTATAATAATCAACTAAATTGTGGTACATAAAAGATGGTAGAATAATATACAGTTATTATAACCATTACTATATAATAGTCATGTATTTTTGCTAAGTAAAAAAACAGGATAAAACAACATGTAAGACACTATTAAGATGTATTTCTATACATACATATGAAGATAGTAATAGCAATTATCTCTAGGTGTTGAGATTACAGACAGTTTTCATTTTCTTCTTTATCTCAGTGACCACATTTTATGCAAGAAATGCACAACTGAACACCTCACATAATCCAAAACTCACAAAAATCAAGATTAATCCTTACAGAAAAATTAATCTTTTTTATTACCAGCAAAAGTGAGCCACCATGTGGCAAGAACAGTTTACAGTTTACATGGCCCAAGCTCTGAAATTCTTTACTTTTTAAATTTTTTTATACTAATTTGAATTTTTTCCACAAGTCATATATTACTAGCATTTTGTACTATACTATTTCCATTCACAACTCAAATTTACATTAACTGCTATAAATAGCACTATACTTTTTTGAATTTTCCAATTTTATGCCATCTACTAAATTTAAAATTACTGTAATTATCAGAATGAATCATTGTTTAAAGAAACAAATTCTCAATCGTTTATCCAGATTCTACTTTTAATCACTTTTAGGTTAACTTGTTTAGAAAACTGCTAAATTTTCAGTTCTCTGATATCCTCACAGATAAAGATAATGCTACAGGACGTTCAAAATGGTAATTACTGTCACTACAAAGAACAATATCTAATTTTATATTTATTTCAACTGCCAGTGAAAGTACATCAATTGCCCTGTACTACGAAGAAAATACTCCGCACAGAATAAGACCAAAGCAAAGAAGAAAGCCCAGCCTTTTCAAACTATCAAAGAAAAACAAACAAACAAACAAATGAACACGAAGGCTTGGAAAGCAAAATTCAACATCCACATAATGAAGCCTTTCTCAAACTGGCTGCTTTTTCAAGGAGCAGCACTGTCTAATAATTTCATAATAAGCAATGCACAAAAAGCAAGATGCCTGAACTACTGTCTGCCTTATCATTCATCACAAATATTAATGAAGACAAAAAAAGAATTCCTCATTTACCTGGTAAAAGAGTAGAGAAGCAGCTGAAATATTTTTAAATCATTCACAGGTGGTATTTTTATACTTGTCAATTGAAAGGGGAACATATTTAAAAAACATAACCAATAATCTCACATCTGCCCTCCTTCTTGTACAATGTACTTGGGAGGAATGCTTCATAAAGAACTAGAGATATTTCTAAAAATACTAAAGGTAAGATTAATTGAATAAAAGTTATAAATTATCATCTTAATTCTTTCTAATTGTTTCTCCCTCTCACTTAGTCTAGCATCCCAAACCCAACAACCCATTGAACCCACTGTGACCTCTAAACGACTGAACTCATTATATTGCTACTGTCTTTTTCCCCTTAAAGGCCTCACTTCACCCCTCACCTCGTTTAACCCCTATGGTCAATCACTGTTAATTATTGAATATGCACTCATCTCCCTTGTCCATCTCTTGCTGTCACACTTGTTGGGCAACATCGTAACTGTGATTAAACCTACGTTTGCCTACTCCTTTCCTGCACCCATGTAGCTGAACTCTGATGGAGAAAAACACCTAACCAATCTGAATGATCTCATTTCAATCACTACAATCTTCAGATGAGCCCTTTTTGCTGCCAACTATATTCCTAGTCTACTCACTCTCCTAGAGAATTTTTTCTCCTATTTTTGTCTTCCCTCAACTTCAACACTCCCACCCCCATCCACATCTCCAGCTGATGACCGATTCTGACTTCACTAAGAATACTGAAGCCATCAACGAGTACTTGCACAAACTCCCCCAGCACATGGCTAATACAGCACCCGCATACTCTGTATTGCTGGCTGTTACTGTAGATCACGGGGTGCTATTCTGCCCATCGGGGAACATGTGGCAATGTCTACAGACATTCTGATTGTCACAAATAGGGGCAATGATGCTACTGGCATCTAATGACAAAGGTCTGAGATGCTGCTAAGCATCTTGCAATACACAAGACAACCCCAACAAAAAAGAATTAGTGCATCTAAAATGCAAACAGTGCTGGGGTTGAGAAACTCAGTCTCCAGTGAGTTATCTATGCTTCTATCTAAAGCCTATCCCTCCGCTAGTTTCCTTCCCCTCTGTCTACTCCTGCCAGAATCCTCTTACTCCCCCGTATCAAATTTTTGCTTTCCAAAAAATCATAAAAGAAAAAATAATCTCTGCTGCTTCTACCCTATTTCTCTGCTCCCTTTTGTGAAAACTTCTGCAAAGAGTTGCCCATACATACCATCTCCAATTCTTCTCTTCCCATTCCAATCACGCTTTTTCATGCTTACCATTTCACCAAAACAGCTTTTGCCAAGTGTCTCAGTGACCTCCACATTACTAACTCCAATGGCTAACCGTCATTCCTCATCTTACTTGACCTAGCAACACCAGAGCTGATCACTTGCTCCTTGATACGTTTTCCTCATTTGGCTTTTAGGCGACCACACTCCACATTCTTCTGGTTGTCTTCTTACCTAAATACTTTTTACTTCCTCCTGCCCCTGACCTCTTAATGCCGAGTGCTATAGGAATCAGTACTTAGTCCTCTTCTCTATATTTCCTCCCTTGGGGATCTCACTGATATAATGGCTTTAAATTCCATCTACATAGAGACACCTGAGTGGCTCAGTTGGTTAAGCGTCTGCCTTCGGCTCAGGTCATGATCCCAGGGTCCTGGGATCGAGCACCGCATAGGGCTCCCTGCTCCACGGGGAGTCTGCTTCTCCTGCTTCTCCCTCTGCCTGCCGCTCCCCCTGCTTGTGGGTGCTCTCTCTCACAAATAAATTAATAAAATCTTAAAAAGAAAAAAAAACCTAAAAAAAATTCCATCTATGTATCAATGATTCCCAAATGTAGCTCAGATCTCTCTCCTAAACTACAGACTAATATATTCAACTCCCTACTAGATACTTTCACTTGGTTATGACATGTCCAAAATGGAACTCTCGATTTTCCCTCAAAACCTATTCTTTACTACTCAGTAGATGGCAACTCCATCTTTCCAGTTGTTCAGACCAAATCCAGGATTTATCTTGGCTCTTCTTCTCATACTACATATCTAAGCTACCAGAAAATCCTTAGCTCTACCTTAAAAACATATCCAGAATCCAACATTTCTCACAATCTCCATCTTCTCTGCAGTAGTACATAAGCCTCTTAACTCATGTCCTTACTTCTATCATTACTTGCCTATAATTATTCTCAACCCAGTAGGCAGAATGATTTTCTAAAATATAAGTCAGATCATGTCATTCTTCCATACAAAATCCTCCAATGGCTCCCCTTCATTTCACTTAGAGAAAAGCCAAAGGCCTTACAATGACTTACAAGAACCTACATAATCTGGTCCTCAGTACTCTCTGATCTCAGCCCCCCACATTTCCTTGGCTCACTCCACTTCAACCACACTGGTATCTCGATCTTCTGAAAACACTCCAGGCATGCTCCTGTCTTAGCACCTTTACATTAGCCATCCTCTCTAAGAGGATCTCCTAAGAGTCTTCCCTCAGCTCATAGCCATTCCCTTACTTCCTTCAAGGGTCTGAGAAGTTGTACGTGGACCACCCTACCACTCCAATCACCCTTTTTAATGATACAACCTGTTCTCCACTTTCCCTTTACTTTTCTCTATAGCACTTATCCCCTTCTAACATACTGCAAAATTTTTGTACTTATTAAATTGTTTATGATGTTTCTTTCATTAGAATGTGAAAAAAAACATAAGTGAATAATGATAAATATCCTATATACATCTCCATCCAATATCCACTATTTACTATACTTTTGTCCTGTTTCCAAAGGAATTCCCACCAACACTTGGGCTGCATTTCTCCAATCTTCTTCTTTCTCATATATGGACGCAAGATGCTGTCTTATTGAAGCAACCTGGAATAGTAGGTAGACATGTTAAATTATATCAGCTGACATTAGTGACTAAAATAAATGGAGGCTAAGTTAATCTACTGTGATAATGCTGTCATTCAACATATTAAGCTGACAAGTAAATAGTACTAGTTTAACTAGACCACCCCAATTTTTTTTTATGAATTTTGCATTCACAGAATATCAAAATACTGAACTAACACACTTCTGCAATGTGGATTATGGCAATAATTTAGTTTAAATATTAAATTTTACTTTTATGTTAACTGTATATATAATGCTAACGTTTTCCTATGATTTTAGCCTTATTAACAATTTTTCTGATTCTTAAAAATTGTCTAAAGAGTAATATTTGGTTTGTAAATCAAACTGTAATATCCAAGCAAATGTCAGCTGGAGTTACAACATCCTAATATTTAGTTTTATACTGTAACATGCTGTTTGGCGCACTGTTTTGTCAAAAATAAAACTGGATGATCATCTCCTTTAAAAATGTCATAGTATCTCTCAAAATAACTGCTGCTATCTCATGTTCAAAAATCACTGGTCTAGATTTTTACCTGCTCTTCAAATGAAATGACTCTAGGTTGGATCTTTTCCAAGGTGAAATGATAGATTTCTTTGGCTGTGCTATCAGGCAGGTTAGGGAGATGGGTACAGAAATCAGTCAGCAACTGTCGAGAGATCACGAGACTGACATTCTCATTCACCACTTGTCAAAAAAAAATAAGAGATAAGAAAACAAATAATTTATCAATTTTCATTAAGCAATCAATTTTTACCTAAAATTAACATTAAGAACAATATAGATTAGTACAACCTTCACTGCATTATTCAGGGACTTACATACCCATATCATCTTATATTACAGAATCAGTTTTCCTTATGCTGAATTATTTGATTACATAATGACTACACTAAAACAGTAAAAATCCCATAATTTTCCTAAGAAACAGAAATGGCTGGGGAAAAGTTTTGTTTTACATTTGAGAATTTTACATTATTCCTTCTCTTCCTTATTGTTCTACAAAGGGAAGGCACAGAAACACCTATATTTTTATGTATGTACTTATATACCACCTGGTGACAAAAAGGAGTTAAAGAAGAAACAGATAATTTTCACGAAATTTAAATAAAGCAAGTAGTGACAGTTACCGCCACTTGTATTTTCCCAGTAAAAACAACAAATAAGAACTGAAGTCAGCACTAGATGTACAGACATATTTAATGACATAATTCATAAACATGTATGAGTTTTTATTACTGTATGTGATAAAGGATGAGAGCTCTGAAGCCTTGCTGCTTCCACCACTCCTGATCAGATGCCCTCCAACAAGAAACTTAGCTTGTCTGTATTTCTGTTTCCTCCTCTGTACAATGTGGCTAAGGCCGCTGAGAAGCTTAAATGCATTATACATAGAGCACTTTAAACAACATGGGGAACAAACCACTGAACAAATGTTCATTATTATTATCACTATTATTATATTTTAAAAGATGCATCGTGCTTGTGACCACTGCTCAGATAAATTAAGTCTGAAATCAGCAGTTACTGGGAAAATAAATGATCATTCAAAAACTGTTCAGCTGAGGGCGCCTGGGTGGCTCAGATGGTTAAGCGTCTGCCTTCGGCTCAGGTCACAATTCCAGAGTCCTGGGATCGAGTCCCACATTGGGCTCCCTGCTCCTTGGGAGCCTGCTTCTCCCTCTGCCTCTCTCTCTCTCTCTGTCTCTCATGAATAAATAAATAAAATCTTTAAAAAAAAAAAACTGTTCAGCTGATGTAAATGATTTTCAGTAGACTGCTTTTCACTGGTGCACTGGATTCAAAGTTTATATAAAGATTAAAGCTTATAATAAAAATCACTATTCTTTTGCTACTACAATGCAATGTTCTCAATAAAACCATTCCTAACAGTTTTTTGGAAGCAACGGCCAGCTCAACACACACTGCAGGCCCCAATTTTTTGAGGCAGTAACTTACGGTAACCTGTAACAAGCTTGTAATCAGTTCATGATATATTAATCATAATTCATTCTTGGATAAAACCGGATACAGATGAGAAAACACTTTCATTACAAGTGTCATTAGGCACTTAACGACTGTTAGAAAGAAATTCCTACATAAACTAGCACTTCTCATGAGAATGTATGTGAAAGCATGCTCTACACTGTAAAGCACTCTCAAGTGTCATTAATATTGTTAACTCAGTATCAATTCCAGCCTGGATTTTGAGTAATTTTCAAAATAACTGGATATGTTTGAAGTCAGGGAATAGGTGAGAATGTCTTGAAGAATGGAAATGTCTAGTTCCCATTCAAAGGGAATGTTCTTAACGTTAATAACGGTCAACACCTATATAGCGCTTATTATATGCCGGGTACTATTCAAAGCACTTTACTTGGTATGTTAACTCATTTAACCTCAACATTTCTACAGGGTAGCTATCACATCCCCATTGTATAGACAAGGAAATGGAGGCACAAAGGAATTAACTTATCCAAGAACACACAACTAATAAAACAACAGACCAGACTGAATCTAGACTATTTTCCTTATCATTATGCTACACTGTCTTTCATCAGTTACTGTATCAATTACTGTACAAAACCTTAATTGGTAATGTAACTCTGAAGACAACTTATTGAAAAATTACCTAGTAAAGCTTAAATTCTAAAATGAATTTCAATGTATATTTAAATTTAATCTCAATGAAAATTATATTGATAACTTGATATAAAACGAGCTTGAGCAAGCTTTGAAGTCCTAACTCGATAATACAAGGCAAACATGGAATTTTCATTCCACTTACTTGCTTCCACAAAAGCTTTCAAAGCTTCTAGTTGTTCTGCCCCAGATAACTGAATGGCTTTTTCCAGGATCTGACGATACCTAAAACAACACCAAATAAAAATAATGTTCAGAGAACACCATACTCTAATGCTAACTTTGATGTTTATTCATTTCTATTTATCCTGGTTTCTTTCATAGTGCTCTAGTTTGTGGTTTTCTTTATAGTACACCACAGATTTTTCTGTTGTTGTTTTAAGTTCCTAGTCCATCATAAGAAACACTAAATCTGTAATTCTTAGATGTCACTTCCAGTTTTCTTTACATTATACCACAATTTTTT
Organism: Callorhinus ursinus; assembly: GCF_003265705.2. NCBI lineage: Eukaryota > Metazoa > Chordata > Mammalia > Carnivora > Otariidae > Callorhinus > Callorhinus ursinus. The sequence continues at coordinate 66,925,339 of NW_027397066.1, read as the reverse complement.
TTTTTTTTAATGTTTTCAAGCCCGGGAGCACCTGGCTGGCTTAGTCGATAGAGTATGAGACTCTTGATCTAAGGGATGGTGAGCTCAAGCCCCACAGTGAGCATAGAGCTTACTTAGAAAAGGAAAAAAAAGTTCTCAAGCCCATCAGAAGAAAACGAATCTGTAACTTCAAGTTACTGGATCTAAAGTGCCACTTTTTCTTGAAAAAGTTTTAGCTTTAAATTTAAACTAAGTCAACTTTTTGGGGTGCCTGGGTGGCTCAGTCCACTGGGCATATGACTTGATTTCAGCTCAGGTTGTGATCTTGGGGTTGTGGGATCAAGCCCCCCCCCCCCCCCCCCGCCCCATGCTCAGCACGAAGTCTGCTTGGAATTCTCTCTCTCCCTCTGCCCCTCCCCACACTTGGGTGCAGGCATGTGCACATGCTCTCTCTTAATAAATAAATGAATCTTAAAAAAAAAAGTCTCTTATGCTTTGCCTTTCTCTCTTTAAAAACAAATAAGTCAACTTTCTTTCAAATGCCTTAAAAAATAAGTTTTATTTCCTTCAATTGTGTATTACACAGACACACAAGAATGTTATTTGAGGTGACCCAGAACCTTTTCCTCTTGTGGGCCTAATGAAACCAGGGTCACCAACACTAGGATAGTGTTGATGAGGAAATGAAACCAAGTATTAGGGACTGAATGTCTTAGTGCGTACAAAACAAACTCCAAACCAAATACACTGATAGAACACATCTTATGCTATCAGACAGTGCCTGTATATTCTTTATTTGCAATCACTTCTAATAACTATTCTCCCTAATATTCATGACCACATAAGATTCAAATCAGCACTCTAAAAAGGATGGGGGAGAGGCGTCTGGGTGGCTCTGTTGGTTAATTGTCTGCCTTAGGCTCAGGTCATGATCTCAGGATCCTGGGATGGAGCCCCCAATTTGGGAATCCCTGCTCAGCAGGGAGTCTGCTTCTCCCTCTCCTTCTGCCCCTCCCCCCACTCATGCACTTGCTCACGCTCTCTCTCTCTCAAATAAATAAAAATCTTAAAAAAAAAAAAAGGATGGGGGAAATGCTAAAAACAGGAACAATGACAATTATTAGGCAATGGCAAATTCATTCCTGAAATACAAACTCTAGGAGGTCAAGGATTTTTGTTTGTTTTGTTGACTGCTATGCACACAATGCCTAAAGCAGCATATCACAAGCATTCAAATATTTAACAGTATTGGTAAATAATAATACAGTATTTTATTTCTTAAACTGAGTGGTAGGTACACAAGTATTATACTATTTTTTATCCCTTTTGTCTTAATAGTAATATTTATTAGAAGCATTAGTTAATGCATTTTACAAACCTAACAGTATCAATTATTCAGAATGTCATCCAGAATATAGTCAAGAAATAAAAATATACAAATAGGAAAATATATATATACAAATAGGGTAGGCAAATATATATATACAAATAGGGCCCAAACTCATTCAAATTTATGATTTGTAATTTTGTAGGGCACACCCTCAAGCTACCATTCAACACTTACGGATTCTCAAGCCATACAGTATTCTCTGAACCTTGGTTATGATTTCTCAAAAACACAACGAATGAATCAAATTGACTTGTAAGAAAGATAAACTGACAGAAAAGGCAGCAAATTCCAAAAGAACAGAGAAACTACTCTAATAAAGCAAGGAAATTATTATTAAGCTTTAAAACAAAAATTGATACTTTTAAAATTATTTTTAAAATTTGAGGGGCAGTAGTCAGTTATCTGAAAATTCATTAACATGGAATATCTCATTCTTTCTATACATACACATACACACACATGCACATATACTATTTCCCATATCTATATTTATACATCTACTTTATTGCTCTGGGCATTTAAGTTAATACATTCAATGTTTTATTCGTTTTTGATTGGCTTATTATTCATATTCTTCATATTCATGGCTGAGCCCCCTTAATCTTATATCCCTATAGATTATTTTATACTAACAATATTATACTCAAATATGACAATGTCCCACAGAAATTTTCTGATTAACCTGTATTAAGTCATTGTTTTATAACTTATCAACTAATCTGTATTAAAAACACACCAAAAGAACCTCTAAAAAGGATAAAACTTTTATATTAACTACATCATACAACTTGCATTACAAATTGCCTACCCAAACTCTCAACTTTTATTGATTAAGAAAGTGAGATGCAGAGTTTGGGCTAGATGCTATCTTACTCATTCTCTAATATGTAAATTCTAGTATCTAAAAATAAGATATTACTTTTTTACAATAATAATAAGGAATGACTAATAAACCTAATTTAAATCTGGGATTTAAATAATCAATCAGGCACCTGGATGGCTCAGTCAGTTAAGCGTCTGCCTTCGGCTCAGGTCATAATCCCAGGGTCGCAGGATTGAGCCTCGAGTCAGGCTTCCTGCTCAGTGGGGAGTCTGCTTCTCTCTCTCCCTCTGCTCCTCCTCCCTCTTGTGCTCTCTCTCTCTCCCGCTCACTCTCTAATAAATAAAATCTTAAAAAAATAATCATTTAATATTGCCATATTAAATCATCCAAAAATGCTAATTGAGCACCTAAGCTTTTTAAAATGCTAATATTAGATTCTGTGTATGATACTAAAGAGATTTTAAATAACCTTAGTCTTTGAAGATATAATATAGTCAGGCAAATAAAAATTTAAAAATCAAATATTATCACATATTAAATTACAATAAAATAAAAGTTACTGAAATGAGTAAAACAAACCGAATATGAGAAATATGACTGTAAGAACTAATAAATGAATTTGGTAAAGTTGTGGGGTACAGAATCAATGCTTGAATATTTGTTGTGTTTCTAATAGCCAAGCTATGCAAAGAGCCCAGATGTCCATCAACAGATGCATGGATAAAGAAGATGCAGTACACACACACACACACACACACACACACACACACACACACACACAGGAATACTACTCAGCCGTCAAAAAGAATGAAATCTTGCCATTTGCACCGAAGTGGATGAACTAGAGGGTATTATGCTAAAAGAAGTAAGTCAGTCAGAGAAAGACAAATATATGATTTCACTCACATGTAGAATTTAAGAAACAAAACTGATGAACATAAGGGAAGGGAAGGAAAAATAAAATAAGATGGAAACAGAGAGGGAGACAAACCATAAGAGACTCTTAACTGTAGGGAAGGTGGGGGGAAACAGAGAGGGAGACAAACCATAAGAGACTCTTAACTGTAGGGAAGGTGGACTCTTAACTCCAGCGTTGCTGGAGGGAAGGTGGGGGGAAAGATGGGGCATCTGGGTGACAGGCATTAAGGAGGGAACATGATGTAATGAGCACTGGGTATTATATGCAACTGATGAATCTCTAACTTCTACCTCTGAAACTATTAATATACTGTATGTTAATTAAATTGAATTTAAATTTTAAAAAATCTGTTGTGTTTCTAAACACTAATAACAAATTATCAGGAAGAGAAAACATCCTATTTACAATTACATCAAAAAGAAAAAAATAACGAGGAATAAATTTAACCCAGGTGAAAGATCTGTACACTGAAAACTATAAGACATTGATGAAAAAAATTGAAGACATAAATAAAAGGAAAGACATTCCAGAGTCATGGATTGAAAGTATTAATATTGTTAAAATGCCCATACTACTCAAAGCAATCTACAGATTCAATGAAATCCCTATCAAAATTCCAATGGCATTTTTCACAGAAATAGAACAAACAACTAAAATTTGTATGAAACCATAAAAGATCTTGAATAACCAATCTTGAGAAAAAACAAGAAAGTTGGAGGCATCACACTCCCTGATTTCAAATTATTACAAAGCTATAGTAATCAAAATGGTATGGTATCAGTATGAACACACATAGATCAAGGGAACAGAACAGAGAGCCCAGAGATAAACCTGCACATATATGGTCCATTAATTTATAACAAAGGAGGCAATATACAATGGGGAAAGGACGGTATCTTCAATAAACGGTGCTGAGAAAAATGGACAGCCACATGAAAAATAATGAACCTGGACCACTATCTTACCCCATACTAAAAGTAAACTCAAAATGAATTAAAGACTTGAATGTAAGACCTGAAACCATAAAACTCCTAGAATAAAACATAGATGGCAAGCTTCTCAACATTGGTCTCAGCAATATCTTTTTAGATACGACTCAAGAAGCGGTGATGACAAAAGCAAAAATAAATAAAGGGGATTATACAAAACTAAAAAGCTTCAAGTGAAGAAAAACATCAACAAAATAAAAAGGCAACCCACAGAATGGGAGGTTATCTGATAAGGATTAACATCTAAAATATATTTAAGAAACTCATACAACTCAATAGCAAAAAATAAATAAATAAAAGAGTGATTAAAAAATGGCAGAGGGGGACACCTGAATGGCTCAGTTGGTTAAGCATCTGACTCCCAATTTTGGCTCAGATCATGATCTCAGGGTTGGGAGATGGAACCCCACATCAGGCTCCGCCCTAGGCATGAAGCCTTCTTAAGATTCTCTCTCTCCTCTTCCTCTCTCTCCCTCTCTCAAAAAAAAAAAAAGTGGGGGGGGGGGGCCAGAGGAACTGAATAGACATTTTCCCAACGATAAACAGATGGCCAAAAGGCACATGAAAACAGGTTCAACATCACTAATAATCTGAGAAATACAAGTCAAATCCACAATAAGATATCACCTCACACCTGTTAGAATGGCTATTATTAAAAAGACAAGAAATAACAAGTGTTGGCGAGGATACACAAAAAAGGGAACCTTCATGTACTGTTGGTGGGAATGTAAATTAGTGTAGCCACTACAGAAAATGGTATAAATATGTCTCAAAAAAAAAATCCGTATTGTGATCCAACAATTCTACTGGGTATTTATCCAAAGAAAATGAAAACGTTAGTTTGAAAAAACATATAAACTCCTATGTTCATTGCAGCATTATTTACAATAACCAAGATATAGAGACAACTTGTGTTCATCCATGAATGAATGGATAAAGAAAATGTACGTAAATACAATGGGATATTAATTCAGCCATAATAAAGGAAGAAAATCTTGCCTTTTGCAACAAGACAGATAGATCTTGAGGGCATTATGCTAAGTGAAATAAGTCTGACAGAGAAAGATAAATACCACATGCTCTCTCTTATAGTGGAATCTAAAATAAAACCAACCCAAACACAAAGATGCAGATCAAATTGGTGACTGCCAAAGGCAAGAAGTGGGGTATAGGAAAATGGGTGAAAGTGGTCAAAAGATACAAACTTCCAATTATAAAATAAATAAGTCAAGGGGATGGAATGTACAGCATGGTGACGGTAGTTAATAATACTGTGTATTGCATACTTGAACGCTGCTAAAAAAAGTAGTTCTTAAAAGTTCTTGTCACAAGAAAAAAAATTTTGTAAGAATAAAAAATGGATACGTTTCTTTGAAGTTAAGAATATCTATCAAAGTCACCATTTAAAAAGTGAGAGATGCTTTCCTCAGCTGCCTCTAAGGTGCTCGGGCCTTCCAAGGAAGCTAAGGCCATGATGGGGTGAGGGCCTCACCATCTGGTGACGAGCACCACACCAGGCAGCGCCCGCTCAGCACTCACCCACACCATGGCCTCCACCTTGGAGCTCGCCTGCACCTGCTTGGCCCTCATCCTGCAAGACGATGAGGTCACAGAAGCTAAGATCAATGCCTTCATTAAAGTAGCACGTATGGATGCTGAACCTCTCTGGCCAGGCTTATTTGCAAAGGCCCTGGCCAATGTCAACATCGGGAGCCTCATCTACAACATAGGGGCTGGGAGAGCTGCCCCAGCAGCTGGCGCCGTCCTGCTCTTTCCACCACTGCTGCTCCAGCTGAGGGGAAAGTGGAAGCAAACAAAGAAGAATCAGAGGAGTCTGATGATGACATGGACTTTGGTCTTTTGGGTTAAGCCTTTTCTGTAACCTGTTCAATAAAAAGCTTAAAAAAAAAAGGTGAAACATGCAAGCCACAGATAGAAAAGATACCTGCGATCCATGTATTTGGAAAAAAACCTCCCATCCAGAATACACTTAAAATTCCTGTAAATCAATAAAAGATGAACAACCCAATTAAAGAACAGATAAAATGCTTAAATAAGCACTTAGAGATAAGATCCAAATGCCCAACAAGCATATTAAAAGGTACCAAATAACCTCAATATTCATTAGGTTAACGCAAATGATAGGCACAAGTAGATACCATTATACTTCCACTAAAATGAGTAATATTAAAAACACTAACAAATTTGAGTGTTGGTGAGAATGTAGGGGAACCAATCTCATCTATCCCTGATGAGAGTATAAAGTGATCTACACTCTGGAAAACCACTGGCAGTTATCTACTAAAACTAAACATGTCCTCTATAACCCAAATATTCCATTCTTGGGTATATATCCAAGAGAAATGAATGTCTATGTCCATAAAGAGATAAATACAAAAATTTTCATAGTAGCTTTATTCATAATAGCTCTAAACTAGAAAAAATTTTAAATCTCATCAAAAGAAAGGCCCACTAATAAAATGGAATTCTACAAATCAATAATGAATGCTTCATGCATGAATGTATCTCACAGATATTATGTTGAGTGAAATAGGACAGACACAAAAGGGTCCACTGAATGGTTCCATTTACGTGCATTTTAAGAACAGGAAAACCCAAATCACAGTGATGGAAGGAGAATAGTGGTTATATTCGGGGGTAGTGACTGTGAAGGGGCATGAGGGAACCTCTGGGCATGCTGGAAATATTCCCAGCTTGATATGGATAGTTGTTACATATCTATGTATGTGAGAAAACGTATTGGGCTCTACTTTTAAGAGTAATGTACTCAGGGGCCCCTGGGTGGCTCAATCGTTAGGTGGCTGCCTTCGGCTCAGGTCAGAATCCCAGGGTCCTGGGATCGAGTCCCAAATCGGGCTCCCTGCTCAGTGGGAAGCCTGCTTCTCCTTCTCCCACTCCCCTGCTTGTGTTCCCTCTCTCGCTGTGTCTCTCTCTGTCAAATAAATAAAATCTTAAAAAAAAAAAAAGAGTAATGTACTCAATGCAGTGTACTTTAAAATATACAGGTATATATAAACCCACACATATCTTATATTTTAATAGAAAGTAAAAACAAAATTAAAAAAGAGAGATGAAAAATGAAGAGGTAATATTTTAATTCAGAAAAGAGTAAAACCAAAAGGGGTTAGATTAGCTAGAGAAGGCTCCACGAATAAAACACCTTTTTACTGAGCACTCAATAGAAAAAATGGAAAAATGATTGATATGGAGAACATGACAAATACCAAATATATTTTCCTTAAAAAATATTATGGAGGTGGGTGCCTGGGTAGCTCAGTTGGTTAAGCATCCAACTCTTGGTTTCAGTTCAGGTCTTGATCTCATGGTCGTGAGTTCAAGCCCTACGTTGGGCTCCACGCTGGACATGGAGCCTACTTAAAAAAAAAAAAAATTATGGAGGAAAATAAATTTAACTAAGGTGCTTGCATCTGCCCTACCCATTTATCATCATCAACAAATGTTTACTGAGCACCCATTTATGTCCATGAACTAAAGTTCACTATGTGGATTCCTGATTTCTTGGCACCTAAATCTGAAGGTAAATAAAACATACCCACATGAAAATGTATCACAGTCACTATTTAGAATCAAAATGAGTAGAATAGGTATGTATTAGTAGATCTTTCACCTATGGTAATGATGAATTAGATGACTGGACCAACCCTACCTCAAAACAAAAACAAAAACATAAAAAGCTGAAAGAAATGCAAAATAATAATAATAATAATAGCATAAAATCCTAACAAGAAAGAAGAAACAGGGGAGGATGAGTACAAAGAGCTTCTGCCTGTGAAAAGCAAGGTGAGAGGCAGAGTGGCACTTCTGGTGGGCTCTGCCTTGGGGCATTCTGCCAATCTCCTAGAAACATTGAGAGGCAAGTTGTAATTTTTGGCCAACTACAGAGCTAAAAGAAAAGGAATCTGAGATCCATGCTTGCCAAAGGAGGAAATACTACCACTTTGGAAATAAGATTACAATTTCTATTCTAAGGATCATCAAGGTAAACCAGAAAATTCTGAAGGCTTGATCCTAGACAGCTATCACCCTCAGGTGACTGGCAGAAGGAAATGAAAATCCTCCATGAAAGGTTACATCCTAAGCCTCCAAATGTTTCGAAAAGTATATTTTTAAATAACTTGCCCAACAAAGATCACAAGGCACATGACAATATGAGAATCAACAAAAGCAACAGACAACAATAGCAACAAGCAGGGACTCCAGATACTGGAGACTATCAGAAAGACTGTAGTACAATTACATTTATCATGTTTACAGAGATAAACTCAGGCTTCAAAATTTCAGCAAGAAACTGAGAACCATAAAAAGTGTCATTTGAAGAAAGAACCACCGAGGCACCTGGCTGGCTCAGTCGGTAGAGCATGTGAAGCTCCATCTCAAGGTCATGGGTTCAAGCCCCACGTCAGGCGTGTAGCCTACTTAAAATAAAAAATTTTAGGGGTGCCTGGGTGGCTCAGTCGTTAAGCAACTGCCTTCAGCTCAGGTCATGACCCCAGGGTCCTGGGATTGAGCCCCGCATCGGGCTCCCTGCTCCACGGGAAATCTGCTTGTGTTCCCTCTCTCGCTGTGTGTCTCTGTCAAGTAAATAAATAAAATCTTAAAAAAAAAATAATAATAATAAATAAAAATAAAAAACTTTTAAAATATATTAAAAAAAGAAAGAAAAGAAAAAAGAACCACCAAAAACTACAGAACTAAAAAATACTATATCCAAGCTTACTCAATGAAGTTCTTAACAGTAGATTAAACACATTTGAAAAACTGATAAACTAGGAGGTGGGACAGAAAAACCTATCCAGAATAAAGCACTGCAAAGTAAGTACAGAAGACAGGGTAAGAGACATAGAGGTCACAGTAAGAGGGCCTAACAGGTGTTTCACTGGAGTCCTAGAGAAGAAAACAGAATGGGACACAGGCTACATTTGAAAATAATATGGCTGAAACAACCCAGGACCATGAAAGACTCTATCTGATTCAATAAATACAGTGAAGCACAACCAGGATAATGCAGTATTTACAAACTAAACTAAACTAAAATAAAATACCATAATTCTTTCACCTTCTGCATATATGCCCCTTGCAATGTGACTCTGTAGCTCTTCATATCAAAAGGTAGAGTTTCTTTTCCCACCCTTTGATCTGAGCTTGTTTTGATTAATAGAATTTGATAGAAGTGAAGTGCCTGTTCTGAACCTAGACAGACCTCAAGAGGTCTTATATGTGTCTTTTTCTCTTGTAACCTTGCTGTGGCCACATGAACAAGATCAGGGTAACCTAGTGGATAATGAAATATGTAGCCCAGTCACCTCCACTGCCCCCACCAACACAGCAAAGTAGCAGTGCCTACCTAACCTGCAGCTGACTACAGACACATGTAGGAAATACGTGTGGAACCCAGATCATGCAGAACAGAGAACCATCCAGCTGGGCCCAGCCAACCAACAGAATTATAAGTAAATGATTGTTGTTTTAATCCACTAAGTTTTAGAGTGGTTTATTTCATACAAAAGCCAACTGACAGAGAAATAAACAAATCCACACAGACATGTCACAAAGAAGTTTCAGAAAATTAAACCATTTGTAATTTTCTTACAAATCAAAACCATAATGAGATACCACTTCACACCACTCAGAATGACTGTTGGTGGGAATGCAAACTAGTGCAGCCAATCTGGAAAACAGTATGGCATTTCCTCAAAAAGTCAAAAATAAAACTACTCCAGGACTCAACAATTGCACTATTTATTTACCCAAAGGATACAAAAATAGTGACTCGAAAGAGCACACGCACGCCAATGTTTTTAACAGCAATGTCCACAATAGCCAAACTATGGAAAGAATCCAGATGTCCATCAGCAGATGACTGGATAAAGAAGATGTGGTATACACACACACACACACACACACACACACACACACACACACACACACACAC
>NW_027397066.1:66861530-66915255 GCF_003265705.2 Callorhinus ursinus | reverse complement strand
CGGAATATTACTCAGTCGTCAAAAAGAATGAAATCTTGCCATTTGCGACTACATGGATGGAACTAGAGTGTACTTTGTTAAGCGAAGTTAAGTTGGTCAGAGAAAGACAAATATATGATTTCACTAATATGTGGAATTTAAGAAACAAAACAGATGAACATAGGGGAAGGGAAGGAAAAATAAGATAAAAATAGAGAAGGAGGCAAACCATGAGACTCCTAACTATAAGAAACAAACTGAGGGTTGCTGGAGGGGAGGTGGGTGGGGAGGATGGGGTAATTGGATGATGGGTAGTAAAAAGGGTACTTGATGGCATGAGCACGGGGTGTTATATGCAACGGATGAATGACTGAATTCTACCCCTGAAACTAATAATATACCATATGTTAACTAAATTGAATTTAAATAAAAAAAAATTTTTAAAGAAAATGACTGATAATATGCAAGAGAATCTCGGTAAGATTAACAACTGATTTCTCAGCAAATTTTAATTTTAATTAAAATTTAAAATGTTAAAAAAAGAAATAATTTCCTAAATGAGCTCGATCTTTAAGTATTTTAAATATTTCAATGTAGTGTTAAGTGGGAAAGAGTGGAGGAAGACAGGTATTCTAGGCCAAAAAAAAAAAAAAAGAAATCACTATCTGAAATGCAATCTAGTTGGGGGAAGATAATATAAGGCCAAAAGGTAGATGTGTTTAGAATTAAGGGCTATGAGCCAAGCAGATAGGTTGTATTATGGCCTTGCCACAAGATATGTAACCTCAAGCAAAGTATTTCACCTCTGTACTTCAGTTTTCTCATATGTAATGTAAATTTTGCTCATTAAGGATTAAAAAATGTAAATAAAGATGTACTTGGCACATGATAAACATCAGATGTTAGGGAACTTCTCTCTTGAGATGGGAACCACTAAAACTGTTGTGTGTGGGAATAACAGAGAACCAGAGAACCTGAGTTATAAGGGGCCCTTGAGATTATATAGTCTTATCCTCTGGTGTGTATGTGTCCTCCATTTTTTGACAGTTCTATTCCATTCTATTACTAGAAAGTTCTAATCCAAAGTCCATCTCTGTAAGGCAGAGCAGTCTATTTTTTTTTCTGCAAAATGGCCTTTCTTTTTTAAGATTTTATTTATTTATTTGACACAGAAAGAGAGAGAGCACAAGCAGGGGGAGCAGGAGAGGGAGAAGCTGGCTCCCCACTGAGAAGGAAGGATCCTGAGATTATGACCTGAGCTTAAGGCTGAGGTCTGAGCCACCCATGTGCCCCTGCAAAACAGCCTTTCTAATAGTCAGAGAGCTAAAAGGTCTCCCATTACTCTCCTTTCTCCACGCTAACAGCTTCTTGTAAAATGAAATGTTTAGACTCCAAACCCTGCTATCCTCTTCTAGGTACCTTCTATATTGAGAAGTGGGAAGACAAAAAAAAAAAAAAAAAAAAAAAGGTCTTATTTCTATAGAAATAACTCAACAAAGACCTATAATCCATAACATCATACCTGCCCTCAAAGAGATCACATTCTAATTGGAAAAGTAGACAAGTAAACAGACAATTAAAACAATTAAGTGCTATGGTAGAGGTAAATATAATCTGCCACTGGGCATAAGAGCAACAAACCAGGTCCTGTGTGTGTGGGTAGTTATGAGTGTGTGTTGGTGGCTGTTCAGAAAAGGCTTTTTGGAAGAAATAATATCTCAACTGAGTTTCAAAGAACGGAGTACGTTTTAGCCAAGAAATTAAGACAGGCTATCGTAACAGCTACCTATTCAAATGGTCCCTCTTCAAGGCTCTCCTCCCTTCTAAAGTTTTGTATGAGATAATGATCATAATGCATAATATATACAAAAGTAGTTTATATAATTTGAAAAATGCACCTCATATGGTCAATTTCTTATGTCAACTTTAGATTATTGTGTTAATTCACAGCTATGAGAAAGCATTTCTAATTGAAGTTTGGGCAAGAAAAGCAGGCTGATAGGTTAAAAATAAGCTTTATAGAGTAGAAAAACCTGGGTTCAAATATAAGCTCTGCACCTTTCTAGCTATTCATTGATTCAACTAACACTTATTAAATGACTGCTCTGTTATAAATATTCTAATTGCTGGAAACACACAGTATCAATATTTTAGAAATGAATTTACTCTGCCATCCCTTTATATGGACTGCTTTGTCACTCAACTCCTAACATAAATCCTAAAACTACTGATATATTTCAAGAGTGCTTTCTTCATAGACATGTAGCTGGCAGAACTGTTTTGTTATGAAAATAAATATCCCAACACATTCCTGTAGAGATAGGACCAGATATGTACCTGTAGGCAAGGCCAAGACTTTCCTCAGAAAGCCCTGGCTATCAGTTATCAAGCACAACAATCTCAGGTGATAGACTATTACAATAATGGCCTCGAATGAATCATGCCCCATCTGTCCATGCCCCTTTCTAATGTAACTTGGCCACTCCTCCCAGAAAGAGGTACACTCCATTTTTCCTCCCCTTGAATCTGGGCTGGTCTTGTGATTTACTTTGACTTGTTTTAGAGAACTGACATTATGAGATTTCCACGGCTAGCCTTAAGTGTGGCAGCTTCCACTCTCAGCCTTTTGGAACACTTCTATGGCCCTATAAGGAACTACTGAATGAGAGACCATGTGGAGAGACAGAATCAGCCAGCAGCCTGATGTATATGTGAGCCCATTTTAGCTCCACCAGCCTCAAATGAGCTGCCAGCTGACTCTGCACCTGCATGAGTAAGCCCGGCTTAGACCAGCAGAACAGTCCAGTCAACCCAAAGAATCCTGAAAAATAATAGTTGTTTTACACTACTAAGTTTTTGGTTTGTAACATAGTAATACATAACTAAAGGATCCTATAAGATAGGTACTATTGTTTACCTGCAATTCACAGCTGAGGAAGTAAATTCTTAGCTTAAGTTTCAGAATTCTGCGAACATTTGAAAAACTGTATCTCTTCTGATAAAGAATGTACTTCATTTTCTTCAACAAAACAAAAAAGAAAGCAAAGCGTGGGGGGAAATATAAGCTGAGCATGGGGGAAAATATATGATCATTTTACTTTCATCCAAATCTAAAAATTACATGCAGAAAGGATTAAACCATGAATGAAGACAGTTGGTACTCTATGGAGTAAAAGACACATTCACCTTATTTACAACCCAGGGAATAAGTCATTATATGTACTTACTAACTGCTTTATAATAATAATAGTAACAAAGACAATTCTGTGGCACTAAATGTCAAGTACTGTTCTAGTAACATGTGTGATGTAAATGTATATACACACACATACTCATTTTGTCCTTAGACAAGAATAAGTCCTATTATCCCCATTTTCATGAGAAGGAAACTGCAGTACATAGTAGCTAAATCCAAGATACTCAGCTAGATTTCCCACTGATAAAACTAGATTACATGTGCCACCAGAGAAAAGATAGCAGAGTTTTCATAAAACACAGCCAAGGTTTCAATGGCCAGGTTAGAGCAGGTGTATCCCATTTATGTAGATGAACATGATCTCAGCTGTCAGGATGTAAATATTACCATCAACTTAAGACGCATACTTTAAACAGAATACAAGTTCATTACAAAAGAACTGTATAATGTTCTGTATAATCTACAAAAAGAAAACGGACAATTATCTATCTACCTACCTACCCACCTACGATTGTAACTGCTTGCATGACAGGCATATGTCACAAATTTTAACGTGGAGTGGATCTAACCCTTCAACATAAATTCCGCAAAATTCCTAAACAATTCAGATCCCTGCAAATATCACTAATCTAGACATCCTGACTCACGTTGTGAGGGCGTTCCGCTTATGTGCCCCTCTTCAGAGTTGGTGGCGGAGAGAGAACCCAAAACACAAGGTCTCACAGAAGATGGTCCAGGTGGTTCTGAACACATGATAGCGGCCATACCTCCTCACCCCTTTCAGCCTCTAGAAGCCATCTCCCAGAAAACCCTGCATCGAGGTCCCAGAATATACATTTCCCTCAATCAAAAAAAAAAAGGCCCAAAGAGAGACCAGAATTCGGTGTGAGAGGCCAGCCAGGGATGGAAAGAGACACCAGGGGAAAAAAAGAAGGCCGTGGGAGCAGTCGTCCCTCAGACCATGCTTCCAGAATCTTAACAGGTAAAGATGCTATCAAAGACAGAACAAGTTGACAGTCACCCCAAGTCTGACACCCCCCCCCCAGGGGTCCCTGCACCGGCTTTCCGCTGCTCCCAATTTTTGCGTCTACAAACGACCTCAGGCCCGCCCCCTTGGTCGTCAGGCTGTATCACATCCCAAAGCCGCCGTCAACACAAGAACAGGTCTATGGCTTCCCTCCCGACCTCCCAGGCCCCTGAGAAATACTCACTTGCCCGCAAGATCTTTATGAGAGCCGCTCGAATTCATGAGCTGGGCCAAATCCTGCCGCACGGCTGCCGCCATCTTTCTTCCAGCTCAGCAGAGGCTGCCGGGCCTCGCACAGCCAAAAAGAAAACGAGTGTAGGCCTCCAGACCGCAGCTAGAGGGAACCCGAGATGCCATAGAGTACCGACTGTGTGGGCCAGAGCGCCCGGTGCGAGAGCCTGCGCAAAGTCCGTCCCCAGAGTTGAGTGACGCGAAGCTCCACTCACGTCCGAGGCCCGTCCAGGATTCTCCCACAGGCTCAGGCTCGCGCGCTCCCACTTAGGATTGGCGGATGAAGTCGAAGGCGTGTGTTGCTTGTGCAACTCCAGTAAGTGCCGGGCACCCGAAATTTCCAAGTCGTCATTAATGAGGTTCCGTGTCTCACTTACGTGATTTACTGTTGTTCCTAGTTCTTTAAGACAGTCCTTAAACTTCGTGTGTTAAAAACGAATTGCTTTTATGTCCAATTCACCACAGACTGGTACTGTTGTAAAATACAGTAAAAAATGTACATATTTCTCCTCTGACTTTGTACCCTTTATATAGGGTGATCGTGCATCCCAGTTTGTCCAGGATGATGCCATTTTCCGTCTGTTGTCCTGGAGTGATTATTAACAACACCCCCTTTCACTCTAGAAACTGTTTCACCTGGATGATAAATTATATGGTCACCTATCTTTTTATGTAATTGTATACATTACTCATGTATCCTTATGGACTTTCTTTCTGCACATAAATTAAATTATTATCCTTTATTTATAGAAGATAACACACCATATCATTATTCCCCTTGATTTTCTTCACTTTTTTTGGTAGATCTTACCATGTATATCCAGAGAGCTTCCTCATCATTTTTTTTTTTTAAACTGGAGAGTATTGCATATAATGAGGGGATGGTCATAGTTTATTTAATCTTTATAACCCGACACTTAAATTGTTTTTAATCAATCAACCAGTGCTGCAGTAAAGAAGTTCCTACCAACAATATGTAGAAGTGCCATTTTCTACAGCCTTGCCTACAAAGGATATCAAACTTGAATTTTGTCCTCATGGTGTGTCATAAATAGAATGTTCCCTCTATTGGAAAGGGGAAAGGAGAGAAGACTAGAACAAGGAAATTCTTTAAGAAAGTAATGTGGAGATTGCTTACATCAATTCTGATACCAATCCGTTGGCAAGAACTTAGTCACATGACCAGGCCTAGCAACAGTGAGGCTGGAAATTCGGTTTCCAGTCCAGCAGCCCTTTGCCTAAGAAAAAGAAAAGGATGGGTTTAAAGGGACAGTCAGTAGTCTCTACTATAATCTGTCCCACTGATCACCTAGATATCTGCGTGTATCCTTCTTACAGTAGAATACTCTTACCCCTAAAGAAGAGAGATCAATTCCCTGTTCGTTTCTATACCAGCTCAAAAAGCAGGATGTTTGATGATGCACAACCCTCTCCATCTGATTGGGATATGTCTTTTCATGGCCCAGAGTTATATACACTGTAAAACAAATTATCTGCTCATGCCTGTACATGTAATACAAAACAACAGTGGAACAGGAACAGGATAACCACAGTTAAAACTCAAAAAAATTAGAATGTGAAACACATAGCCGTTACTTCTCCATAGCAATGATGGAACCCTGGGCAGGAATTAGAAATACTCAATACCTTGTAGGGAGTAAGTTCCTTGGTTAGACCCTCATTCTGCTCTTTGAGAGGATCTCCATTGTCCATTGTACTCTGGGCCCCAGTTTTGCCCTAGGAATGTAAGTTAACTGGATTTTGGAGAGTATTCCCTCTTTGGAGGAATGCCTTTGGATCTGGATTGAGAGCTTTTGTAGGCCAGGTTTTTCAGTGTTTTGTTTTTGTTGTTTTATTTAAATGTAATTTCATTGAATATTCAGTAAACTCTACTTCCAGACAGTTTCAGGTGCCAGTAACCACGCCCACAGTTGTTTCTAGAAATAGTTGTTAAATGTGGCCTATTTCCTGGATTCCACACTCAAACCTTTCTTAACATCTTTCTTTTTAATGACAGTCTTGAGGTTATCTGAAACAATAGGCTTAAGTGAGAAGGGAACTCTATTAATTTGATTTTTGCTTCAGTTTATCTTTGTTTTCTGTTGTTTTTTTGCCCATTTGTGTTTGCCAAAAAATCTTAATGGGCTATGAGAAAACCCAAAATCTCTTCTGCTATATAGGGGTACATAAGCAGTTGGCTTTTTCAACTTAGTGAAGCCCAAGAATTACCAGCTGTTCTATTTGCTTTTTACTCTGACTTTGAGGTTTATTTGTAATACCTTGCTGAAAGCAGAAAGAAGCAACCAAACATACAAACTGTCTCTTCCCATATACCTCCACTAGAGCTACAAGCTAGGTAGAGAAGTTGTCTGCCTTCCTGGTTCTTGTAATCAGCAATTTGACTAAACTTTTTGACATGACAAGGCCTCCCTTTTCCAGACTGCTCAGGGGTAATCCTGCTCAACCTCTAAAAGAATCTGTGTGGGCGCCTGGGTGGCTCAGTTGGTTAATCGACTGCCTTTGGCTCAGGTCATGATCCTGGAGTCCCAGGATCGAGTCCCGCATCAGGCTCCCTGCTCAGCAGGGAGTCTGCTTCTCCCTCTGACCCTCCCCCCTCTCATGTGCTCGCTCTCTCTCTCTCACTGTCTCTCAAATAAATAAATAAAATCTTTAAAAAAAATAAAAGAATCTGTGTATTTTTAGGTTTTACTTACAGCACGGTGGAAAAACAAACAAGCATGGTACTGGAAACATTCTCTTTTCAGTTGCTTAGCAGCAAGAAGTTAGCTAGGCTTGTTTGAATTAAGAAATTCTAATTCTGTTTTACTATGCAAAACCTTAGGTCCCAGCCCCTACTTACTGAGTCAAAACTGTTATATTATCAAAATCCATCTAGTAATTTTTGCACATTAAAGTTTGGGTAGCACTGCTCTAGCTTAGATGTCCACACCACTAGATAGATGAGTTCTCTCACTAAACTCTTGCCTATTAAAGCCATTTCCCTGGCTAGGAAACTCCCACTTTTATATAATCAGATATAAAAGCTGTTCTCTAACCTCTCTCAATTTCCCTACAAATATGCAGAGAGAGTCATCCTGGGGTCCTTTTCCTGGTGCATTTTCCACTCTGTGTCCCATGTGCCCAGCTCAAATATGCCTTGCTATAGAAATAAAAAAAGAGCATAGGTGATTGCATATATTCTGCTGTTTTCTGAGCATCAGTCCTTACTCTACATTTGTTCCACATGTTGCTAGTGCTGTGTGACAAAATTATTCTAGAGTCATCTTGTGTGTTTCCTAGCCTAGACCCATAATCAGCTGTTTCTCCAAGAAGCCCTTGTTCCTTTAGTTCATTTACAGATAACAATCTGAGTGCCAGGGATGTTCGTTGCTACTGTCTTGGTCATTTTGGGAACTTTTCATAGGACAGAACTAGGAAATATATATATATAGAGAGAGAGAGGATAAAATAAGTCATGAGTTCATTCTGATACTTCAAATTCCAGTATAGGTGATTTTACTTAACCTCTTTTGTATTACATCTGTATCTCCTTTCCTCCACATCCAGAATCCTGGTTCACAAGTACATAGGAGATTATAGAAGCAGCATATTCATTCATCCTACATTGTACACACAACAACTTCAGAATAGCAATACTAATACTACTATCCCCGATGTGATTGCTGAAGGAATTCAACATTTTCCTACTACTTTTCTTCCATTTCCTCTGTTCTATTGTGAGCACATACAGCTGTGACAAACTATACTTTCTTCCTCCTAATCCTCCTTTGGTCTTGTTCTGTAAGTAGTACACATTTAATGCTCACCATCAGCTCTTATATTGAGACCTCTTAGTCATTTTAGTTGGCTAAAGCTAGTTCTTTAATAGGTTTCTCAGGAAGGGGCTCCTGGAAAACATAATTTTGAATGTTCTTGAATGTTGGAAACATCTTGTGCCTTTAATTTTTGAAAATCAGTTTTGTTAGATAATCTTGACTCACTTTTCTTGAGAATCTGAAGTGTGATGCTCCATTTTCTTATGACCTAAAGCATTGCTGAAAAATAGCTCATGAGAGTCTAATTTTCTTTTCCTTATAGGTCACCTCATCTTTTTGCCTAGATGCCCCCCAATTTTTTTCCCTTTAACATCAAGTAATTTTACTAGACTATGTGCTGGTGTTGGTCATTCTGGGTCAATATTCTTAGGTATAGAGCGTGCTCTTTCAATAGATCGTTTCAATTTTTTCAATAATATCTTTAATTACAATTTTTCTTTTTGCTCTATTCCTTTGGTTTCTTTCCTCAGAAACTACTATTGTCTTTATGTTAGATCTTCTTTATCTTAATATTAGTCACCTTCCCTCAAAATCTTTTTCTTTTTTCACATTTTTAATTTTCTTTTCACCCTGTTTCTCTTAAGGCATTATCTGACACTTATATTTGCTCCTGGTTTCCTTCTAGTTGAGTCTTCATTCCCAAATAATGTTTTTATTGCTAATTCCTACTGAGTTCTGCCATTATGTTTTTCTGTCATGTCCTGTACCATTTTCTTTTCAATTTAACTAATGTGAAAAGTGTATTAAGGCTTACCTTCTTTTCAGTTTAACTGATGATTACCTTCCCTTTTCTGACATTCACTATCACTTTTTCTTTAGCAATATGTGAGGACAAGTTTCAGCCCTTTACTCGCTTCTGGACTCTCTAGTCCCCCATTGCCTCTGTATCATACCTCAATAAATGAGACTCATAGAATATTTTTACTTCCACATCCTTCACTTCTAGTTGAGACCTTGAAAATATATTGATGTCTGCCCCCTCCACCCTTACCTAGTTCCTCGGTTTCACTGAGATAGGTTGGTACTTTGTTCCATTTCAATAAATACTTGCTTTTCCTTTGCAGTATGGCTCTTCTATTTTAGGAATCCTTAAGTTAACACTTGGGCTGTAATTCCCAGTTTCATTGTCATTATTCACTTACATTACTATATAAATTATTCATCACAAATTCCCCTTCTCTTCATCTTCCCTGTCTTGATCTGATTGTTTTGTTGTTTGGTAGTGCTCACTCTTAAGTGATCCCTCAGAGGCTGTGCATGGGTAACATTATTTGTGATTCTGTGCATATTCACAAATATCTTTCCATCCTCTTGATGGTTGAATGAGATTTGGGCTGAGCTGCTGTCCTTTTCCCTCAGTGACCTGTAAAATGTTACTCCACCTCAACTCACCATCTGCAGCAGCCATCCCAGACAGCCTAACAACTCCTGTAGTTGTCAGCCCAAAATGGCCAGCACTTGATTGATCACTGACAGCTTCCCTAATTTTTGCCCCAACCAGGGAAAGCCAAATACACCCGCCCCCTACAACCAATTACATAGGATACCCCACTTCCGGGCTGCTGCTGACAGCTCCTCCATGCCAACTACCTCCAATCAGGGCATACCTGAATTCCCTTTTTCCACTATAAAGCTTTCCATTCCTCTGCTTGTCTTTGAGTATCTGTTAAACAGAAATGATGGTGTCCCAAATCCCTTGCTATAGAAGCTCCAAGTAAATAGCCTTTGCTTGTCCTTATTTGGCTTCGTTTATTTTTGCACCTTTCTTCTCCCTCTCTTGTACTTTTTCTTCTTCCTCTTCCTCCCCCTTCTCTTTCTCCTCACCCCTCCTTTCCCACCCCCACAGTCCCCTTTGTTCTTTTTGTTTTTCATCTTCTTGTAAGTAACTTGTTCTTTCCACCTGAAAGTTTTTGAAGATCTTCTCTTTATAGGAATTTCCCTCACATACGTCTAGGTGTGTCTTTTCTCATTGATATTACCTGGAACTCAGTGACCCCTTTCGCTTGCAGATGCATGTCTATCTTTAGGTCAGGGAAATCTTCTGTTATTATTTAATTATTACCTCTCTTTTTTCTGTTCCTTTCTCTCCTTCCAAAACTCCAAAAGTCACATAGCAGGTCTTTTGGATGTATCTTCAAAGTGATGTGCCGTTTCATCATAATTTCTCTCTTTATATATTTTTGCTCTGTGTTTTGAGCTATCTTTTCCACTTTTCAGGCCACTTAGCAGGATTCAATCCTTCTTCAATGTATCATCAGTGTTGTATTTTTAAAAATCATGATTTCCATTTATTTACTTGTGTAAAAATCTTATAGCTGCTTTATTTATAATAGCCTCAAATGAAAACAACCCAAATGTCCATCATAAGGAAAGTGAATAGAGAAACTGTGGCATATGTATTCAATAGAATACTACTCAGCATTAAAAAGGAAAAAAAAAACTATAGATATATGCAGGAATATGAATGAATCTCCAAACATTATACCGAAAGAAATCAGACATTAAAAAGTACATATAATAAGAGTCTATCTACATGAATCTAAGATTCTAATTCTAAGTCAAACAAAAACTAATCTATGGTGACAGAAAATCAGAAATTACTTAGGGAGGGGGGAAATGGGGAAGAATGGTAATGTACTGGGAAGTAGCAGGAGGTGATGAAAATATTCTATATGTTTACAGAGGTGTGGGTTACATGGGTGGTATGGTATAGATTTATCAAAAAAAATTCATCATACTGTATACTTAAGATCTGTGCATTTTATTGAATGTAAAATCTCAATTTAAAAACAATAAAATGCTTTTTGTGCAATTGTCTTGTGTGTGTATTGAATTTAGTCTTAAGGGCTTTTATTTATGTATTTATATATTTATGGTTTAAGAAGTCTTCTGTCTTCTTTAGCACTTTCAAAAGCTGGTGGTCTGTCAGTTTCAAAGGAAGAGAAGTTTCAGTGCAACTTTTTTGTTTCCTTAAAGCTCCTCTTTGTCAGGATGACCAAGTTCTTTTTCTTTCTTTCTTTTTTTTTTTTGACAGTTTATCTCATTGTTATATTTTTAATTGAAGTATAATTAACATATGGCATTATATTAGGTTCAGGTATACAATACAGTGATTCGACAATTCTACACATTACTCGGTGCTCATCATGGTAAGTGTACTCTTAAACCCCATCACCTATTTCACCCGTCCCGCCACCCACCTCCCCTCTAGCAACCACCCGGTGGTTCTCTGTATTTAAGTCTGTTTTGTTTGTCTCTTTTTTCTTTATTTGTTTTGTTTCTTAAATTCCACATATGAGTGAAGTCATATGCTGTTTGTCTTTCTCTGTCTGACTTCTTTCACTTAGCATTATACCCTCTAGGTCCATCCATGTTGTTGCAAATGGCAAGATCTCATTCTTTTTTATGGCTAAGATTCCATTGCATATATATATATATGTGTGTATATATATATATATATATATATATATTCTACATTTTTATCCATTCATCTATCAATGAACACTTGGGCTGCTTCCATATGTTGTCTATTTTAAGTAATGCTGCAATAAACATAGAGGTCCATTTATCTTTTTGAATTAGCATTTTTGTTTTCTTTGGGTAAATACCCAGTAGTGGAATTACTAGATCATATGGTAATTATATTTTTAATTTTTTGAGGAACATCTGTATTATTTTCCACAGTGGCTGCACCAGTTTGCATTCCCATCAACAATGCATGAAGGTTCCTTTTTCTCCACATCCTCACCAACACTTGGTATTTCTTGTCTTTTTTATTTTAGCCATCTTGACAGGTATAAGGTGGTATCTCACTGTGGTTTTGATTTGCATTTCCTCGGTTATTAGTGATGTTGAGAATCTTTTCATGTGTCTGTTGGCATTTGTGTGTCTCAGAAGGTCCTCTTAAGAACAGTGCCAGCGGGACGCCTGGGTGGCTCAGTCGTTAAGCATCTGCCTTCAGCTCAGGTCATGATCCCAGGGTCCTGGGATCGAGCCCAGCATTGGGCTCCCTGCTCAGCGGGAAGCCTGCTTCTCCCTCTCCCATTCCCCCCTGCTTGTGTTCCGTCTCTCGCTGTGTCTCTCTGTCAAATAAATAAAATCTTTTAAAAAAAAAACAAAACAGTGCCAGGGCAGGTACTATACTCCCACTTGAAGGACTATGGGTCTTCTCAGACTACACTCTCTCCATTATCCAGTATGTTCTGATGCTTTTCCCTTTCTCTCTCTCTCTAGACTCACTATAACTTGAGGCTTCATTCATGTCATCTAGTGCCCACTGTGTGTCTGCTCATTCCCAAGTATTCATGTTTCAATTTGGGTCATATAGTTGAATTGGAAGTGGGAGAGAAGGGTGAAAGATATGTGATAGTCTGATTCATTTTTATAAACTAGCTGGTACCCAAAACTTTGTGCCTTGTATTTAGTAAGGAATCAAAAATATTTGTTACACTGAGTAAAAAACATAGTTGAGTAAATAAATAGACCTAGAAAATCCCAGCATCATTGAATGTTGTTTCCATCTAAATTTCCCTTCTCTGGAGTTGGCATTAAAATCAAGGAACATACAAATCCAAAGGTTGAGTAGGAACTAATGTTAGTGAGATAGAGAAGATGGTCCAAATCTGCTACCAACTATGGGAACAACCAGAAGCGAATAGTGAAATCTGGGTTGTAAAGCAAGAGCTCTGAGACGCAGAAAGACAAGTAGGAAGGGATGGGTTAAGAGAGTAAGTAGAGGGACACCTGGGTGGCTTAGTCAGTTAAGCGTCTGCCTTCAACTTAGGTCATGATCCCAGGGTCCTGGAATCAAGTCCTGGGTAGGGCTCCTTGCTCAGCAGGGACTCTGCTTCTCCCTCTCCTGCTGCTCCCCCTGCTTGTGCTCTCTCTGACAAACAAAATCTTAAAAACAAAAAAAAAAAGTAAGAAGGGCTATCTTGGGTAAAAACTGTGATGAGCATTATGGTCCAACAATAGATACCCCAGACCCTCTTAACAAAACAATACCTGGAGGACTTACAGCTTCTGCCTAGCACAGAAGGCTGAAAAAAGCATTGTTCCCACCGTCACAACAACAAGCTAGGCAAGTTACAAAATCATAACTTTTATTGAGCCAATCAGAGAGCTGAGGTCACAGGACAGCTGACTAGCCTGAATCCAAGGAAAGACAAGCTGCTTGTAAACAGGTGAGAGGCAAGCCCTGGGTCATCTGTGGCATAGCATATGAAGGAAAATAAAGCAGCCATTCAAACAGCAAAGAATTCTGCTAAATGTTTAAATAAATTGTTAAAGATTGAGTATGGGCTTGCATGCTTGTGGAATCCCATGGAAACCACAAAGATAAGGGGAATTCACATCACCGGCTCTTCTCTAGGGAAGGTGTTTTGTAATTAAAAGGAAAAGAAAAAAAGCTTTACCTCGTTTCTAGTCTCTCTAGAGGCAGAAGTCTGTTGGGTGGAAGAAGAGCGTATTCCTTTTTTTTTTTTTTTTTTCTTTTTTAATTTGTCAGAGAGAGAGACAGCACCAGCAGGGGGAGATGCAGGCAGAGGGAGAAGCAGGCTCCCCGCTGAGCAAGGAGCCTGATGTGGTACTTGATCCCAGGACCCTGGGATCATGACCTGAGCCGGAGGCAGACGCTTAACGGACTGAGCCACCCAGGCATCCCAAATGAGCACATTCCTTCAAACACATTAAACTCTGGGTCCAGGTCCAAATGAGCAAGGCCGAGAGAGGGGAAGCACTTCCCTCTCTGTGTGAGCCCTTCTTTCAAGTTCCCATACCCTGTCTCAAGATGTGCCTTTTTTCAGGATGACTGACATTGCAAATACTTCCGTCAAGTGTAAAGCCCACTCCTAACTATGGGGATGGTTACACCCTAGCAAGACAAGTCCTTGCTTATCCACAGGGAATATGTTTAATCCCTCTAGTGGATGCCTGAAACTACGGATAGTACCGAACCCTCTACATTCTATGCTTTTTCCTGTACATACATACCTATGATAAAGTTTAATTTATAAATTAGTCACAGTAAGAGATTAACAACAACTAATAAGATAGAACAATTATAGCAATGTACTATAATATATATGAAGTTATATGAATGTGGTCTCTCTCAAAATACTGTACTGTACTCACCTTCTTGTGATGATGTGAGATGATAAAATGCCTACGTGATGAGATAAAATGAGGTGAGTGTCGTAGGCATTGTGATTTAGTGTTAGGGTTAAGCTACTACTGACCTTCTGATGACATGTCAAGGAGGATCTGCTTCTGGACCAGAGTTGACTGCAGGTAACTGAAACCTCGGAAAGTGAAACCACAGACGGGCAGGGGGAGGCAGGACACTAGATCAGAGCATTACAGAGAATCCTCTACTTATATCCTTTTTTTGGGGGGGGTAAAGATTGATTTATTTCAGAGAGCGAGCTTGAGAGCATGTCAGCTTGTGTGAGTGGGGGGAGGGGCAGAGGGAGAAGGAGATAATCTCAAGCAGACTCCCTGTAGAGCACAGCACCCAAGGGGCTCGATCCTACCACCCTGAGACCATGACCTGAGCCTAAATCAAGAGTGGGATGCTTAACCCGATTGAGCCACCCAGGCACCCCTACTTCTATCCTTTTAATTACAAAAACAAAAATAACTATTATAGAGGCAAATAAATCTTGTTGCCAAGAGGAAAAATAATGAACTCTGTCTACCATCAGCAGATGACTTTAGTGGTTGATTTTAATTTTCAGGTGGTTTGACATTATTAATTACATCATGTACCATATGTGAAAAAATTTAGGGTATGTTCAGAATGATACTGATCTACATTCCCTTATTAGAAACCACTGAGTATTGGGTGCCTGGGTGGCTCAGTTGGTTAAGCGACTGTCTTCAGCTCAGGTCATGATCCTGGAGTCCCAGGATCGAGTCCCGCATCAGGCTCCCTGCTGAGGGAGTCTGTTTCTCCCTTTGACCCTCCCCCCTCTCATGCTCTCTCTCTCAGGTAAATAAATAAAATCTTTAAAAAAAAAAAAAAGAAAGAAACCACTAAGTATCAGTGTAGTTTGGAATTGAGGATAAATAATTTTAAAAACTTTTTTCTTTTAAAACCAACTTTGGGGCACCTGGGTGGCTCAGTCGGTTAAGTGTCTGCCTTTGGCTCAGGTCATGATCCCAGGGTCTTGGGACTGAGCCCCCCATCAGGCTCCCTGCTCAGTAGGAAGCCTGCTTCTCCCTCTGCCTCTGCTGCTCCCCATGCTTATGCTCTTCCCTCCACAAATAAATAAAAAATCTTCAAAAAAAACACAACCAACTTTAATGGAGTATAATTGACATATAATAAAATGCATCCATTTTAAGAATACCCAGTGAGTTTAGGCAGGCCAGGTTTGTCGCTGAGTTTGTCATAAACTTCATGAAATCCTTTAGTTTTCAAAAATTTTGGATTTTGAAACTGTTGATAAGGGATTATAGATCTGTTATAAAAGAGTTATGTGATAATGGAAAAGAATACAGTGATAATTACACTTATATAGATGTATAAATTGCTTGTATAGCGACATCTGGACTTAATGACAAATGGACTCATGAACCTCTGGGTAATCTTTTGGATACTAAGCTATTTTAAGAAAATTTTATTAACTACTGTATAGTTTGTACCTAACAGTATACCTGGAACATAATAAGTACCCCATAATACATTTCATTTTTGTCTATTGATAATTCTACCCAACTCATACTTCTATACCGCTATCTTTTTTGTTAATTAAAAACATTTTTTGCGGGGTGCCTGGGTGGCTCAGTCGTTAAGTGTCTGCCTTCGGCTCAGGTCATGATCCCACTCCTGGGATCGAGCCCCGCATCGGGCTCCCTGCATGGCGGGGAGCCTGCTTGTCCCTCTCCCTCTCCCCCTGCTTGTGTTCCCTCTTTTGCTGTGTCTCTCTGTCAAATAAATAAATGAAATCTTAAAAAAAAAACCATTTTTTTTTTAATCTTGAGTAGGATCCATGCCCAACATGGGGCTTGACCTCACGGCCCTGAGATTAAGAGTCATGTGCTCTATCAACTGAGCCAGCCAGGTGCCCCTATACCATTATTTTTTCATTTTCTGTACTGATATTTTCCTCGGAAACCTCCTTTATTTATTTAGAAAGCTCTAATTTTTCTACCTGTTTATTGTCTGTCATTTCCTGTGGAACTGTGCTGTCCAGTATATAGTCATCAGCCACACACAGCTATTTAAATTTAAATTAAGGATAATTAAATAAAATGAAAAATTCAGTTTCTTTGCTGCAGTAGACACATTTCAGTGGTTTGATAGCCACATGTGGGCTATGTTTACTGTATCAGATAGTGTGAATATAGAACCGTTCCACCATTGGGGAAAGTTCCACTGGATAGAGCTGCTTCATCTTGTTTGCTACGTTATTCCCAGTGCCTTTCACAGTGCTTGGGATCCAGTAGAGGATCAACAAATACTTGCTGAATAAATGTTTTTAGTTTATCTGTAAAAGCATTCAGGCAAATATAAAGCAAAGATTCTTTTTTGAAATAGAAATGTTTGAGTAACAGTGACTCTTAGGAGCTAAAATGTTTTCTTTGAAAAGGTAAAAATTAGGTTATATTTTACTCTGTATTATAGCTTTGATTATTAATGGGTTTTAGTCACTGAGCATTTACCAGCACTGTTTAAATTGTTTTATGTGTATTTTCTCAGTAATCGTCACAGCAACCTTATGATGTCTACACTATTCCCAATTTACAGATAAAGAAATTGAGATAGAGGTGGAAAGTAACTTGCCCAAGATCATGCAGTTACTAAGTGGCAGGGCCAGAATTTGGACCCAGGTAGTCTGGCTCCAGAGGCTAAGCAATTAACCCCAACACTGAGCTCTTTGTGATTTATTTATTTATTTTTAGAGAGGGAGAGGTGGGTGGGGAGGTAGGAGGAGGGGGAGAAGGAGAGAATCTTAAGCAGGCTCCACGCCCAGCAGGGAGCCTGAGGCGGGGCTCAGTCTCACAACCTTGAGATCATGACCTGAGCCAAAATTGAGAGTCAGATGCTTAACCGACTGAGCCACCCAGGTGCCCCACTTTGATTATTTTTTTAAAAAGATTTTATTTATTTGAGAGAGAGCAGGAGCAGGGGAGAGGGGCAGAGGGAGAGGGAGAAGCAGACTCCCTGCTGAGCAGGGAGAGGGAACCCAACAGGGTCTCCATCCAAGGACCCTGGGATCATGAGCTGAAGGCAGACGCTTAACTGATGGGGCCACCCAGGTGTCCCTTTATTATTATTTTTAATAAGAACCATTTAGTCTCTTCTTTCCAGTATTTAAACCTCTATTTTCTTTTTCCTTATTTAATTACACTTAGCTAGGACACCCTAGAAAACGTTAAATAATAGCTGCTATAGCCCTCCATCCTTGTCGGGTCCCTCCCTGACTTTAATGTGAATGCTTCCCTCATTTCACTCTAAGGTATGAAGTTACTGTTGTTTTCTGATGATTATCTTGATACATTTAAAGAATGGTCTTTTATTTCTGGTTTACTATAAATTTTTAAATTTGAAATGGCTGTTGAATGTTATACAATGCATCCCTAAAGAATATCATTTGGCTTTTCTCCTTTAATAAATTACCTGAGATTTCTTAGTGTTAAACCACCATTCTTGGAATAAACCATACTTCGTCATGGTATGAATTCTTTTTATTACACCACTGTTTTTGATATTTTAATACTCATTTTTCTTTGCAACAAAGTCATAGTGAGAACAGAAGAATTCCTCTCTTTGGGTATTGTTTGTCTTGGGTTTTCATATTAGCGTTATGCTAGCCTTGTGGAATAAACTGAGGAATTTTCTCCCTTTTTGGGATAGTTTCCCTAGAATCCAGCCAGGGTTTGATACCCCATCTCAACTCCCTTCTTCTTCTAGAGGTGTCCACAGTACTAGAGGTGTCCACTAGCTCTCAAGGCTCCTCATAAACTGGACTAATCTACTGATCCCCAACCAAGTCTGTGTATCTTTCAATCTCCCTTTCCTTGCACAGGCCACAGACCCTCTGGCTTCTGAGCCTTTTCTAATTTCATGCCACTTGCCTTGTCATTGGGAGATATGGGTGGTGTTGATTTTTGCAGGACAGAATTAACATTTGAGGTGGGAACTGTGTAGCTGCTTGACACCTCTCACTTCACTTAACCCTCAAAATCCTGGGATTTTTACTTTGTAGATGGGAAAAGGAACCTGATAAATTGCTATACACTAATGTGTGAGGTGCCAGAATTTAAAACAAGGACTGCTTGATTCCAAAGCAACTGCTTCCACTACAACGTAAGTCTCACCTGGTCCATTATGGTCGCTGGCCATAGTCTCTGACGTTGACTTGTATGTCCTCCGTGCTCCGTTGGCAATTATAGACTGTACTACACCATTTGACATTGCCCTCTTTCGTATTTTTTGTTTCGTCTGTGTAGTTCTTGTCTCATACTGCAGTTATTAACTGAATGCCTGTTGATCTGACTCCACATTTAGCTATCTTTTCTTATTTTATAATAAAGGGCATCGACGAAAACAAAAGGAAAAGGTGACTAAATGCAAATAATTTTGATTGTGTTAGTCTTAGCTACACATTGCAAAAAGTCCCTTTCAAAGTAAGTTTAACTCTGCGTGGTCTCCCAAGGACTTTTTAGCGATCCCTGCAAAATCAATGCCTAAAAACAAAGAGAGAGGGCGTTTGTGAATATTGATTTACCCAAGCACATCAAACAATGGCAGTTTGCTGGAAGTCGCACCTTCAGCACTAACTTCCTAACAAGGAAAGCTAGAATATGAGGCACTCTCAACAGCAGGCGCAACCCGGCTTACCCCCTCCCACCTTCGGCCGTATGGAACTTTCCCTGTGAAAGCTTTGACAGAGCGCTCCCTAAGAGTCACGTGGGGCTGGAGCGTACTCCCGCGCCCTGCGGAATGACGCGAGGCTCGGGTTGCCAAGGGGAGGGGCAAGGCGCCGCGGAAGGGGCGGGGCGAAGGAAGCCAGCCGGGAAGGCGGGGCCGGTGGAGGAGAGGGGCGGGCGGACAGGGGCGCGCTGGCGGGGAGGGCCCAGCGTATTATGGGATGCGGCGGTGGAATGGCGCTGGGCGCGTGATTTTGAACAAACCCGGGTCTGTGTCTCGGAGGCGCCGCCGCCGCCGCTGCTGCTGGGAGCCTAGGGAGCGCGGCGCGAGGAGCAGGCGGCGGCGCCGCCGGCTTTGGTGAGTGTCAGCCCCGGGGGTGGGGACATCTGGGCGGGAGGGCGGGAAGGGGACACCGGCCCCCGCTGCGGGTGGTGGAGCGGGCGGAGGGCGCCGGACCGCCCCCTCTGAGAGCCCGGGCTGGTGGATCGTGGCGGAGAGCGGGAACCTGCGGGCTGGGGGCCGCCGCGCCCTCCTCGGCCGCAAGGGGCGGGAGGATCCTCCCCGCTTGGCCTCTTCCAGCCGGCACCCGGGAGGGCGGCTGTCACCCGGTAGGGCCGGCGCTGGGCCGGCCGCCCGCCCTTCCCGGCAGTCGGGAGGAAGGGTTCCGGCGGCTGTTGACACGCACCTTGCGTGGCCGGAGAAGCCGACTGTGTCCGCCCTGGGTTTCTGGGAACCGGTTTTGCTGCTGTGTCATTTTGTACCAGCCCCTCCTTTCCTTGCTGCCCGCCGCCCCGTTCTTCCTATGCCCCTTTGTATGATCTCTTCGTGTATGTCCGTTTTCCTCGCGAAGCCCACCATCTAAATGTCATAATGTCCCCGAGGTGCACGGGGAAAGGGAGCGGGCCGGGACTTAGCTTGGCCAAGCAACGGTAAACACCAAGCAGAGTGCGGATGGATGGGGCTGGCGGAGGAAAAATAAAGTTTAAACATGAAGAAACTGGGAAGACTTGAGACTCTCAGGCTCGAGCAGGCTGCATAGATAAAGAGCGATTGGGCTGGGTGGTAGCTAGCACTTGTTTAAAGCCTGAATCTACTGGCTTTTATATGGAGTTGTCATTCAAGAAAGGTAAGGAAATGAAATGGCCTTTTCAATTTCCACCTCACTCTTCTTAGACTAACTTTTTTAAAACAGACAGTAGAGTGGCCCTGTTCTCAACCTTGAAATTCAATTTGATCATTGCAGGTAGGTCTTTAAGAGTTTATATTGTAGTTCAGTGGTGGGTTTAGAATTCAGCTTTTTGAATGCGCGACTACCAAAGCTTTCTGAAATTAACAAAGATAACCAATTTGATTTTTTGTTTTTGTTTTTTAATTCTGGTCTTGTCGCAAGCCTTGCAGCTTGTGGTTTTGTGTTATTTCTTAGATGATTAAAGAAATGCTTATGTTCTTTTTTAGTTATTAAACCGCATAATGAGAGTAGCTGGTGGGAAAGATGGGTAACAGGTCTTGTTCTAAAGCAAACTATTTATTTTGTCTGTATTAAATATATCTGTGGTAGATTTTTTTTCATTTGGTGACAGATCTTAAAAACATTTGGCAAATAATTTTAGTTTAGAGGTATATTTTCTGTACTTTAGAAATTGTTCATGAGTAGGATCAATACATTTAAAACCTTGTTGGGCTTTGACATCTTAAACCAATGACAAATTGGAAGTCACAGTGTTCACGGACAGAAATGATCAGATGAAATCAAGTGGAGAGGGAAAATAGTTCAGAACTTTATTTTTAAAACTATACCACATCTAGTTTTGACCACATCATCAGCATGTGGATCAGTGCCTGTAATTTACAAATGTGTCAGAGATCAGACATGCATATGGAAATGGGCCGTTCTGTCAAAGTAGTGCCGACAGTAGAGGAAAACGTCAGAGTTGGTGAATGACATTAAAGGTCTTTATCATGTTTTTAGTATCTGAAATGAGCAGAGTAAATAAAACGCATTCCATCATCCGTCTCAAGTTGCTTTTCTGAAAATGAAAGAGTTTGGGTTCTTTGTCCTTATGCCGCTTTCCGTGTGGCTTTTGCTCTTCAAAATATTTTTTTGCTCTTCCAAATAAAAATATGCCGGACTTGGGACTCGGCAGGTAGAGGGACTTCCTTTCACGTAGCTGCCGGGCCCGCAGAAGCACCATTTTTCGCTGTGGGGTGAAAGGTCTCGGCGTGGGCTGTGTGTGCGTTTGTATCTCCCTGTGCATTTGAAGGTTGGCGGGGCGGGCGGGAGGTTTCCCCGGATATGTGGGTGTGCGCCTCTCCGGAGGGGAGGGCCGAGGAGGGGAGGAGGAGGAAGGGGGAGGTTACTGGCGGCGGCGGCGGCGGCGGCGGCCCGGGCTCGGGCTGTCGGGGAAGCTGCTGAGCTGTGATGGTGATGACGAGGTGAAAATGGCGGATCTTTCGAAATACAATCCCGGCCCCTGACATACCAGAGGCGGCGGCAGCGGCGGCGTCTCCACCCGGACTCCCTCCCCGGCCCCCCGGTTCCCTGTAGCGCTCCAGTGCGGGCAAACTGGGAAAGGAAGCGGCTGGCCGGAGCTACCGTGCACAGGCAAAACAAGCACCGCCCGGGCTCGGAATTGCCCGGGACCTTCTGGAGCCCCCACCTCGGAGCCGGAGGGAGGAGAAAGCGGCAGCCACTGGAGGTAGAGGAGAAGGGGGTATCCGAGGGCTTCTCTGCACTGAGATCTCTTTTATTTAGGGGGGTGATGGGGATGGGAGGAATTGCGTTGTGGATCAAGGAATGACTAGTCCAGAGTGCAAAGAATCAGTAGCCTTGTAATGACATCAACATTATTCTATGAGTGTTAAGAGGGCTCGAGTTTGCTCTTATACCTAAGGCTGCTGCTGAGGCCTAGAGGAACCGCTAGCACTTATCATGATTTCCTGACTTAATATTTAAAAACATCCACTGTAGTGGGTGTTGGTTTGATGATGTTCAGTTTATAGGGTTGTATGTTTCTTTAGAGAGGCAGAGCATAGGCATTTTTTTCTGCATTTAAGCTCTATGTCTTAGATCATAGTCTATAACTTGTTAGGGTATGGATGCTCACATTTTTTGAGCATATGGACCAGTTTTGTAACAGTTAAAAATATTTTCTTTTTCTTTTATGGCTCTGTCATCTATAGAGTGACCCGTTTACCCCTGCCGTTTGGCAAATAACAGTTGAGATACTGTCAGTCATATTTCATATCCATGTTATTCCCCCCCCTCCCCAATCCATTTCATGCATTTGGAGACTAAAGTTACAGAATATTTTGCAGTATGTAAGCTTTATAATCCAAGTGAAATACAGCTGTGGGAGCTCTCTTTTGGCTCACAAGTTTTACGTTCATTGTTAAGGAAGTTGTGATGGCCTGATGCTCCCACTTGATGTGAGGACACTAAGTTGATAGAGGTGAATTGAGACCTCTGTTTTGTTCTGAATGCTGGACTTGTTAGCTCTTTGTTTAAAGAGCTGGCGCATTGGATTGATTGACTTTATGACCATAGTTTATGGCCATAGTTTAATTTTGTTTGGTTACCTAAAGATCCATGTATGTTTTAGATTGTGCTACAGATCCCTCAGGAGGTCTGTCTGCTTGCACACTCCAGTAGTGTTACTGAAAAGTTACATGTGAGTCAAATTTTTATACATTAATTTGGGGCCCTCTGGTTTTTTCCAGCTTTTGTAGTGGAAGGTTGGGTCAGTGACAGTGAGTATATTAGCCTGAACAGAGAGGTGAATATTTAAGAAATGCCCACTGGTAATGTTTATGATTAGCAGTCATTTCCCTTACCCATGTTTCCTACAAAGAGATGATGTCATAGAATGACATACAATATCGTACATTATGTATTTTATTCAGAGGAGAAATATTTTTGGTATATGTGTGTATATAAATAACTTAGGCATTTGGCTTTCACTCATTAGAAGAATAAGGGACCAAAAAAATTTTAGGGGAAGTAACTGCAGAGGTATTCAGAAACTTTAGTTAATGAGTATTTTGTTAAATATGTGTCTGATGTTCTTGTATTATCCAGTAGGGATTTGGTTTTGTTTTTTCTTAGAGCTTTTCTGTTGCCATTATTTGGTACATGTTAACTAGCTTCTAAGTTAGTAGTAAAACTCAGAATTTAAAAAGTAATTAAAATAAAGAGGGAGAGTAAAATGCTTTTTCCATTGGCTTTTTCTTTTAATCACAGAGGACTATTGTCTTTTTTTGTGATTCTTTGTGATTGTCTTTAAAGGCCAGTTTTCAGATTGTTATGGTTAAAACAATTGTCTATTAGGGCACCTGAGTGGCTCAGTTGGTTGGGCATCTGCCTTCGGCTCGGGTCATGATCTGACGGTCCTGGGATTGGGTCTTGCATCTGCCTCTGCCTCTCTGTCTCTCATGAATAAATAAATAAAACCTTAAAAAAAAAACACAATTGTCTATTAATAATTAGAAGCGTATTAGAAAGAAATGAAGGAGGACTTATGCCACCGGAGAAAATCTAGTGTCTTTTTTGGGGAAGAGGAGCATTATGGATTTTCAGTATTTATAACAAGTGTTGCTATTGGGTATTTCTTATGTGTCACATACTGTGCTAGGGATAGGGCATATCTCAGTATCATTGCCTCAGGAAATTTTCAGTTTAGGAATTGTTGGGAGGTAAAATTGGAAGGATGGATTGGGTAGAGCTTTAATGCAGAAGGCCTTGAGAGTTACAGAAGATTATTTAAAACAGGAGAGTGACAGCCTCAGAGATGCACTCAAGGGAGTTAAATTCTGTGGTTTTTACAGAGACTGTGTTGTAGGTTGGAGGAAACAGAGGTAAAAGTACCATACCAGGTTTCAAACTCTGAAGATTTGGAATTCTTGGTTGCAGTGGGAAGGAGACATTGTGCAGGTGTAATCTGCCTGGTGTATGCCAGATCAATAGTTCTATGGAGAGACATCAAAGATGATGAGATTTTAAGCCCTGTCATTTGACAGAATATCGAAGGCCATAAAAAGCTAATTTAGTTGGAGAAAGAGGAAAAGAATTTTCATTTGAGTTCGAGTATACCACATAAAACTATTTTCATAGTAACCCTGCAAGTAAACGGAGGCTTAGTGAGATTACTGTTCAGGGTTATGTGTTAAACAACTGGAAGAGCCAAGATTTGGAAATGGATCTTTCTGATTTGAATCCCTGTGTTTTGTCCACCATGTTAGTCTTAAGCATGAATAATATATATAGTCCCCCCTTTAAACAGAAAAAAAAATATTGTGGGTCCTTATATTGGCCTAAATAGTTTTATTAAAATATTTAATTTTTAGGTGTATATAAATATAAATTCCTTATGTTTATTGCTTTTATGTAAGTATAAAACACAAGTAGATTTATAAATTAAATATAAACAAAACTATAAAGCCAGTAAAACAAATTAAATTTAGGGTAATGGATGATGTTGTTTTGCTGAAATAAATTCTTTGCATAGTAAATATACTATTGCCTGCCTTGGCAAGGTGTGCAGTTTTCTATATACTATACATCCTGTGATAATCCATTTCCTACACCACTTTTGTGCATTTGAATGCTGCAAAGCTTTCCTCTTTAAATCACAGATGCTTTGGCTTTCACTTGGCACAAATATATCATTTACCTTATAAGACCCTTCTGTGCCTTTTTTTTTTTTTTTTAGCCCACCCTAGTTCTAGTACCATTGATTATGGATATGAGGTAGTTATTCAGATGATCCAGAATACACTGTTTAAAACATATTATCAAAATGAAAATACAAATTTTTCGAATCTTCCTCAGGACTCATGGCTTATAGTCCACTGCTCCCAGTTTAGTTTGAGAAATGTAGTTATATACTAAATTTTTGAGTTGTCAACGTTTGATTTTAGAAATCAGAGCTAAAATCCAAATGGTGTAGTTAACCAGTTAGTCTGGTGGTAAGCTCTAGGTACAAAAGTATAGTTCTTAAACACTCAGATATTTTTGTCTAATCTAACAAATTACTCATCTGTAATATGGTGATAGGTCACCACTTCATAATGTCATATGCAAGAATGAAACACTTGAACAGTTGTTCATCCTGGTTGTCCTTCACCTGTAGTTAAGAAAGTAACAGTGTTTTAGCATGATAATATTCCATGTGGAACTCTTAAGAGATTTAAAAGCATAGAGCATTTGCCATTTCTATATTACATTATTTTTTATTTTGTATTTATTTATTTTAATCACTGTCCTAAGTCAGACCCTCCATTTATCGCTGTCTTGAACTAATTACTCTAATAGCCTTCTAACTTGTCTCTCTGCCTCCAGTCCAAAAAAACACTGAGATGAAGTTAATTCTCCCAAAGTATAACTGTGATCACGCCATTCTTCTATTGATTTCTAAGCTTTGTTAGGGCAAGGTCTTCGGTTAATTACCCATAATGCCCTTCACAAAGTTGGGAAGTAATAAATATTTGTTAATTAAATGACTGATAAAAATTATAAACTAGTTAAAAATTAAGAGAACTGTTTCAATTTAAGATGGAATGTAATTGCAGAGAGTATTGGTTAAAATCTAATTTTGAGTATTTAAAAACTTATTTGAAAAGGAGTTTCTCAGTTTGTGCCTTGTGAGTTTATTTTATTTGAAGTGTTGTGAAGTCTCAGCATTATATAAACCTGTCTTACTCCAATAGACAAACCAAAGTTATCTTGGTAAATAATGCTTGGATTGGTAAATAATGCTAGAATTTTAGATGATATCCCCTTCCCCATGATTAATTATTCCTTCTTCAAGTTTGTGTTGAAAGGTTATTATTTGGCAGCTCAGTTCTAGGCACTGGAGATAGGGGATCTAGTGATGAAGACAGACAAGTCCCAGTCCCTGTGGAGTTTGCATTCTAAAGAAGTAGGGGTAGGGCAGGAAGAATCAGACTTTCTGACTGTGATAGATGCTATGATGGAAATACCAGGGTAATGTGATAGAATGCTTAGGGCAGTGGAGATGAGTGTGGGGGTGGTATTTTAGGTAGATCTTAAAATGTAATACAGTTGAGACAAATATAGAAATCATTAGATTTTCTGAAATCAGTGAATCTTTAACACTCAGTAGATTTAAACCATTCCACCATGTTCAACTGTGAGGAGGAAAAACTCAGTGTATTTATTTCCAGAATCATACTTTGCCTTTAGAACTTTGTTTTATGAGCAAAAAATATTGGAGGCAGGCAGAATACATTGTATGTTCTGTCTTCTTTCCTACCATACCTTGCCAGGTAACCCCTGTAAAGATGAGGTGAAGTAAAGCTCCTCAGTCCCTAGTGGCTTGTGAAAATCCTCTCTTTTCTTAGAGTGGTCCTCAACACAGTGATGATGAGGTTGCATGTGCTAGTACATATCTTCCATTCCTAAGGGATAAAATTAGAGTGATGATTCATGTAGCTGCATGGCCAAACCCTTTCCTGCCATGCCCACAGCTCCTTTTGAAAGTTTCTTTTAGCACAGGCCACCATGCCTTGCATGTGACCCTGATTGAAACAGATACAGATGTCTAATCGTAAAGCAGTTATCATAGTCTGCTCAGTGGCTTTGAGGTGTGCTGGCTCCAGAATTCTGCACAATCTGACACTACATAGAGACTGGCCAAACCGATCAGATCTTTTCTTCTTAGAAGTTTGAACTTTACTCCTAATTCAAGGGAGACTCTAGTCATGTAATTCCTAGTCTTTTTTAACAGGACAAATAAAAAGACATGTTATTCTGAATAGCAAGCTTCAAAATATATGAAGCAAAAAACTGCACAGACGGAGAGAGATAGACAAATCCACAATCATACTTAGGGATTTTTAACAGCCTTTCTCAGTAATTGATAGAAGAAAAGGTAACAATATAGAACATATGAACTACACTATCAGCCAACTTGATGTAATTGACATTTGTAGAATACTACCCTCAGCAACTGTAGAATACACGTTCTTTCTAGGTGCACATGCAGTGTTCACTGAGATAGACCATATACTAAGCCATGAAACAAGTCTCAAATTTCAAATGATAGAAATGTTGTAGAATATTTCATTCTTTGGCAATAATAGGAGTAAATTAGAAATCGATAATAAGGGGCGCCTGGGTGGCTCAGTTGTTGGGTGTCTGCCTTCGGCTCAAGTCATGATCCCGGTGTCCTGGGGTCGATCCCCGCATCAGGCTCCCTGCTCCGCGGGAGGCCTGCTTCTCCCTCTCCCTCTCCTTGTGTTCCTTCTCTCGCTGTCTCTCTGTCAAATAAATAAAAAAAAAAAGAAAAGAAATCGATAATAAGGTAGAAAATGCCCAGATAGCACACTTCTTTATTTTTCTGTGTGTCAAAGACAAAATCACAAGGAATATTAGAAAACATTTGCAATGAATGGTAATAAATTGAAAATAAAATGACATTAGTAGAATGCAGCTAGAGGTTTGGGGCAAATTTTTAATGTTAAATATTTATTTTAGGAAAGAAGAAAGGTTTAAAATCAATGATCTAAACTGAGGGTTTTAGACATACTTTTGGCTTTGGAGGCCATGTAAATCTGGTAGATGTTTATGTATATACTTTTTTTCCCCCTCAGCTATTTAAAATGTAAAAACCATTCTTAGCTGGAGAGCAATAAACAGACTATAGGCCTGATACGGTCTGTGGACTATAGTTTACTGAACCCTGATCTGTGCTTCCATCTTAAGCTTCTGGAAGAACAAATTAAACCTAAAGCAAGCAGAAGGAAGGAGATAAAGATAAGAGTCAATTAAACAAAAAATGGAGAAAGAATTGAGAAAATCAGCGACACCAAAGTGGTTCTTTGAAAAGATCAATAAAATTGATAAATCTCCAGGCAGATTGATGAAAAAAAGGAGAAAACAAATTACCAAAATGAGGAATGAAGAGTTGACATTTCTACAGACATTAATATAAAATAATATTATGTATAATTTAATGCTAATAAATTTGGCAACTTAGAGGAAATAGACATAGTCCGTGGAGGACACAAACTGTCAAATATCAAAGGTTGCTGAATAACTGGAACAACTCTACATCTGTTAAGGAAATTGAATTTATAGTTAAAAACAAGAAATCTTTATGTCTAGATGGCTTCATTGGTGAGTTCTGACAAACATTTCAGGAAGAAAGAGTAACAATTCTATGCTGACTTTTCCTGAAGAGGAGGCAATATGCCCCAACACATTTTATTAGGCTAACATTATCCCCAGACA
This sequence comes from Callorhinus ursinus, assembly GCF_003265705.2. Classification (NCBI taxonomy): domain Eukaryota; kingdom Metazoa; phylum Chordata; class Mammalia; order Carnivora; family Otariidae; genus Callorhinus; species Callorhinus ursinus. The sequence goes on along the minus strand of NW_027397066.1, from coordinate 66,886,863 downwards.
GCCACTATACACCAGTATCTTTCATGAGTATAGACAAAAATGCTTAACAAAATATTAGGAAATATAATTCAGGAATTTATACGAAGTATAATACATCATGACTGAGTAGGGCTTATTTCAGGAATGCAAAATTGGCTTAATAATAAAAAATAAATATAATTCAAAGGCTAAAAGAGAAAAGCCGTGTGATTATCTCAATAGCTACAGAAAAAGCATATTCTAGAAATACCCATTTATGATTGGGGGAAAAAAATCCCACCCAACTTTGCAAACTAGAATATAAGTAAGCTTCCTCAACCTGGTAAAGGGAATTTATGAAAAACCCACAGTTAACAAGTAAGATTGGGACCAAGGCAAAGATGTCTGCTCTTACCACTTTTATTCAACATTTTGCTGGAGGTCCCAGACAGTGTAGTAAGGCAAGGAAAAGAAATAAAAGACACGCTGATTGGAAAAGAAGAAACATAGATGTTATAGCATACAGCCTTGAATGATAGATATGGTGATTCCTGCTGCAGCCAAGGGCAGATTTGCTTGTCGTGCAGTATAATAAAGATAATATCTTCCTGTGGACAAAAGGGCAGGTGTGCTTCAGCCCATTATAAATGAACCAGGTTCTCTGAGCTCAGGGTTATGAGTTGTGATACAAATCCCCTGCCTACACAGCATCTACCTGGGCCTCTCCGTGTCTACCCTGTGGGACTTGCAGGCAGCGGGAAGAACTCATAGACACATGATGGTCATGTTCCTTGCTGTGCTATAAGAAGTCATCTGCGTTTCTACCTAGGACTACAGTGTGGTCTGCCAGTATCTGTGAAATGGTAACAGGATACTTTGTTAGCTTACAAAGAGGGTCTAAAATCTCAGATCCCTCACAGTTCTTGGCAGTTTGGGCCATGGAAATGGAGTCCTGACAGAGACATAACTTTCTGAAAAAGGAAGATGACAGCCGTGTGGGTTAGGTTAGGGGATATGAAAAGACTCTGGCATCTGGTAGTGAATGCTGTCACTCAAGTGGTGGGCAAGGGTGGCAGGGGGAATAAGTCTTCCAGTGTTCTACCTCTTAATGGATATTTAGGGGCTGAACTGAGAGCCCAAATGGTGCTTTGGTTGTTGTACATTCAACTTCATAGCCCCATCTGAAAGGCACTGTGGCTGTAGCTGCTGAGTTAAGGAGTCCCCAAAGCTGAGATAATGATAATGGTGTCAGAAATAGGACACCAGAAATGGCGTCAGAGAATATAGAATTTGGATGTATTAGAAGTTAGTTTAGTTGAGTTGTAACTGTGAGTACTTGAAACTGAAAGTAAATGCACTGCCAGACCATTAATCTCCTTCTGGGACCTGACTTCTCCCTCCTCCTACACCTTGACTTCAGGTGCTTTAAGGAGAAAGATGAATACAAATTGGGCAAAGATCTCCTTTTCCTTAAGGGGGAACCAAAGGCCATACCCACATGTCCAAATATGCTGGGGGAACTTCAGGGAGAGCAAGGAGTCAGACTTCTGTGGTTGTGTTAGACACTGGCACCCTGCCAGTTCTGTGGGGGATGGAGTGTGCTAGATGCGACTGATGGGGCTTGGACAAGGTTTGCAGTAGGGAAAGGAAGCTAATGTGACAATTGTGGGTTGGGCCCTTTGTTGTTGTGTACTGTTTCCATTGCTGAAGGTATAATTGGTGTTGTTTTTACATGCCTACTTTAAATTCCCATAAATGTCAGAGGGGATTCTCCTGATCAGAAAGACCTGTATGTAGAGAAGTGCTAGTACTCTGGGGTCTTAAAACGCTAGTAATTCCTTTGAGCTTCAAGTTATTGTGACTGGTGATTTTATAGTGTATAAAAAGAACTTATCCAACTCAGTAAGAAGACAAAAAAGCCAGTGTTTTTTTAAAAAGGGAAAAGATTTTAACAGACACTTTTCAAAAGAAGATACACAAATACACTGCGTATATGAAAAAATGCTCAGCATTGTTAGTCATTTGGGCATTGCAAGTGAAAACCACAATGAGATACCACTTCACACCCATTAGAATGGCTGACAGTACCAATTGTTATCGAGGATGTGGTGCGGGTGGAACTCTTGCACATTGCTTGTGGGTGTATACAATGTTGGGAAATAGTTCAGCAATTTCATGGAAAGTTAAAAATAAATTTACCTTATGACCCAGCAAGTCCACTTCTTGGTATTTATTCAAAAAATACAAAAATATGTATCCATAACAAGCTTGAACTTGAATGTTCATAGCAGTTTATTTATGAGAGTCCCAAACTGGAAACAATTTCCAAATATCCACTCACAGGTGAATGGATAAACAAATCATGGTAGATTTGTATGATGGAATATTACTCAGCAATAAAAAGGAACAGAACTCCTAGTAAGTGAAGGAATAAAGATAAATCTCAACATGCTCAGTGAAAAAGCTCATTTCTATGATTCCTTTATGTCCTGAGTACATAATATATGATTCCATTTATGTGAAGTTGTAGAATGGGCAAAAAGTCAAAACTATAGTGATAGAGCAGCTCAGTGGTTGTGTGGGGTGGGATTTTTAGGGTAGGGGATTGACTGTAAAGGAGTAGACTTGTTTTTTCTTCATTTAAAAATACCAGTGGTAAAAATTTAAGGCAGTGTAATTTTGTGATTAAAATTGTGAACTTTGGTATTATAAAACATACCCTGATTTTGAGTCTGGGCTCTATCATTTACTAGTTATGTGACCTTGGCAGGTTTTTTAAGCTAAGTTTCTTCATCTGTAATGTGGGAGTGGTAATGATACTATCTCGGAATTGTGAGGATTAATTATGCCATCATTGGTATATAGCAAGCATTCAATAATGATTAATTTTGGCACTATTAGTATTTGTCAGTGATAATAGTAATTTGGTGCTCATGTCTGTTATTCTTAATCTCAGAATGGGTATTTTTGTTTTGTATTTAAAAAAAAGGGAAGAAAAGGAATTGCTGATTAAGTTTCTATGGATCTTTAATGTTGTATGGGCAAATAACATTATTATTTAGTCAGTCATGAACATGATGCACTGTCTTTAATATGTGAAGATAATGGTACTGACTCCTTCATTAGAAGTTCTGCATAACCTTTGACTAAAATCATCACAGTTCTCACTTGTTCATAATCTGCTTTATTATTATTATCACCACTTTTTTTGTAATGGGACTGGTTCCCTTTTTGACATTTTAAGTGGCTATGGAGGATTTGAGAATCTTCTTTCCAAATAAAGGGTTTTTTTGGTCTGAAGCTAATTGATCAAACTTGAGCCAAATAAGTCATTTAATCTGTACTTGTTGAGATGGATTACTCTAGAACTCCTTTAACATTAATTTGAATATTTAATGGATTTTTATAGATGGCAAACTACCCTCATCTTAGGACCTAGCTCCCTGGAGATTTGAAGATATTTTCCAATATTTGTTTACATTTAAATCTTTCTTTATATGAATCGGCAGTTTTCAAGTCTACAATAGGAAAAAAAAATAACTGGCAAGAAATAAGATGATCAGACATGTCAAAGACTGAAGAGTTTTATGAGTGGGCATTGGAAAGGAGTTTCATGTAATTATGTGACTTATTGTTGCTTGAATGCAGTATACTTTTGGATTGAGACATGGCGAATGAGAATATTTGCTTCTAGTTTTGTGTCCCAAATGACTTATATTTCAGATTCTTGAAGGTTGAGAGTATGTTGAAGTGGTTTAGGCCAAATAGATATCAGGAATATCCTTCATTCAGTTATACATCAGCAACAGATGATTATTTTGTCACTTGCACTTTTTTGAATAATTTTATTCTTAAATCTGTTTTGAAAACTAGTAATTTATTCATTTTCAACTTTTATTGCAGTGCCTGATCAACTTTCTAGCAGGAGAACGATCATGGAGGTGGTGCCAGCTGAGGTGAATAGTTTGCTTCCAGAGGAGATAATGGACACTGGTATAACTTTAGTGGATGATGATAGTATTGAGGCTGTTATTGTTTCATCCCCAATTCCTATGGAGACAGAACTGGAAGAAATTGTCAACATAAATTCTACTGGTGACTCTACAGCCACGCCCATTTCCACGGAACCAATCACAGTGTACAGTAACCACACTAACCAAGTTGCAGTGAATACCACAATTACTAAAGCAGATTCTAATACCACAGTGAAACCAGCTTTTCCAAGTGGCCTTCAAAAACTTGGTGCTCAGACTCCTGTGACTATATCAGCCAATCAGATTATTTTAAACAAAGTATCACAGACATCAGATCTTAAACTTGGCAATCAGACCCTTAAACCAGATGGACAGAAGTTAATTTTAACAACTTTGGGCAAGTCTGGTTCACCAATTGTTTTAGCACTACCCCATAGCCAACTACCCCAGGCTCAGAAAGTTACAACTCAGGCCCAGTCAGGAGATGCTAAATTGCCACCGCAGCAAATTAAAGTAGTTACCATTGGAGGGAGGCCAGAGGTGAAACCTGTCATTGGTGTCTCAGCATTGACCCCAGGAAGTCAACTGATTAATACTACAACTCAGCCCTCTGTGTTACAGACCCAACAGTTAAAAACAGTACAGGTAAAAAAAAAAAAAGGGGGCTTATTAATTGAAATGCATGTTAAAAATTAAATTGATTCATAGTTGTGTTTGTAGGGTGATTAAATGCATAGTTGTTACTGAATTCTTTTGAATGTTGCTTTTAGTAATTGTGTGGTTTCTTTTTCGTAAAATTTGATATGTCTAATGCTTTGAAAATGTTTGCTAGAGAACTTAGAGCAAACTTAATTTTTGTTAAATTTCAACTTAGTGTATTTATAGCTCTTTACTCATTTTTAAATGCTTTATTCTTAGTAGTAGTTTGATTGCAAGTATGCTCTGCTGGTATAAAGATACCAGACTTGCTGCTGGGCTGTCAAAAAATCATTCAGACATAATTTTTTTCAGTTAACAGATGGCCAAAGTCTAGGAAAACTTGCTGCTCTGAGAAATCCTTGGAGCCAGCAATAGTACATACTAGCCCGCGTGTGCCACCTCTTTGCAGTTTCCTGTCCACTGCCATCACTCATGTTTGCAGTGTGGAAAAGGCAGTGTCACGTGATGGAAGGTAACATATTGGCTTTAGAATTGGACCAACTGGATTTGAGTCACTTCTATGATACCCTACCACCTGTGGAACTTTGGATCGGTTACTTCTCTGAGTTTTTGACTTTAGCTGGAAGATGGCTATTTGATCATGATGAAATACATAGTAAAAGATAGTACTTAATGTAGTTCTCAAAACTTTGAGGATCCTTCAGAATGGTGCCTATTAGTATGAATAGGATCCTAAGATAGAAGGTTAATAGAACATATATTAAATGGTTCCCAGTTTTTCATGCTCACATAGGCCTTTTTAGGTCATCACTGCTCTTAAAATAAAATGATCCTCTTAAGATCAGGAAACACAAATACCTTCCTTGCTTGAAAGTTTCACCTCAGAAAAAAAGGAGCAGGCATGACTTAGAGAACTGGTGCAGGTACATAAGGAAATAGGAAGATGTGGGGAACTACCTGTGCTTAGCTGATGTTAGAAATAATGATGTTTTGGTTATTATGTTGGCAGAATAATTAGAAAATTATTTTTCATGGGCTTTTTTTTTTTTTAAGCTTTTGTTTTTAAGTGATCTCTACACCCAACGTGGGGCTTGAACTCACAACCTCGAGCTCAAGAGTTGCACACTTTTCCAACTGGGCCCAACCAGGTGTCCCTCATGGGCTTTTTATTTAAGCACTTTGTTTGATTTCTCAAACCTTATAATTTGCCCATATCCCTCCTGCCACTATTAAATATTCAGCGCTCTTTCCTTTCTTGATTTTTTTTAAAGACGTTATTTATTTGAGAGAGAGAGGGCACGAGCAAGGGGAGGGGGAGAGGGAGAAGCAGACTCCCCACTGAGCAGGGAGCCCAACATGGGGCTCCATCCCAGGACCCTGGGATCATGACCTGAGCCAAAGGCAGATGCTTAACCAGTGGAGCCACCCAGGCGCCCCTCTTTCTTGTTTATTATCATCTCTCACTTATCTCTGACTTCCTTTTACTACTTTTGGTGAGAATCTCTTGAATGAGGTAAACTGTCCCCATCAAGCATCTTGTCCTCAGCTTGTTTTTTAAATCAGTTTTGAAACTTGTTTTTATTAGTTTACCATAGTTTATCTGGCTTTGGGAATCATAACCACGTTCACAATAAATTAATAATGAAAACCAGAATGTCATTCTTTTTCATTTACTAGAGCAATGTATACATGCTATTTAATGACTAGTTTACTTGTATCCACAAGTTTTCTACTATAATCCCCTAACTACTGACAATGAAAGCGAAGACTGGGATCTAATTCTTAGAACTTCTTTTATTATTGTTACTTTTATAAAACCTGACTATTTATGAAAAAAGGACTATCATTTATTTATTTGAGAGAGAGAGAGAAAAAGCACAAGTGGGGAGAGGGAGAAGCAGACTCCCTGCTGAGCAGAGAGCCTGACACGGGGCTCTATCCCAGGACCCTGGGATTATGACCTGAGCTGAAGGCAGACACTTAACCGACTGAGCTACCCAGGCACCACCCCCAAAAGAACTTTTATTTAAAAAAAAAAAAACTAACAAAAATAAAAGAAACCCCATTTAGAATATCATTCCACTTGTCCAGTTTTTAGGCACCTTAAATCTTTCAAACTCCAAAGTAACCTACAAAGCTCTAAAGCACAGAAAAAAACAAATAAGCCACACATTTATGTTTCCTCTTTAGGCAACAGAATATTTGGTTTAGTATTACACAGTGTATATGATTCTCTGGTTTTTTTCCTAGACAATCCTCAGCGTTGTCTTAGATTTAATCAGCGTATTGAAACTGTTAGGGTATGGACACCAGGTAAGGGTGGAAGAAGGAGACCCATCTTGAAAAATGAAGGAAAGAGGTGACAGTTGAGGCCAGAGGCAGTAACAAAGATGTATAGTTACACTTAATTACAGATATATAAACACTTTCCCATATTTCCTGTGTATAGTATATAAGAGTAATTAATAACTAACAGTCTGGAACAACATAACTCCTTATTAGTTCCTGAACCAATACAATACAGTGCCAGTAATTACCTGCATGTATTATTTGAGCATATATTTGGCTATCTTATTTGTAAAATTCCTTTTTTGATTCATTTTTGTCTTTATCTGCTGATTACATAAATTTGTTAAAAGTAATACTTTATGCTTTGTTTTACTTGATAAAGTGATTTTGTTCTAGAGTAGTTTAGAATTTAATGATGCAAAAAGTATGGTTCTTTGAAGGAACTATAAATCATTATTTTTAGCAATGTGCCACTAAAGAAACATAACCACAAGGGCAAATTGAAATTGTTCATTTAAATAATTAATGTATTATTTATCAAATCAATCAGTTGATCAAAATCAATGCTTTTGATTGTATTGTTTACATTTTTTTTCCTGATTGGTAAGTATTCATATAGTCATATGATCATGAAAATCAGTTAAAAATAGGGAAATACTCTAAGCTCCTAATCTTTACTTTAGAGTTAAGAATATTAAAAAAAAAAAAGAATATTTATTACAAGGCATGGGTTTCTAAGAACATCAATACTTTTTCCTTTTGTGATTATTGGTAGTAAGTCAATAGATGATATATTCTGACATTTTGGAATTTTAGACCTGTAAACACAGTTGGGAAATATATTCCCTTTATGTCTCCCAAATTGCATCAGTTTTTTGAAGTATAGTCATACATTTATTTGGGTATATCAGTTTTGCAAGCTGGGTATTTTTTTTAGTATAGTAATGGATCTCCTTTTTTTTTTTTTTAAAGCGATTTGTATTTCATTTATATTTTGTCAGTCACATGTTCTGAGTGTAAGAAAGTAATATATTCTAAGTGTAAGGTTGTAATGTGTTATTTAGTTTAATTTATAATTTGAGCACAAAGCTGATATTTATGTAGTTCTGTGATCCATTGCAGCTTCTGGTATATTTCTGTCATTCAAATTGGTCATGTTTATTCATTTTAAGTCATTATTTCCAATATTAGCACTTTTAGGACCTCAATTTTCATATCTGACAAAAAATAAAATTAATATTTAATGTTTTCCCTATCATAGCTAAATTTCTGCTTTTAACTATTAAAATCTATCTTTGCATACCTTGATAATTTCCATATTAGAACATTGATAACTCTACCCTCCTTGACTTGTGGAGAATTTTCGTTCAGGTCAACAGATATAATTTAAGATCAGGGATGAATATAGACCCTACCTTCAAAGAATTGATAGCCTAGTAAACAGTATTTTAGCAAATAACATTTCTAGCACCTTTGCCTTTAGAATAGTCTTTGTTTTGCCAAACTTATTTCTTTGTATCCTAGGGCATTAACTTGTTGGGTTCTTTGTATACCTACCCCCTGATCTATATGTATAGATATAGATATATTTTTAGATATATATATATATCTAAAGCTGAAGATCTAATCATAAGCCTGTCTTTATTGTGTATTTATGTTTTGCTTCCAGGGGCCAATGTAACTGCATTTACAGGTGGCTTCATCATTTGCATTATGCTTTCTTAACTGACTCTACTCTTCTGTTATTGAATCATTTATTATTTTGAGGAAGAATATTGCTGTGTCATAGTGTTTTAGTATTGTTTATTATTAAATAAGCATTATTATTAAACATTTCTAAATACTCATTTGGTTTTCATCATATGCGTATTATCCTACAGACTAAAATAAGGATTTACAATAAAAATGCAAAGGTATTGCTATATATTGGCTTAAGGATGGGATCATATTAGTATTTTGATGAACGGCTGAATTTTAGGTGTTTTTAACATGAATACTTAGATATATTCTGTTAAATGAGCTGGTTTCACATGTACTTCTGTATATCAATCTTCTGTTTAATTTTGAAGGTGTTTTACGGAAACAGATCATCTTCATAGTTATTTATATATTTCAGATTGCTAAGAAGCCTCGAACACCAACCTCTGGTCCAGTAATCACGAAGCTGATCTTTGCAAAACCAATTAATAGTAAAGCAGTTACAGGACAGACAACTCAAGTATCACCACCAGTCATTGCAGGTTATATTTCTTTATAGTTTATTAAGCTCTATATTTACCTTCCTTATAGATTTAAAAAGGGCTTTTCTGCCATCTTGAAATGTTTTAGTGCAACAAGTAGGGTTATTATCACAAACCAAACTAGTTAATAAGAAATGTGACACTTATTAAATGTGTGCTTTGAGCAAAATATCTTATCTCAAAATTAGTCCATTATTTTAGTCTTCATAGCTTTTTTTTACCATGAAGGTAGCAAAGTCTTAAGCACCAACAATACTAGCTAACATGTGCCTCGCACTATTCTTAGCTCTTTACATAGTGACTTAAATAGTCCTTGGGCAGTCCTGTGAGGTAGGTATTAATAACAGCCCCATTTTGCCAGTGTGGAAATGGAGGCCCTCAGCTCGTAAGTGGTCGAACTGGGATTTGAACCCAGGCAGTTTGTCTCTAGAGCACATGTAGTTAAGTTTAATAGGTTTAAATTAATACCCACGAGAGTGTAGTATTTCATGGTTTCTGTTTGAATTTTTGGTTTCAGTGTGTTAATATGCTTTATATGCAGTTTTCTATGGACAGAAAATTGTCCAGTGATAGTAATTACTTAAGTGACAACAGAATTTTAGCTATATTTACCAGCAAGTTCCTCAGTGTGGCCCAATTCTCTTTCATTATATACTTTAAAATTTGTCATCACCAGTAACTGTAACACCTCAGATCTTGACTTCAAGTATTTTATTTTCTTCATAGTTTATCTGCATTGTATTCTCAATCTAGCAGTTCTTTGACTTTGAGATCTCTAGTCCATTAACCCTTCTGTTTTCTCATTAATAATCACCCACTTCCTGTCCTCAGATTCTTCCTTAGTCAACATGGAGTCCATGACCCATAATTATGATTTCTGAACAAACACCAGTGATACTATTCTTTTCCCTTTCTCCTTCTATAATGGCTTACATCCAGCTCTCTTCTTACTTTTTGCCTGGCAGCCTGCTCAGTCAGTACTTCTAGAGAGACACACAGCCATGGTAACTGGTCTTTAATTCAGAGCTATACTAACATGACTCTTTTCACCAGTTAGGGGCTCATTTCTAATTTCCATTGTGTTCAGGGCTTATGGAGGTACCTCTGGATGGCAGACTTGACTAGAGACTTTCAAATGCTAATTACCCATTGCTAGAAAGTGTATTCTTTTGATGAGGGTACTTCAAACATTAACCGTGGGGGAGGGTGGGGTAGGTGGGGATATATACTAAAACCACCTACTACTGTTTTTGATCAGTTTACAGAGAGTGTAACAATAGACAACTCTGAAGTCAATGGCAGTGATCTGTCATTTTCCTGAGGCTTTGAATTGTATATAGGGAGGCTTCTCATTTTAGCAAGTGAGAGGAGGCATGGAAAGATTGTAATTTGAGGGTAGTGTTGGGTGAATGAATTTTCTCTTTTGGCCCTCAGCAGAGATTTGTGATGTTATAGGAGGCTGTCTTGAGGGCTCTTATGGGAGGCAGGTATGGCCCCAGAAGAAAGACTGGAACAGGTTTGAATTTGGAGCTGGTTCAGGAAGTGGGCTTCAGTTGGCTGAAAGTAAGGAAGGTTTTGGATATATTGATGAAAAAGGGACCCCCACCAGTCCTCTGGGAGGTTTTGGTCGAGAGGATTAACCAAGAGGAATGACCCAGTGCAGTGTTTTGTTTTGTTTTGTTTTGTTTACTAGTTTTGAGTTTGAGAGAGTTCCTTAAATTGTTTAATTATGTGGGAAAATTATATGCTAAACAATTGTGGTGTTTGCAGAAGTCTCTGAATGAATATTTGGTCAATGCTAAGATTTCACCTTTTTTATATTTGACTGTAATGATGTCATTGCTGGGTGTTTGGGTCATTTATATAATGTGTGTGCACACTAATCATAGCTTCACCTTTTAATTATAGGCAGACTTATTGGTTCTACCAAAAGGCATAGATAGACTTCTGTTAAATTTTATTAGAGTTGTTGGCATAAGTTCAGTTGGAGAGAGAATTTCTACTGTCAACTGGTTCATTATATAGCCTTTTAAATTCATATGAGCCAAATTTTAAACCACTGAGGTAGCTTTCCTCTTGAATTCTCTTTATCACAGGGAGGTTCTATCATCTTTATATTGCAGCTATTGATTTCTCAAAGTACATTTAGATTGTTTTTAAATGACTTTTGGTCTTCTCATTGAAGATGGATATCTTTTTCTGTCTTACAGTCAAGATAAATTTATGTTTATATATAAGGGATTTTTCTAAAATGCAAATCTGATCTTGACACACCCTTGCTTAAGATTTTCTTGGCTGTATCCATTTATCTATTTCTTCGCTTCAGTCTGTCAGATTTGAATTCAAATGCAAGTGCTTTCTTAACATTAAAGGCATTTCTGATTGAATACATCCTTTTTTCATTTTCACCTCTTATCAGTTCCATATTTACTGATTTAACTTATTTTAAGAGATTACCAAATGAACTACGTTCTCTTAGGACTTAGGATCTTGGCATTGTTCCTTTTACTTAAAATGCCTTTCTTTGCTATACTCTTCCCCTGATCGTCTCTTATGTACTCCCATAAAACTTAATTACATGTACTAAATTCTAACTTTAACTAGACTTCTTTAAATTTCATACTGGTTTTTACTATTTCCATTAGTCACACTGTATTATAATACTTGGTTTTCTTGTCTGTCTCCCCTACTATATTTGTAATTTTTCTTAGTGGTAATTTTTTTGCTTTGTTCTAATTTTTAAAAATTTATATTTTAAAAATTGTGATAAGATATACATGCATAAATTGTGGTATAACGTTTTAATCATTTTCAAGTGGACTGTTCGGTGGCATTAAGTATATTCACGCTTTTGTACCACCATCACCACCATCTATCTCCAGAACTTTTCTCATCTTGCAAAAGAGAATCTCTATACTTATTAAATAATAACTCCTCATTCCTCCCTCCCCGCAAACTCCTAACAGAGACTTTTTGTCTCTGTCAGTTTGATTACATATCTCAAATAAGTGGAATCGTACAGTATATGTTCTTTTGTAATTGGCTTATTTTATTCAGCATAATGTCCTCATAGTTCATCTATGTGGTAGCATGTAAGAATTCCTTTTTTAGGCTGAATAATACTCCATTGTGTGTATGTATGTATGTAGCTCTTTTATCTTGTTTATCTTTCCGGACTTGGCACAGTTTCTGGCACATAGATGTGGCTCAGTGAATGTGTATTTTTGAATGAATGTGTATGTCATGGAAGCGGTGTGGTGTGTGGAGCTATTGGGAAGCTTGGGTTTTAGTCATGGCTCTTCTATTGATTTTGTCTGTGATCTTGGGTAAATAATTATCAGTTCATCTTATTTCTATAAAATGTTGATAGCTGACACTTCAGAGGGCTTTGGAGATGGTTAAATGAGATACAGAGGTCCTCGTTCTCAGAGCTCCTGAAGTACAAGGTTGCTACAGTAGAGCAAGCTTCGTCAGTGTGAAAATATTCACTGATAAATTAATCTCTTACAGAATTAGTCCTCCCTTAGATAGGCGAGCTCCCTGCCTGCCCCCCAGCCCCCGTCTTTTGGAGTACGTTTCTTGATTCTTGGAGAACAACCAATGATAGAGTGTAAATACCTTGCAAATTGACTTCAAGGGGAAATTGTATAACTTGCATACTTGCTTGAATCTGTCTGCACAGCTAAGGATAAAGAGGGGTTTGGAGATTAGATAATCTGGAGAGATGCTATCTGGATGAGAAATAAGCAAGCCCCTAAAAAAGAATAACTTGAATTTTAAAGAGGTATAGAGGATTCTTGGGAAAATTGATGAAATCCTGAAATATTTTGGCAGAGATGACCTTCAATGTGATCATGTTATGCCCATCAAACAGAATGTCATTGTGCTGACATACAATTTTCAGAAGAATCCTCTTTCCCCCAGACTTAACAGTTCATCCTAAGAGTTAGTGTAGTTTTAATTATAAATTGGATTTTTGTTATATAAGCCCCCCAAAATATATATATTTTGTCTTAGAAGCCCCCCAAAAGTGAAAATTTTACTCTTAGTTTTCTTTGTTATTTGAAATAAAATTTTTGTCCCTGTTTTAAATGAATTCATTTTTACGTGGCCTTTTTCTGGATCAATTATTTTCAGGAATTGAGGATTTTCTGTATTAACTTGTTCAGAAACTTTTTTCTGAATCTGTGTAATGCCAAACAAATAAGAAATTATAGTAATAACCATAAATGATGAGCATTTTACGGAACTGTGTCTTTATTGGTTATTTTCTTAACATAATGGTTGTTGGGGCTTCAGGTTTATCCCACAGGTATTAGTTTTAGAAACTAGAACAGGCAAACATTTTACTTCAGGCAGGTTCAACACTTCAGGGTGGCCTAAAAATATCTGATGTAGATTCATTTAGTTTATGTAGAATTGACTTACTTAGTTATGATGTAATTCAGGTTAAAGAAGACAGCTCTCAACTGAAATTCATTAATGACTTATCAATGAAATTAAATGTAACCATGTACTACAAAGAAATTGAAAAAATTGTATTTAAAATATTTTTAAAATTCATAAATGTGAGATAAACCTGATTTTAAAAAGAAACTGTGTATGCTGTGGCACTGTTATCAGAAAAAACAATCCAGGAGCTCTTTAGTGCTAGTTCTCTATTTTCGTCTAAAGAGAAAGTCCTTTCTTTTTTCTCTTTTTCTCTTGCTTTCCCCCCTCTCCCTCTCTCTTTCATCTCTAGATAGATCTATGAATTAAATCACAGCATTGAAGAGGGGATTTTTAGAGATAATTTAGTTATCCACCTTTTCTCTTTCTTGGGTGCTTGAAGTCCCTTTTTAGCCAGTGCATTTGATTATACAGCATCTGCTTGGAACACCTTCAGTGACTGAAAACTCACTTGTGGGAAACGGTCATTTCAGTTGGAAATTTTTGTTAGAAGTTCTTTCCTAGTGCTGAGCTGAAACTTGTGTTTCTGTGTGCTAGTGCTGTGCATCTGATGTGCTGAGAGTGGCTCTAATCCTTCCACTTGACAGCCTGGATCAGTCAGGGTAATCTTGGCTTTCCTGCCGTAACAAACAATCTCTAAGTCACAGAAGTTTAACAGATTGTACTCTTAGTTCACACTTGATGAGATTATCTGCATGTCCACTGTGGATTAGAAAGAGGGCTGTGATCCTGGTTTTTCAAGGACCTGGGCTGAGAGAGGGATCATCGGTCCTCTCAGATGTGGCAGAGGGAGAGAGAGCTTGGGGAGGTCTTGCACAGGCAGTAAGTGTTCTGGCCCAGAACGACACACATCACCTCTACTCAGAATTTGTCAGCTAGAACTTGTCAGGTGGCCCTAACCAAATCACAGGGCGTGGGGAGCGGTCAGAAGTGCAGTTCTACCACGTGCCCAGAATGGCAGAGAACCAGAATACTTGGTGAACGACTGTCATACAGTCGTTCAAGAATTTGGAGATGTGTTGTCATGTCTTTGTACGCCTCTTTTGCATAGGATAAAAATTCCTAATATTTCAACTCATTGTGATATGATTCCCAATATCCTAAGCCATCCAGACACCGTGCAGTTTTTCTGTGTTTTTCCTGATGGGTATTGTCCAGAAGGGAACACAGTATTCCTGCATTCCTGTTGGAATTTTTTTCTTTTCTTTTGGCAGTCTAAAATCAGGTAGTATTAAACCAGTGTTCAGGTTAGTCTGATAACTTTTATAGACGTGGCTTTAAATTGTGTCCTGAATGGGTTAAGTTCAGAGTAAGACAGCTGTAGTATAGTACAGAGAAAAGTTTTGAGACTTGGATTCAAGGCCTGACTTCCAGGAGCTGCGTTATGCAGGGCATGTTGCATAGTTGTCCTGAGCCTATTTTCTGATTATGATAGATAGAGCCTAACAGGATTGATGAGAATGTGAGCAGACGTGTTTTCATGGACTTTACATAAAGCAGTATTAAGATACAAAGTATTACTAAGAAGCATTGTTTTGTTTCCTTCTGACTAGTTTCAACTTAGGTCATTAGGGACTCACTTGAGTGTTTGAGTTCATATGTAGATACATATGAAGTAGTGAACATATATACTACAGTCCTTGTGGGTGTAGATCATCAACACATACATTTTTATATTATTATTGAAAAAAGTCAAACTGATGTGCTGCCTCTCATTTGCAGGTAGGGTTCTTTCACAGTCTACTCCTGGGACTCCATCAAAGACCATAACAATATCTGAAAGTGGTGTTATTGGATCAACTTTAAATTCTACAACACAGACACCAAATAAAATAGCCATCTCACCTTTGAAATCGCCAAATAAGGTAAAAAAAAAAAAATTAGCCACAAATGCCAAGTGTTGTGGTTAATGCCTTTATGTTCTTACTAGTCACTTTAGATACTTCAGTTTTAATATATTCCCAAGCAAGTAATAGGCATTCATCGAATACTAGATTAATTTAGTAATCAAGGATATATGGCAGAAAAAAAGCCTTACTCTAAACACATAGTAACCTAGTAATCATTTTGCATGCTAAGATAATTTCCATGGCCCATATGAAGATGGGTACAACAAAAATCTTTTGAATGAGGTACATGATGTGTTTAGATCTTCAGTTAATATTTGTGCAAAATTACTGTCTTTGGAAAGTCACATATGTAGTGACTATATGAATATAAAATGTTAAATGTAACTTTATTATTGTTATTTTGATAAAATACTCTGTTTTCTGCTTAAACTGTCCTGGGTTTCATGGAGATCTGAGCTTTTGCTGGGAAACAGAGTACCCAGGGTACTAGAAATTGCCATCAAATGCTGGTAATCAGATTCTCAGTTTTTAGACTTAAGTACAGTTCATTCAGAGCATTCAAAAGCTTTTCATAATTTGTTTTCATTTTAAGGTAGCTATAATTTTACTCTTAGGTCAAGTAAGTAGTCTTCGCTCACTTTCCTAAAACATACCGAGTCATTATACCAGCATAACATTTTGAAAAGGTATGTTTTAAAGGACATATTCAGGTGGAAAGCCAAGCATCATTATTCTGTAAGATACTGCCTTTGTGATTCTGGAAACTTACTACCCTTTGTACTGCCTTCTCCCTTAACTTACTATTATTATTCATAAATAGAACAAACATTAAACATTTGTTTTACATTTTTAAAAAAGTATAGCTGGTGGTTTATGTCTTAGTGAGACTTGAATATAATGTATAAATATAATGTCTCTTATAGTTCATTAAAATGGGATTCTACTGCATAATAATAGAAATTAATTATTAAATGAAATGAATTCAGTAGATATTTGAGTGCTAACTATGTGCTATGCATAGTGATAGGCACTGGGGATAAAAGCATGAATAAGACAAGTTTTTCATTTCAACAGGGAAGTTAGACTTAAACATTAAAAATTGCCCTACAGAATCATGATGGTCACAAGTGGGTTGATGAGCTCTGCTGTGTGTCAGGGAAATTTTATACAAAGGCTATTCTTGAAAGGTCTTAACTTTAAAGGTGTTTGGGTCTTAGCTGTGGGTGAGCAGAGGAGGCTTTCTGGATTGAAGTAATACTTTACACAAAAGTGGAAAAGTGTGCGGCCCTTTGAGGGAACTACATTGCTTTGGTAGTGTAGAGCTAAGGGTGCTGAGGTTAGATGGAAGGTTTTATTATCTTCAGGGAAGTTTGCCCTGTATTGTTCTTGAAGACTTTCTGTGGCTTTCCATTGCTTCTAGGGGAATGGTGTCCTTGTCTGCACATTGGGATCACCTGGGGAGTGCCTGGTTCCTATCCCCAGAGACTGTTTTAATTGATCTGGAGTTTGGCCTGGTATCAGGATTTTTAAAAGCTCTCTAAGTGATTTTAATGGGTACCCTAGATTGAAAACCACTACTCTAGGAAAATATCAGATATGCATTTTTAAAAAGATGATTCTTGTGGCTTTATGAAAGATAGTTTGGAAGAAAGTAAGTCTGAATTCTGAGAGAGACCAGTTAGGTTAGTGATTCTCAACCTTGGCTGAACTTTTGAAGCACCCTGGGACCCCCTGAAAACACTAATGGCTGGGTCCTACCCTGACTCTGTTTAAGTGAAGGTCTCTAAGACTGGAGCCTAGGCATTTTAATATTTTAAAATTCTTAAGTGTGGGCCAGGGTGGGAAATCACTAAGTTAGATTATTATAGTACTTTATGTTTGAGCTAGACTAGTAGCTAAGAGGCTTGAGAAGAAGAGATGTGTTAAAAAAACTTTAAGACATAAGATTGGATGTCAGGGTCCTAGGGAGGGGAAGGCTCTAGGGTGACTCCTAGATTCCTGACTTGAATAACAGAGTAGGTGGTGGCACTATGGACTAGTATGACTGGTATATGGGCGATACCTGATGGCGTACAAAGAGGAACTAGCTTGTTTTTCTCTCATCCTTGACTTTAGCCATGAGATCTTGGATCTTCCTCCCCTACCTCTTGACAAGAGGTTATTTTTAACTGTAAGAACAAGCCTTACTTTGGTGATTAAATTCACAGGTATGAAAAATCTAGTCAAAACTTTGAATCTAGTTGAAAGCTTCTCTCTTCAACTCAGACCTAATCATGGCTCAGGGACCATGTAGTGGAGAAGAGGAGTGTTTCTTCCCCTCTTCTACCTCCCCCACTTCTGCTTTTGGCTGCTGACTGGAAGGAAGATTAGAAGAGAACGGACAAAGTTTTATATGACTGAGACTGTTGTAATCTAGTGGCCAGTGTGGCAGGTGTCCAAGTGTGGACTTCTACACATGTGCGTTTAGGAAAGTTTTTGGAGACTCCTGTGGATATGTCCCCATTGCCCAGTTCTCTGTCAAGAGTGTGATACACACTCAGGCTATCTTTGGCAGTTTTCTCCTGGCTGTCGCTTGACTCCTGTAGTCTACAGCCTTTTAATGCAGAGCACCCTTACAGCAGAGGTACGTGTCTTTGGCCCATCAAGATGCTGTAGCCCTTCTGCAGGCTGGGACCAGTTTCTGTGTTCACATATGTCCTAAACTCCTGGAGGTATGTGTCAGGTTCTCCCAGGAACTCTCTCATTGCATTCATTTCTGGTGTGGCTAGACCAAGATAGACTTGAGAGTTTATCACACACACACACACACACACACACACACACACACAGTTTCTTTATCACAGTATGTTGCCAACCAAAAATTAAGATGTCTGTTTTCCCTTCTTAGAGTTGTCACCCAGTCTATCCCAGAGATTTTCTTGGAGAGCCCCTGCCTTTGTTCTTACTGAGGTATAAAGCCTTAGCATTCTGTCTTTATGAATTCACTTCTATTTCTAATCTGTTTTGTTTTATTTTCAATAGGCAGGAGGTAGATGATAGTAGTCTGCCATGGATGTCTTGTCTTACTTTTTAGAGTGTGGGGGTTTATTATTTGTAGTTCTCACTTCAACCAAATTTGAGATAGTAGAAAAAAATCACATTATTGTTTTATACTAGAGAGGGGATATAGGGAGAATAGCTGATTTGGGCAAAAAGATGCTGTTTAATTCTTGGAGATGTTGGTCATTGAAGTACCCGCTGAATAGCTAAAGGAAGATGTCCATTAGGAAGCTGAATATAGGCAGTGACTAAAACTACGCGTGTGGATGAAATCAAGGGAGCGTGAGGTTGTCTGTAGAGAGAAGAAAGCAGGACCGAACCACAGAAATATTAAGAGTTAGTAGAAGAGAAGGAGTCAGTGGAAAGAAGGAATGGTAAGAGAGGTAGTAGGAGAAACTAAAAAAAACCGGAAGGGGAGATGACTTCAAGAATGATATTGGGCTATAATCTCAAATGTTAGGAAAGTCAGTTAAGAAAAAGACTGAAAAATAAGGATTTGCCCCATTGATCAAAAGTGGTCAAAAGGAACTCCAAATACCCACCTTTTCCTACCTGCCAGCGCTCACAATCTGACCACCATCTGCCTTGAATAACCAGGAATTCTCTCATTATTTATCCCTGTTTATATTGGGTAACATCCAAAGGCCCGGATTGCTGTCACACCTTTTCTCTCTCACATCTCATCTCCTTAAGGCTGTCAGCATGTTCTATCCCTGTTCTCACGTATCCCCTACTCTTGAACTCCCTCCCTGGGGTTCATAATCAAAATAATACCCTAATTCCTCAGTCTCTTTACTGAGTGTTCCTTTTATTTTCTTGTTCTAACAGATACCCAACTCTCCCCCTAGGATACTGCCCCAGCAGACCTCTTAAATGATGGCCATTTTTTTCTCCTTTAGTCCTTTAGGCCACTGAGCCTGCAGTGGAGGGGATGGGACTGAGTCTTCCTTGCTTCTTCTCATTACATTCTTCAGACCCTTCTCACTTTCTTCATCTTTGAAACTAATGTGTTCAGGTTTGTTTTGGAAGTCAGGCATATTTTCTCCATTTACTTGATACTATAGTTGTCTGTTATTATAGGACATATTTCTTCCATTATATTTATTTTCTAAAGTAATCCTCAGTTCTCTAAAGTACTTATTAGATATGTAAATAAGCGCTAAACCAATGAAAATGTTCTACATTGTTTACTTTCTTCTTGCTTTAGATTTTAGCAATGCTTTTCTCTACTTTCTGACACTTAATGTCTTTTGTCCTGTAATCTTATTCTTACCTTTAAGTACTGTTTTTTTTTTCCATGGCATATTTGGATTTATTTCAGAAATGCAGTGTGATTTAACATTCAGAAATCTATCTGTCGAATTCACAACATTAATAGGAAAACGAATAATTTTACAAATATATACAGTACATCTCAATACATGCAGAAAAATCCTGATGGTAGCCAGCCTCCATTTTGGTTAAAAATACTTCAAACAATAAAAATAGAAAGATATTTTAATAATTTGAAAAGGCAGAAAATGCATCAAACTTCATGTTATCTTGCAGTGTTGAACAAGCATATCCACTTCCCACACTTGTTCAGTTCTACTGCAGGCCTGCATTAATGTGGTATTGCAAGAAAAAGAAACAGATGGCATAGGGTTTCAAAAGAAAGTAAAAAAATGTCACAAATTACATATTATGTTATTACATACATGTAAAATGTAAGAATCTGCTATTGAACTATTAGAATTAATATATAAATTTAGCAAGATGATAGATACATAGTCAATATAAAAAATCAGTATTTCTAGACCATTGATGTTTAATGTAATTGTTCATATGTTTGGATTTAAATCTTGCATCTTACTAGTTATTTTCTCTTTGTCTCATCTCTTTTTTTTATATAACTCTTCTTATGCCTTCTTTTGGGTGAATAGAATTATTTTTGTGATTCTATTTTTATCTCCACTATTGGCTTATTGTAGTTTAAACTTTTAAAAAATTTATTGGTTGCTTTAGAGTCAAATAATACATTTTTGACTTATTGTAGTCTACCTTTATATTTATGTCACTTCATGTAGGGTAAGAACCTTATAGTTGAGTACTTCCAGTTCTTTTCTCCTATCCTTTATGCTGTCACTGTTAAACATTTTACTTTTACATGTTATGAACTCCATAATACATTTTTTGTTTTTGCTTTACACAAAATTACCTTTTAAAATAACTAAAAATAAGAAAAGTAAGTCCTTTATTTATTTTCATTTTAACTATATCTTACACGCTTGCTTTCTTTCTGTAGGCCCCAATCTTAGTTTGGTATAAAACTCCTCCCTAAAGAACTTTCTTTAGGAAGGGTGCCTGGGTGGCTCAGTCGGTTGAGCATCCAACTCTTGGTTTCAACTTGGGTCTTGACATCAGACCCCACATCAGGCTCCGCACTCAGTGGGAGTCTGCTTGTTCCTCTCCCTCTGCTCTTCCCCCACTTGTATTCTCTCTCCCTCTCAAATAAATAAGTAAAAATCTTAAAAAAAAAACTTTCTTTAGGAAAATTTAATTTTCTAGGAAAATTAGAAATTTTTTTAAGGAAAATTCTGCTGATGAGATTTTCTCAGCTTTTGTATTGCATGAAAAAGTCTTACTTTGCTGTTAACTTTTGAAAGATATTTTCACTGGGTAAAAAATTCTAGGTTGACAGTTTTCCCCCCAGTGCTTTAAAAAAGTCACCCCATTGACTTCTAGATTGCATAGTTTTGGCAAGAAGTAATGCTGTAATTTTTGTCTTTTCTTCCTCTGTATATGTAATGTGTCTTTTCTACCCCTGCCTGCTTTCAAGATTTCCTCTTTATATTTGGATTTCTGTGGTTTGACTGTTAATGTATCCAGCTGTGTGCTGTGTTATTATTGTTTTCTTTTTTAAATATATATTTATCTTGATTTTAAACTATCTTGGATATAATTTATTGTCTTTTATTTTTTTTTTAAACTTTTGACTATTATCTCTTCAAATATTTCTGCCTTACGTTCTCTCTTCTCATTCTAGAGCTCTGTTTTTAAAAACGTTAGACTGATACAGATCCATAGCTGTAGATACTCTCTTCTATTTTTCCTTTCCCACTTTGTTTTGTTTGGGTTTGGGTTTGGGTAATTTCTATTGACATGTCTTCAAATGCATTGATTCCTTCCTCATTTTGTGTGGAGTTTACTGACTAGGCCCATTGAAGGACTTCTTCATCACTGATAGTTGTATTTTTTAAATTTCTAGCATTTCCATTGACTCTTTCTTCCAGTTTCCATCTCTCTGCTGCATTTCCCCCATGGTTCATTGCATGTTGTCTTACTTTCCTACTGAGTCGGCTGATATATTAATCATAGTTATTTTAAATAGTTATCTGATGGTTGCAACATCTAGGTCATCTCTTAGTCTTCCTCTCATTTTATTGCTGGAATGGCTGGCTGGACCATTTAAAAATTTTTTTTGGATTTTTAAACTTATACATCTAGGGTGGGGAAACCATATTCTATTAAAAGTAGGTGACTTAGAACACAGAGTGAAGCTGAACTGTTGATTCATTTCAAATCTGATCAGAAAGATTTCAGGATAGTGAACTTTTGGATAAATGAAGCTCAAGAAAGGTAAAGGTTTCCAGACCTTGTGTTCTAGAAAATTGGATCAAAGAGGGGCCCCTGGGTGGCTCAGTCGTCAAGCGTCTGCCTTTGGCTCAGGTCATGATCCCAGGGTCCTGGGATGGAGTCCCACATCGGGCCCCCTGCTCCTCAGGGGAGCCTGCTACTTCCTCACCCTCTGCTGCTCCCCCTACTTGTGCTGTCTTATTCTCTCCCTGTCAAATAATAAATAAAATCTTAAAAAAAAGAAATTGGATCAAAGAAAAGAGAGGTTAGAAACTTCGAAACCCTTTCTTTCCCACTAGTTTGGTCTTAGAGTAAATAAATATTCCTAAAAGGTAAGGCCTCATCATACTTTATGTAATGTTAATGGTTACCCTTTTTTCCCTTAGTGTCTTTATGATGAATGTGAATCCATCTTCAAAATATCTTACTCTCTACTTTTGAGAGTTTATGTAAATTATCTTTGATATCTTTGAATATACTTTACAGAAACTTCTTGTCAGTTTTGCTCTCCAACCCAGAGGAGTGCTTTTCCTTTTTGACTTTTATTTGGTAAACAAATTGTCCTCTTTGCCCTGCCTGTGGTAAGTACTTGAACCATCACCTAGCCATTTAGAATGCAGGCTGCCATGTGAGGAATTTCAGAGCATAAGCTATGTATGGATGGTTTAAGAAAAGCTTAAAAAAAAAAGGTAAAGTTTCTTCTCTGATTCCTATGACCAGTATAACTTCTTGAATTCTTCCTACTTCTGGCTCTTCTAGGTTGGAAGAATTCTGTGAAGCTTTTATAATTAAATTCTAGATTCAACAGTTTACTGTAGTTGCTTTGTCATTTATCTATCTGTCCCTGTATCCATTAATCACCTTATTTTTAAAATTTATTTCAGAGTAAGTTGTACATGTCCAGTATACTTCTCCCCAAATATTCCATTAAGCATACCACTGACTAGAATTTGCTATTTGTTTAGAGGTTTTTCATTTAGGTGAACTTTATGTATACTGAAATATGCAGCTCTTAAAAGGTACCATTAGATGAGTTTAGATAAAAATGCATGTATCTATGTAACCCAAATCTGTTAGGATAAAAACATTGTTATCATTGTAGGAAGTTAAGAAAAGTTTTTCCTAATTGTTTTTTAATGTATCTAGGTAAACAGGGCACCTATCATTTGACAGGTTTGGTAAAAAAACATTTTTGACGTATGTCCTAGAAATTGAGAAACAAATGACTGCAGATTATTAAAACTTTTTGCTTGTAGTTCAGATAGGTTCCAGGTTTTTTTCTCTCCACTAAATTAGAGGAGGACCTAAGTGAGTTTTCAGATCATTAAAAATAATTTTTGATGGTAGAATAAATTTAAGTTTGGGTATAAAACTCAGGAGTTGTTCAGAATCTTAATGTATATTACAATAAATATTCATCTGTTCATGTATACTTATTTGTGCAAATAATGTTTTTAGTATTTATTAGAAAAATAGGAATAGAATTGGTACTGAACTCTCACTCTTGCAATATGTAATGTTCAGCTGTGAGTATGGGAAATAATCTTAAAAAAAGAGTACCATCATCCATCTGATTAAGAGATGCATTCTAGGAGCGCCTGGGTGGCTCAGTTGGTTGAGCGACTGCCTTTGGCTCAGGTCATGATCCTGGAATCCCGGGATCGAGTCCCGCATCGGGCTCCCTGCTCAGCAGGGAGTCTGCTTCTCCCTCCGACCCTCCCCTCTCTCATGTGCTCTCTCTCTCTCTCATTCTTTCTCTCAAATAAATAAATAAAATCTTTAAAAAAAAAAAAGATGCATTCTAATAAAATCCTTTTTATTTGTAATAATCACAATTTGTAATATATTTATTTTGCTTTGATTAAGTCTATACAGTAATTAACTCAATCCAGACAAAATTATATAATACTTAGAGCTTTACATTAATGGGAAATAATGTTTTTAAATTTTCAATTTATATACATCTTTTTGTTTCAGAGGATTATAAAAGAATTTCATACATAAAAATGTTACATGGGAATAAAATTTTTAGAGTTTATGGAATTAAATACAAGTTCATAGAGTAAAGGGAATAATGTAAATTTCTGACTGCTAAAGAATGGTTTATTTGTATTAAAAAAATGTAATAGATACTGGTGAGTATCAAATCACCGTGTGGATTTGATTCCCTGAAATACATTATAAAAAGTGATGTGACAGGTTTATGTTAATCTTACTAATACTTATAATAGGCTTGAAATTACAACAAACTGAATGATGTTCTTAGTCCTCTGAAGATTGTCTCCATTCTAGCCAGCTGGAAGAGAAAAGACATGGAAAAGCACACGTGGGAGTCTTTTATGGGCCAGACCTGGAAATATGCATCCATTCACTTCACTAGCTAAAATAAAACTGAGTTGCATGGCCTCACCTTAACAAGGGAGGCTAGGAAATATAATTGGCTATATGCTTAGGAAGCAGAAGAGACTGTGGATTTTAGTTAGCAGAAAGCAGTCTGTAGCATAATCATCTATATATAGCATAAGAGTGCTACATTAACATGGGTAATTGACATTAGTCAGGAAACTGGGAACCTGAGCAATAATGAAGTTTTCTATTATAGAGAGATACTCTTCTATTCTCTATCAGTGGCTATCAGTATTTTTTGAGGTCATTGTGTCCCCTGCGCTGAGACTGTGGGAACTATAGAAGAGCTTACAGTGGTGGTTGGGCAGACAAAATTGAATGCGCATAAAACAATAATGAATAATGAAATAGGTGCTTAGTTGTGTGATATAGACAAGATAGTTCAAAACTAAAAAGAGGTAGGTCCTTTTCCTTCATTCACCATTTACTCAGATACTTAACCAATGCCTACTATGTGTTAGGGGCTGTGCTAGGAAATAGGAGAGAACAAAATTAGAAGCGTGGAACCTAAAGTCTATGGCAGTTGCGGGAGGGAGTGTGATGGAAATGAATCAAATAATTATACAAACATATAAAATTGCAAAACCATGAACAGAACAGATGGCATGAGATCCTATGTAAGGAGGTTGAACCACAGTTAGGATGATTAGAGAGGGTATCCCTGAGCTAAGGTTTTGTATGGCTTTGAATTAGAGTGGATGTCAGCCACAAGAGTGAAGAATTGGAGTGTACGTGTGCGGCACTAAGACAACTATTCTGATCAGAATTAGTAATGCTTTGGAGGGAATGGAGAGCATATATAGATAAGGTTAGATTATGGATAATTTTCAAAACAAAGCAAATTTAGGCTTAA
>NW_027397066.1:66702480-66861520 GCF_003265705.2 Callorhinus ursinus | reverse complement strand
AGGTTAGATTATGGATAATTTTCAAAACAAAGCAAATTTAGGCTTAATTTTGTCATTCAATGGAGATTCATGGAATGTTTCTGAGGCAACAAGAGCTAAAGAATTAAAGTGAAGTTTGCAAAAAAATAGCAAAGTCTCTGGTGGCAGGTAGAGGCTAGTCATAAAGATGATTGAATTTGTTTTGCAAATATCCAGGCAGGAAGTGATATGAGCAATGACAATATCAAAAAGTTAAGTTAGAACTGTTTGGGGACAGAGATTTCAGAAGTTGATAGCTTTTGCTTTGGCGGTGAAGCTCTCACATATTTGAGTTGGAAGTGATTGTGGTGGTAATGAGTACAATTTGAAGTGAAGGGTGTCTGTTTTCCTGATAAACTTTGACATAGATTGTTGTAATAAGAGTTGGAGTTGAGATAAATTATAGGTTCCATTGGGATTCTGTTGCCTAAAGCTTTATTTTGTTTCTAGCTCCTCATACCAGTACCCAATAGTCAGGTTATAGGAGCAGAAGGAATAAATGAGAATTTATTCTTTTTTCTGTTATATTGGCTTTGTTTTATGCTTTTATAATTATGTTGATTGAATACCTGTGGGGTCCTGTGGCCATATTATTAACACCTTTTACTATAGAAACTTAAATTTTTTTTAAGATTTATTTATTGACTTTAGAGAGAGAGAGTATGAGTGAACTGGAGGGGGAGGGGCAGAGGGAGAGGGAGAATCTTTAGCAGACTCCATGCTGAGCGTGGAGCCCAACACAGGTCTTGATCTCAGGACTCTGAGATCACAACCTGAGCTAAAACCAAGAGTCAGATGCTTACCTGACTGTGCCACCCAGGCGCCCCTAAAATTAAATATTAAAAGCCTAAAAATATTAAAAAGTTAGGATAGTATAATTAACCCCCATGTACATGTACCCTTTATCCAACTTTAGAATTATCAGCTTTACCTTGTTTTCATCTATAACCTCCTACCACTTTTTTTTTTTTAAAGTAAATCATGTCATTTCATCTGGAGATATGTCTTTATGTATATAAAAGATAGGGACACTTTTTTTTAACTTACCCATATTCCTTTAATGTCATTAAATACCTTGTTAATTTGCATTTCCCTAACCATCATATTTATTTTTACAGTATGTTTGAATTTGGGATCAGATAAGATTGTGAATGATCGCTATTTCTCTTAGTTTTTTTCATCTTCCTTTTTTTTCTTGACCTTTAAAAAAAGAAAAACAACACAAAATTGGGTTGTTTATATCCTATAGTGTTTCATAGGCTGGTTGTGTTCCTTTTTTTTTTAAGATTTTTTATTGATTTATTTGACAGAGAGAGAGACAGTGAGAGAGGGAACACAAGCAGGGGGAGTGGGAGAGGGAGAAGCAGGCTTCCCACGGAGCAGGGAGCCCAACGCGGGGCTCGATCCCAGGACCCTGGGATCATGACCTGAGCCGAAGGCAGCTGCTTAACCTACTGAGCCACCCAGGCGCCCAGCTGGTTGCATTCCTGTGGGGTCCTGTTTAGTTTCAGTAATTTCTGGAATGGAACCCAGATGGCTCCTGTATCTTTCGACTTTACATGTGTTTTACAGATACTTTTTCCTATTGTGTGGCTTATCTTTTATACCCTTAGCAGTATCTTTTGCAGAGCAGAAATTTGTAATATTAATGAAGTTTGACATACCAATTTTTTCTTTCGGGGATTGTGTTTTGGGTTTTGTATCTAAACAGTCATCACCAAACCCAAGGTAAACTATATTTTCTCCTGTGTTATCTTCCAGGAGTTGTATTGTTTCATAGTTTTATAGTTTTAGGTCTGAGTCCATTTGTCTGTGTTGAGATATACTTTTTTGTATGTGGGTGACCTATTGTTCTAGCACCATTTGTTGAAAAAACTATCTCTGTTGAATTATTTTTGCTCCTTTGTCAGAGATTGATCAGTTGATCATTTTTGTGAGTCTATTTCTGTGCTCTCCTGTTTAATCAGTCATTTTTAGTCTTTGCCAATCTAATTGATTAAAAGGTCTCACATAGATTTATATTTTTAAAAATTATTCATGTCTTTGTGTCTTCTGCACTCCTTTTCTGTGAACTCTGATGCCCTATGTTTTCTTGTAAGAGTTTTTTAGTATTAGATCTTACATTTAGATCATGGATCCCTTTTGAGTTAGTTTTTATATATGATGTTGGGAGAGGAGTCATTCAACTTCATTCTTTTGTATGTGGATATCCAGTTTTCCTGGCAACATTTGTCTTTTCTACATTGAATGGTCTTGGCACCCTAATTAAAAATCATTTGACCATATATGTGCAGGTTTCTTTATAGACTCTATTCTGTTTCATTGGTCTGTGTGTTCAGTCTTGGTTTTTGGGTTTTTTTTTAGATTAAATCTTTGATCTATTTGAAATTTATTACACAGAATGAGTTATAGGGATCCAGCTTTTTTTCTTCAGACCAAATAGCTAATTTGTTTATTGAATAGCTCACCATTCTCTGTTGATTTGAGATGCCAGCTTTCATCATGAACTATTCTATATATAGGTTCTTTTTCTTTAATTCTCCAAATAGTTTATTTCAAAATTATTTTTGTTATAATACCAAATTTAATAATTTGAAATTTGCTTTACAGTATAATGTCTAAGATTCACCTGTGTCATAATCTATAGCTATAGTTAATTTTCATTGTTCTGTAATTTTTTTTTCCTTTCTTCCCCCCTTTTTGTTATTGAAGTATAATTAACACACAGTGTGATATTAGTTTAGGTGTACAACATAATGATACAACAATTCTGTACGTTATTCAGTGCTCATCACGGTTAAGTGTGCTCTTAATCCTCTTTATTTCACCCATCCTCCCAGCCGCTTCCCTCTGGCAACCACCAGTTTGTTCTCTATTTAAGAGTGGTTTTTGTCTCTTTTTTCTTTGTTCATTTGTTTGTTATATAGGTTCTTTTATCTATTCTTTTGATCTTTAGTACTCTACTCCTAGGCCAGTCCCATACTATTTTATTTATCCTATCTTGATAATGTTTTAATCTTTAGTAGGGCTGGTTCCTGATTTGTATAAGGCTGATGCTTATAAAGCGGGTTGTCTAATTTTGCCTGTTAATAGTCATTTGACTCTTTCTTTGAATGCTCCCATGGATACTAATATATTTCAATTACTCATCCTTGTCACTGTACTTCATAACTATAAAGAAAACATAAGTTGGGTTAATATCCCTGAAAAAATAACAGAAGAATGCCTTACAGCTATTTCATAATATTCCATCAGTTAATAAAACAGTGCTGAAAGTTCTGGTATTCATCTCAAGGTTTGACTTTGTCATTAGTCATATAATATATATAATATTTATCTCTTCCTAGTTTCTCATTTGTCTCTTAGTCTGGAAGCATTTTAAAGGTTGCCAATTTGCTTCTTGTTAGGTTTATTTATTTTAATAAGTAATAACCTGAAGTTTGGTAATTAGGATAATATAAACATAGTTTTTCCATGATGATAAGCTCTATAAACATTCACCGATTTTTAAAGACCATATTAATATGGGGGTGCCTGGGTGGCTCAATCACTGAATGTCTGACTCTTGGTTTCATCTCAGGTCACCATCTTATGGGTCATGGGATTGAGCCCCACATTGGGCTCCGTGCTCAGCAGGGAGTTTGCTTGAAAATTCTCTCCTCCTGCCCTCCCCCAACTCACATGTGTGTGAGCTCTTTCTCTCTCTCTTTCTAAAATAAATAAATCTTTTTTAAAAACCATATTAATATGAAACCCTACAAATTCCTGATTTCAAACTATATTACAAACCCATAGTAACCAAAACAGTATGGTATTGGCATCAACACAGATACACAGATCAGTAGCACAGAATAGAGAGCTTAGAAATAAACCCAATTAATATAGTATAGTCAATTCATTTATGACAAAGGAGCCAAAAATATAGAATGGGGGAAGGATACTTTCTTTAGCAAATGGTGTTAGGAAAACTGGATAGCCACATACAAAAGAATGAAACTGTACTATTATCTTATATCATACACAAGAATAAACTCAAAATAGATTAAAGCCTTGACTATAATAAGACCTGAAACCATATAACTTCTAGAAGAAAATGAAAGGGGTCTTTGACATCAGTTTTGGCAGTGATTTTTTGGATTTGACACCAAAAGCAAAGGCAACAAAAACAAATAAGTGGGACTACATCAAACTAAAAAGCACAATAAAGAAAACCATCAACAAAATGGAAAGTGACCTATGGAATGGGAGAAAATATTTGCAAATCATATATCTGATAAAGGGTAATATGGAAAACATATAAAGAACTCATACAACTCAATTGAGAGAAACCAAACAATCCAATTAAAAAATAAATGGGCAGAGGAACTGAATAGACATTTTTCCAAAGAAGACATAACAAATGGCCAACAGGCACATGAAAAGGTGCTCAGCATGAATAATCACCTGGGAAATGCAAATTAAAACCACAATGAGATGTCACCTCACACGTGGTGAGGTTTTGGAGGTTCCCCCCAAAATTAAAAATAGAACTCCACCATATAATATAGCAATTCCATATCTGCGTATTTATCTGAAGGAAATGAGATCACCATCTTGAAAATATGTCTGCATTCTAATGTTTTTTGCAGCATTATTTACAATAGCCAAGACATGAAAACAACCCAAGTGTCCATTGACAGATGAATGCATAAAGGTGTGAAATACACACACACACACACACACACACACACACGTATATATATGTCATATATGTATAATGGAATAGTATTCAGCCATTAAAAAAAAATCCTGCCATTTGCCACAACATGGAAGAACCTTGAGAGCATTATGCTAAATGAAGTAAGTCAGACACAGAAAGACAAATACTGTGTGATCTCACTTATATGTGGAATCTTAAGAAAGAAAAAGAAAAATGAACTCATAGATACAGAGAACAGATTGGTGTTTGCTGTGGGGTGGGGTTGGTTGTGGGTGAAATGGGTGAAGGTGATCAAAATGTACAAAGTTCCGGTTAGTTATAAGGTAAATAAGTTCTGGGAATGTAATGTACCGCATGATGACTTTAGTTAACATAGTGTATATTTGAAAGTTGCTAAGAGAATAGATCTCAAAAGTTCTCTTCACAAGAAATACTTCATTATGTCCAGTGATGGATGCTAACTTATTGTGGTAATCAATTTGCCGTAAATACATATATGGGGGCACCTGGGTGGCTCAGTTGGTTAAGCGTCTGCCTTCGGCTCAGGTCATGATCCCATGGTCGTGGGATTGAGCCCTGTGTCAGGCTCCCTGCTCAGAGGGGAGCCTGCTTCTCCCTCTCCCTCAGCCTGCTGCTCTCCCTGCTTATGCTGTCTCTCTGTCTGTCAAATAAATAAATAAAATCTTTAAAATATACATATAAGATAAACATTTTTTTCATATATATATGAAATCATTCTGTAGACTCAAAAACTAATATAATGTTATATGTCAATTATATTTCAATAAAAAAGAAAAACATAAGCTCTTTTCTCTTTTAAAATTATGCCCAAATTAGTTGCCATTTACCTAGATTCAAAATGAGTCTTAAGTCATGTTCTATGTAGAAATACGTATGAATTGCTATTTTAAGAGATTTCACAAATATTTATGGTGCAGGTTGGTTAGGATTCATTATGTCTGCTCTGCCATTCTTTATTACAACTTCTTGTGAAAAGCTATTTCCTATGGGGTGTCTTTACATGGTACCATTTGCCTTTCTCTTGGCACCAATACATTTTTTTAAAAAAAGAAAAATTCCCCACCCCACCCCCCGCAAGTGCTACTGTTAAATAAGTTTGAGAAACACCATATACCATATCCATCTAGGAAATGTGTAGTGGTCATTAGCATATAGTAAGGGCTCTGAGAAGGCTTTTGTTTAACTTTGTTTACCTTAGGGTTTCATAAATCAATTTGACAGAGTAGGCTGTTTCATGTAATATCTAATCCTGAAGAGTTAATGTTTAATGAAACAAACACACTTTAGTAACACACTTTCGTAAACACTGCCCAGTTAGCATTAAGGAAAATATTGTTCTGATTTTGCAGGAGATTAAACAAAGGCCATCTTAATATCTGTTTGAAACAGCACAATTTATGGAGGTGTCTCAAAGTGAGATTTCATGTAGTGGTAATGTTCTCCCTTGTACAATAGACAAACAAAGATATAAAGAAGCATTAGGTTGCCTGCCAGAATACACACATGATTGAGACTTAACTGGAACCAAATCCCGTATTATCCAAACAATGATTTCTAAGCAGTATTTACAAAGAACCAAATATGGAACCCTACAAACTTACTGTTTTTGGATATTGGTTGAGCCTTTTCTCTCTCTTTCTGTCCCTCTCTCTCCCCCTCTGTCCCTCCCCCCCCCCCCCCCCCTTCACCAAATAGAATAAGAATCCTCATTTGCAGAACTAGAAGAGTGTTTCATTTCTTTCCTTTTAGGTAAACTTCAGTTAAGCAAGAACTTTTGCCATTTGCTAATTGGAAAATAATGTTCAAAGAAATTTATTTTAAACACATAATTATGATATTAATCTGTAAATAGAAATAGCTTAGAAAGGGGTGCCTGGGTGACTCAGTCAGTTGTAAGTGTCTGCCTTCAGCTCAGGTCATGATCCTGAAGTCCCAGGACATGCCACACATCAGGCTCCCCACCCAGTGGGGAGTCTGCTTCTTCCACTGACCCTCCCCTCTCTCGTGTTCTTTCTCTCTCTCTCTCTCTCTCTCTCTCTCAAATAAGTAAATGAAATCTTTACCAAAAAAGAAAGAAAGAAAGAAAGAAAGAAAGAAAAAATAGCTTAGGGAATAGTATAAATAGAATCTTTCAAGTCCAGGTATTTGAGGGAAGCCCTTAATGCATGTTAAATGTTGCTATTTTGAGTTTAAATTAATATAGTTGCTTTTTAAACCAGCTGTCAAGGATGTTAATCAGGAAATAGAGATACCTGAAAATTTTTTTTTTTTTGAGAGAGAGCACATGCAGTAGGGGGAGGTTTGGGGGGCGGGGCAGAGGGAGAGGGAGAGAGAGAATCCTAAGCAGGCTCCACGCCCAACATGGAGCCCCACATGATCATCCAACCCTGAGATCATGACCTGAGCCAAAATCAAGAGTCGTATGCTTAACTGACTGAGCCACTCAGGTGCCCCAAGAGATACCTGAAGTTTTTTATTGAATTCATATTAACTGTTTTTCTGGTAATGTGGTATATTCAGAGAGGCATTCATAGGGAGTTCCTCAGACCGTTGTACTTCTAGGAAGGGACCAACTTGTAAATTCTCAAGGAAATTAAGTGTATTCTAATGCCTCTGTCTTTTGCAAAAATAGTAACTGTTATATGTTACCTAGTATTTCAGGTGTTGGGAAAATGCAGTTTAGTAAGTGGTTGTCAAGAGTTGGTGTTGGGGGAGGGTGTGCATATAAAGGGCAGTGCAAGAGAGTTTCTTTGTGGTGATGGAACAATTTTGTATCTTGATGGTAATTTGATTACATGAATCTATACAGTCTTTAGTATACATCCCCCATAAGTGCATATAAAAACTGGGGAAATCTGAATAAGTTCTGTTTTGTAGTTGAGTTAATAGTATTGTATCAATTTCCTGGTTTTAACAATATTCTATGGTTATGTAAGATGTTATTCTATTGGGGAAAGTGTACATGGGAACTCTTAGTTTTGTAACTCCTTGTGATTTAAAAAAGTACTTTCAATGTTTCTTAGAGGCAAATGTGCAACTTTAGTTCTTACTGGAGTTCTTGAGGACTGGATACTATTTACTTTTATTTAGTCATTTAATAACTATTCATTAAGCATCTACAGCTGGAGGCATTATGATGTCCTACTTAAAAGGATGGGATTTGGAGTTGGGTCTGGTTCAAATCCTGGCTCTGCTACTTTTTAGCTTTGTGACCTTGGGCAAATTTCTTAATCTCTCTGAGCTTCAGTTTCTCCCATCATCTATAATGGGCATAATGATGATACAAACAGCAGCTCACATTTATTGAGCATTATAATATGTGATAAGTTATTATTTGTACTTCATATAATTTAACTCATTTAATCCTTAATAACAATCCTTTTAAGAAAGGTATTATTTTCACATTTTCAGTTGAGAAAACTTAGGCACAGAGAAGTTTAGTCACTTGCACAAGGTCACACAATGAGGAATGTTGTGGCCTAGATTAAAACCCTGGCAGTTGGTATTTCCTGTTTTTGACTGTGCAGAACTAGCTTGTTGCAGACCAACTGTCTTACCAAAAACAACTAAAAAACAGAAAAAAATATATTTTAAAAATCTATCTGTTTGAAGTCATTGGAGACTTACTAAGGGAGCTAGGACACCAGAGGCCACATTCATGAAGTAAAGGGAAGCCTAGAGAAGTCATCCTCACGTTCATTGTGACACTTCTTTTTAGGGCATTTGCTGATTTGTAAGTTGTAGCTGAAAGACTGAGATGATGAGCAGAAAGTGGCTACAGAAAAGTTAAGGAGCTGACTGGGTCTGTCAGTCTTATAAATCTCATGAACAAAAATTTGGATTCAGGGTCAAAGGAAGCCTATAAACACCCAATTCCTAGTTGGGGCCACTATACAGGAGAAAAGTGAACCAGAAATAGATAAGGCCTCTGGAAGATTGAAGCTCCCCTTCAAATCAGCTCAGTTTGTGATTGGTTTAGGATAATCTGCCCCTACTTTTAACTGCCTACCATAAGCCGAAGTGAATTTTCTCTGGAGGAATATAACATCATTCAGAGGCTCAGATTATGCTTAATTTTTCATAAACAGTGTCTGGCATTTAGTCAGAACTCATCAGGCACATGAGGCAACCAGACCAAATTATTCAAAACCAAGAAATATAGGTAATGGAGTTATCAGACTTCTAAAATAACTAAGATTAATATATTCAGAAATTTATTTAACAAGATGAAGAATTTCAGCAGAGAGTTAGAAACTTATAAGAAGGAATTCAATGAACTGGAAACTAGTGTAACATTGTGTATCAAGTATGCTTCAATTGAAAAAAAAATCAGATGAATATTTTCAAACTGGAAACTTAAAACGGAGATTAGGAATTTAATAGATGAGTTTTTCAACAAAGTAGATACAGATAAAGGACTGGACATTTTTTGAGACACAAAATGGAGAGAATTCCTCATCAGCAGACCCACACTTAAGGAAATCCTCAAGTGAGTTCTTTAGGCAGAAGGAAAATGATCCTAAATCATCAGTGCTTTGAAGCAGGAAGATACAGGAAGGACAGAAAGGGTAAATTTGTGAATGTATGTAAATGAATGTTTTGTGGAGGTAAAATTATATGTAGAATTAGAATACTTAACAATAGCATAAAGTTGGGGCAAGAGTAAATGGTGTGAGTGTTCTAGGGTTCTTTCATTTCCTGGGTGATACGTAAAGTACTAATGTAATTTTTACATTGTACATCGTCATCTCTAGGGTGACCAGTAAAAGATTAGTAACATAATGTATAAATAAAAAGCTAATACCGGAAAGGGGAATGAAATAATAAAATATTTAACCCAAAACAAGGTAAGAAAGGAAAGAAAAAAGGAATAGAGGACAGGGGGTTCAAATAGGAAACAGTACAACGGTGGGTTTAAATCCAGATCTTTAGATAACTGTGTTAGTTGTAAACAGACACATACTGATTTAAAAATACAGTGAGATCTTATTTTTGTTTTAAAGACCCAATTATATACATCTCGTAAGAGTTATAGCTTGAAGCTTAGGATGCAGAAATTTGAAAGTAAAGAGATGGAAAAAAAGTTAAGTATGCTCTGCAAACTTAACTAAGCCAGCCCCTGTACTCGTCCCATGCTATACCTAGCTCATAATGTGGCTGCTAGATTTAAATCAGATCATCTTATTTAGAGTTTTAAAAGCACTGTCCCTCATACATATTAAATACCTGATAAATTTACTGTGCTTGAGGCACCTTGTTTAGGATAGTATTTTTTTCCATTTTGAGCTGAGATAAAAAGGGCTGTGTCTCTTGCATCACTGTATATATTTGTCTCAGGCTTGCTTGATTTTTCAGTAGCTTCCATATGTAAACATTTTATCCCTTTTCTTAAGCTTTATATTGTCATTTAACCCATGACTGTTGTGGCTATTTTCTCTTTGTTTTAAATCTGCTTTGTGGTGCCTCTCCCCGGTGACAGTATGTGAATCATTTTATGCTGAAGTAATCTCCTTTGACTATTGCCTGTAGCGTTTCCACACTAAATGACATTCTTTTTTCTCTCTTTTTTTCTGAGCTTTTATGACAATGTTCAAATTCTTAAGAATTATTCTTTCATAAATAATTATGCACATAATATAGATTTCTTCCATCATGTCAGTTGTCTTTTAGCATGAGGGCTCTTTGAAGAATAGGTGGGGATGTAATTCTTTTATAAAATAATACTGTAGAACCGGTTGAGAATCTGGTCTGGACCTTTGCTTTGGAGAAGAATCTGTTGTGTATTGGTTAAACATCAACTGAAAACATCTTGAAAGACTTCAGTTCTGCCTCTGATGTTTCATTTAGCTTTTTGGGAAGTCACATTGCTGTTTATCAGAATAAAGGAGAGTATTAAAAATTATTAAAATGATTATATTGACTCAAGTTTGAATCTCCCAAAATTAGTTTCCCTAGACAGCCAAAATTGGGGTAATTTTGGACCGAATTTGGCCCCTTAATTAAACCTGTATGTTAATGGGTACATTTTTGTCTGCGGATACAACTGAATCAACTAGACTTAATGAGGGTATGAGATGGGCTTTTCTTTTGGGTTTCTTTCTTTTTTAGAACATGTAAAAATGAAATTTGTCCTAGTTAATTTGGTGGGTAGCAATAAAACCAAGTATCTGCATCCTCTTCTCTGTGTTGAATATGAGGCTTAATTCTGGGAGTTTTAAAATAATTCTTTTTTTCATAAATATTAACAAAACTGAATAAGTTCTTGTAACTTAAGTAATAATTTCTTCATAGCAAGTCATCTGACCTGGATTCTCAAGGAAGTAACTACTAGAGATGAAAGGTAGAACTCATTAATTTTGGTTTCACTCCTGTATTCATTACTATTCTTTTCATTTCTCTTTGAACAGGTTGTTCCTTGCAACAGCTTTTGATGAAATACAGGAACATACTTTTTATTTGAGCAATTGTCATAAGTTAAAAGGGTAGGAAAGTTAAATCCCAGATTAACGATAGCCATGTTGTATTGTTTACTAGGCAGTGAAATCAGCTGTGCAGACCATCACTGTTGGAGGCGTGAGCACATCACAGTTTAAGACAATTATTCCTCTGGCAACTGCTCCCAATGTCCAGCAGATTCAAGTGCCTGGAAGCAAGTTTCATTATGTCCGACTTGTTACTGCCACAACAGCCAGTAGCTCAAGCCAGCCAGTTAGTCAGAATCCCAGTACAAACACTCAACCTCTCCAGCAAGGTTAGTAACCATTTTTTAAAAACAGTAATGAATTCTTTGAACATTATTAAAGAACACTGGTCCTTTTCTTGCTGAAATCCTGATTAAGTGTGGCATTTCAGCTGAGAGTATGAATCAGCAACTGTTGCAGAAGACCGCAAAATAGAATCATAGTTGTATGTAAATACAGTCTCTCACTCTGCTAGAAGTTGGTGCACAGTGTACTATACTATCAGACCGTCAGAATCATTCATCAGTTTGGGGTTAGCCATTGTATTGCTGGTTTATAAGCCTGTCATTTATGCTAGTGGGACAGATTTAGATGAAACCAAATTATTTATCTTATTTTCTAAACTGTGACGCTGCTTGATAGGGTTTGGATCAGTTGAAATGACTAGTAGGCAAGGTATAAGAACTTGATACTACTTTCATCCTTTACTTATTTTGAATCTGTAATTGCTAATAAAAAGCAATTAAAATATTCTGTTATTTTCCTTAGTTGTACTTTTCCTGGAGGGTATTCTTGTTTGTAATCCTTCCATTTTCTGTTTGTGTTTAACCCTTCCTGTCACCTGATACATGTACACAGACACACAACAACCACTCTCCATGTTTGTCCACTTGTTAGAAATTGAATGATGTGAAAGGATCAGGACAGTTTACAGTTTAGGGCTGAATTTTTTGTCTTAGAAGACTGCTGCATATCCCGTCAATGTCAAAAAGCAATTGATGGCAAGTAAATGATTTATTATTTACTGGATGTAAATAGAAGAATTAAAGACCGCTTGTTTGCGCTTTCATTTTTATTAAGGGATCAGTGGGTTGGAGCTATCTGTTGCTGATAGCTAGTTCACCTGAGGGAAACTGTGGAAAAGAAAACCTACCTATTTATTTTTTAAATCACTGGTGGGAGAAACTAGGGGATACGTGAGGGAAACAGTACTGTAGTATGTATTCTATTAAAATTAGACCTGTCAGGTAATTATATTTTCTAATCCCTCTTTAAACTGATGTTAGAGGAAAATCTTTTATTACGGTGTTCTTAATAAAAGGAAAAGGAAACTTGCGCGGTGCTAAGGGAGCCAAGTTTTATATTCTCTCAGTACTTAAACTTAGCAGGCCACTAAGAGAGGTGCTGCAAGTGCGGTTTACTCAGACGGTCCTAATGAGGTAAAGCACCCATTGAGTACAGTGGGCTATGTTTTATGTGTGTGTGTGTTTGTGTACCATATGCTGAGATCCATTTCCAGTGTAATGTTAATACTAATTTCCTTGTCAATGATAAGCCTTTGGAATAAGTAGAAAAGACGCTGAAGATCCAGGAAGAGTGGAGGAATAGGTGGGACAGTTCGTAATTCTAGTGTATTTATTGGTACCTTCTTTTCCAAGTTTATATCTTTCTGCCTCTCTCTACCGCTGTATGCCCTTTGCTTCCTGGAACTCCCTCACACACACACACCTGCTTTTTCCCTGCTTCTTTCTTCTTTGCTTTCCACCTTCCGTTTTCCCTTTCTGTCCTCACCTCTGTGTCTCCAGCTCCTTCAGTTCTCCCTGTATCTACCCTCTTCCCACCCACGCATATACAAAACCACCTGTGTGATGGCCCTTATGCCCACCCGTAGTTTTCTCTGTTTGCTCTCCTATCCCATAAGAGACCTAGGTATACATAATATGTATTATATCACAGGAATAATGAATTTATAATTTTTATTAGCGATACACAAAAATAGTTGCTCTAGTTCATCGAATGTATTAATATGTCCTTCTAAGGGCTTACTTTCCAATAAGGGATTTCCTTATGCCAAAGGGAGTTGGGCTCATGTTATACATTTCCCAGCAAAGCCATACAAAACCAGTATTCAAAGGCTCCACCATGGTCACTGCTGGCTGGATAGCAGGCAGCACAGTAGAAAGATCCAGAAGAGTTCATGATTAATCTCTTTAGAATGTAATCTCCTACCATCTTGGTAAGGAAGTCAATTTAAGAAATTAAAAAGCCTTAAACACTTGGGTGTATGGTTTCTAAAACTTGGAAGGAGTTTGTTCTAAGAGGATTGTTTAGAATTTCTGTTCAAGACTAAAGAAAAGATTATTCCAGCTTCTGTGAAAATGGCAGTAATAGTAATGAGGGACTGTGCTCAAAAGTTGAAGAGGGAGAGAAATACAGACCATTGATGTAGTTATGTAACACCAATATGTCCCCCTTTCCATAGGTAACTTGTAGCGTTCTCTTTTTGGACCGCTTCATTTTATATTTTCTTTATTAACTGGGTTTTAGTGAAAACTCAGCCTGCAGATGCCAAGCTAATGTAAACCTAGAATTCCCCCAAATTTTCTAGCTGTGTGCCTGTGTGTGAGTGCGCGTGCCTACATATGCCCACATGCATGGAGACAGTTACCCTTTCTTTATTATCCAAATAAAAATCATCTGCATTTGTCATTTGATGTGACTAAGGGCAGGCCACACACTCCTTCCCGTTGTTGCAGAGACCACCAGGAAGTTCTTACCTTCTCTGGTTGTTGGAGCCACTTCATTGTGGCTGCTCAGTGTGCTCACGGAAAGATGACCAGCATCCCCTCTCCAAGCAGCAGGTGGTGTAGGGGGTCTGTTCTCCAAGTTCTGAGCAGGAATTCAGGCTTTTAATGCCTTTTCATTCACCTTTTAATTCTTTTTAGTATCACTGAGACCAGTGTACGGTGGTTATTATAACTTAACGAAAGCAGCCGAAGAGAATCAGAGCAGGAAATAATTTTAAATCCAGTATCAGATGTCACCATTCCTATAATTCTGGTCCTATGCTTTTTGTGTAACAACTTTATTGAGGTATAATTCGTGTCTACTATAAAATTTACCCTTAAGCATACAGTTGAGTGGTTTTTATTGTATCGAGAGAGATGCAGTCATCACCACTAAAATACTTTCTGGAGGGCTCCCCCTCTCCCTTTTCCCCTGTCCCCTTGCTGCAGGGGCTCACTCCCTTTTAGGTCAGAGTACTGTCTGGTGTTCTTCCAGGACTCTCAGCTTTCTGTCTTTAGCCATCAACCCTCCCAAGCTTTTTTATCTAAGGAAGTCTGTTCTTTTTATTGTTCAGAGCAGTTTAGATCCCATTATCTCAGCCCCTCTCTTTCAGACCTGGCTCTAGTTCTTTTTGCATAAATAGAACCGGAAGGGCCATCCTTCCTGTCTTTTTAAGTCCCTTTTTTGGACTGTGGAAATAGCAGTAGGCAGCATTAAACACTTTACTTCTTTTGGTCCAAACATGCAGGTCTGGTGCCAGCCTCTCCTGAATTTCTTCATAGCTTTTCTCTATGTTGGGGTTCATCTTCCCTTCAAATCAGCTCATCCTGGAGGTGTTAGTTCTGGTAGCTGTCATTTTCCCGGTCACTTGAAAGCTTCACGGTGGCTTATGTTTTCTTCCCTCATACGTGCGGTTTCTGCCATCTACTTGGGTGATAGTTCATGTTCCTTTCACCTCCACTGTATCTCTTGCAACTGCTCTCTCCTGTCCGTCCCCAGCTCTGTCACCCCAGGTAGACCCTCAGTGTGTACACTCTTCTAACTTGCTTTGTTTCATGCAACTCCATTCTGGTTTGCACACTGCTACCAAATTGGGTTTTTCTTTTGCAATTCCAGTCATATTTCTGTACTTCGAAATCCTCAGAAACTTCTCATTGCCTACTGAATTAAAAAATAAAGGTTAAATATATAGATTTCAACCCTGACATTCAAGACTTGGGCTTGCCTACTTTAACCCTAGGTTCCAACCAGACTGGTCTGTTCACCAACATTTTGTGAAATGCTTTGCTGCTTTCCAGCATCAAGCCTCCACTTCTCATGCTCCTGCCTCTGCATGGAATGTCCTGCTCCGGTCTGTGTGCCCTCTCGGCAACCTGACCATTGATCAGGACCCATCTCAGACACTATGCCCTCCATGCATTCTTCCATATTCCCATCCTCTGCCAGCAGACGTAACGTTCTGTCTCCCTGGGACTCCACGGCACTTCCTCTTTTTTAACCGTGTTTATTTTATTTGGTACATGTCTAATCTGCTCTCCTTGAGTGTAAGCTCTATGAGCAAGTGTCTTATAGTTTAGTTTCCCTGGAACACAGTCCACAGTGCCATTTATATAGTAATAATGATTGTAATAACAACAATGACATTAATGGCAACTAACATTTATTGAGCACTTACTATTTGTTGGACACTGTTCTAATAAATTTTCATGGATTAACATATTTAATCCTTATACCCTGTGAGGGAGGTACTATTCCCAAGTTATAGATGGGGATATAGGCAAAGAGAGTCAGAAGGCAGCAGAATTAGAGTTTGAGCCTCCAGGGCGTTATGACGTAAGAGACCGTGTTCTTAACCTTCGTGCTGCGCTGCCTTTTGGTAGGTACTCTGTAAATAATGAATTATACAGGAATGACATTTTCTCTGGTTTCAATACAGACATGGCAATTGGAAAGAGTCTAGAACAGCATTGTTACTCAAGCTCCTGAATGGCAGTTTTTTTTATTTAAAGGACATTTCAACTGACTAGATTTAGTAGGGAATGTTTAAGTTATCTGAATACAGATTGAAGTATTTTCAGTAGACTGCCTTAAATGACAAACGTCCCCTTGTCAAGCGGACAGACTATAGCTGCTACCTTAGCTCTGAGTTCCCTGGCAGATGGGGTAAGGAATTTTAAAAGGGAACTCTCCTGATTAAAGATTGCCCCAAATAGGAAACCAGTGGGATTCTTTAAGCTCTTTTATGAGGATATCTTGAGAGAACTAAGTATCTTCAATGTTTCAAGCACCATTTCCTGTAAATAAATTGTCCTTTCCTCCCCTTTTCTAAAAAGCAAAGCCAGTGGTGGTTAATACCACTCCCGTGCGGATGTCAGTTCCACTCGTCTCAGCGCAGACTGTCAAACAGGTGAGTGGCACAGAACTTTCTTCAGTCTCTCCCAAACAGACAGTTCACTTTTCAAATTGAAAGTTAAGATTCACATTCAAGAGATTCATCCTGAATGGAGAAGCTGTAAAATGTATTTCTGTAACCGTGGATATGCGTTCTTTTTTTTTTTTAAGGTTGTTCCCAAACCCATCAATCCCACTTCACAGATAGTTACCACCAGCCAGCCACAGCAGCGGCTCATCATGCCTGCCACCCCACTGCCGCAGATCCAGCCCAACCTCACTAACCTGCCGCCAGGCACGGTGCTGGCCCCGGCTCCAGGGGCAGGGAATGTGGGCTATGCGGTGCTTCCCGCGCAGTATGTTACCCAGGTAGGAGGACGAGCCTGAGTCCTTGCACTGCAAAAAGGATAGTTTGGTCAGAGATGTACAGCCCTGTCACATTCTGGAACTACTGGAAAACATCTTACTCAGTATTAAAATGGCTGTTTCCAAAAATCTTAAGATGCTAACGAAAACTTCTGAATTTATTTTTATATATCTCTAGCATTTTGAAATACCAGCACAAGTCACGTATACAAGTCAGACACTTGGGAACTGAGAGCAGTTTGGTGAGAGGACAAGACTATGTAAATAGAAGAGGGGAGAAGTTGAAGCTAAAGTCAGCAGAGTCAAGTGCATGTAGAGAGCGCTGTGACTATGGTCCGGCTCTTCCTCACATATGAGGAGGATGCCACGGACTTGCTCCTGGAAAGGAGACTGTGAGATGCATGTCTAGGTGGTGCATCTTTAGTGACCCACCTCTGATGATGATCGGGTCAAAGCTGCCTATCATCCAACTGGCTGGCGAGGGTTAGGAGTGCTGCTTCTAGGAAACAGATAGAAGTTTTCTTTTTCATGTAAGAATCCAGCAGATTAGCACCGTGTTCTAAACTGTTGAATTGATCTCCTCAGATTCTGAGAGAGAGCAACAGAAACCTGGGTACTCTAAATGAAATGGACTGTGGAGTATGTTTAATGTGGCTACTGATTAGAAAATGAGTATTCAGTATTTTTATCATCAGCGTCTCTTTTTGTGTGTAGAAATCAATGTAAAATAGAAAATGATTGCCCATGTAATTGTCATTCTCTATAACTTGTGATGAATGATCAGCATAGTACCTATTTTATTTACAACTAGACACATTGCATTGTTCTAGCCAATACAAGTTAATACTTGTACTTTTGGAGCATGCATCTAGAATTTCCTAATCCTCATAGGCTTATTCCTCTGTGAAAAATTTCTTGTATTTGTACCATGCAGTACTTTAAAATGTTCACATTGTTTTCACCTCTAGTAATAGTTTGGGTCTTTAGAAGAGCTCCATGAAGTACTGTGTCTATGAAATTCTCCATACTATTTTTCCTATTTTAGTAGATGAATTTGTTTCTTACTGATCATAACATCTGAGAGTATTGTGTGTTTTTGTAAATGTGGTCTAAAATTACCTTTCTTTATGTGTAGCTACAGCAATCTTCATATGTGTCTATAGCAAGCAACTCTAACTTAACTGGGACAGCTGGTATCCAGACCCAGGCAAGGCTTCCATTCAATGGGTGAGTGTTCTGAAAACATGTAAGTTAAGTTGTTGGATCAGATTCAATGCAGCATTAAATATATATATTTCAGAATACATTTATATGCTATTTTTTCCTCAAAGCCATATGAGCATGCCTCTGTAGAACTTTTTATTTTGAGGAAAAGTTATAGGAACAGTCAAAGAACCCCCAAATATCTTTTACTTAGATTCCTCAATTTTGCCACATATTCTGTCTCTTTCTTCTCTCTCTTTCTCATCCTGAATATGTTTTTAAAAATGATATTAACTAGTTTTTAAGTTGTTACATTAGGTCTTTGCCTTTTTTTGTTGTTGTTAGTCTGCTTAGGGGCGCCTGGGTGGCTCAGTCATTAAGTGTCTGCTTTCAGCTCAGGTCATGGTCCCAGGGTCCTGGGATCGAGCCCCGCATCGGGCTCCCTGCTCCGCGGGGAGCCTGCTTCTCCCTCTCCCACTCCCCCTGCTTGCGTTCCCTCTCTCGCTGTGTCTCTCTCTGTCAAATAAATAAAATCTTTAAAAAAAGAGAGAGAAGCAGTGCTTAGTTAATTGCATGAAACCAGTCTGCCTCTCTCCAATTCCAGCCCCATACACTCCTTTCTCCTCACTCCCTTTTGTAATTGCATCCCAAAAGTTTTGAGCAGATTTCAGCTTTAGTTCTCTCAGAAGGAAGAGTATTTTCTGTGGAGTGTTCTTTAGGGCTATTGACAACTTCCTTTTTTAAAAATCCCTATCTTGGCTCTCTACCTCTCTTTTCATGTTACAGCTTGCTTTTGAACTTGATGTGAAGGGAACAACATAGCAAACTTTTATTAGAGATGGATACATTTGTGGAAGTTTATTTTAGGAGGAATTTACAGAAACTTTTCTAATTTTTAATAGTTATCTTTAACTGATTAAAATGTATCTCTTTTTTTTTTGTATCTGTATAGCATAATCCCATCAGAGTCTGCCAGTCGGCCCAGAAAACCCTGTAATTGTACAAAATCGCTGTGTTTGAAATTGTAAGTCTTTTTGCTACTGTTTCTTATTTGCTATAGCTGAAAATGCTTTTAAAAGCAAATGGAGTTAACAAAGAAGTCTTAACAGACCAATTTCATAAGTCTAAGTAATTTAAGTAAACATGCACATGAATGTCTGAGCATGTATGACGGTGTAAAAATACTCTCTCATTCATTCGGAAAGAAGTAATTTTATAGTCTTTACCATAGATAAAGTGGGCGGTCTTACCCACTGCATAGATGAGGCACTGGTGTAGGGGTTTAGGGACACAGCAGTATGAGACAGACATAGTCTCTATCTTCAATAATCATAAATTTGACCTTACTTATGACCTTTATATTTGGCCTCCTAAATGAGGTGATACTCTGAGTAGCTTTTAAAATTGTTGGATGATTAATTTGCTTATTAGCTCTGAACCAAGAGGT
Organism: Callorhinus ursinus; assembly: GCF_003265705.2. NCBI lineage: Eukaryota > Metazoa > Chordata > Mammalia > Carnivora > Otariidae > Callorhinus > Callorhinus ursinus. The sequence goes on along the minus strand of NW_027397066.1, from coordinate 66,842,127 downwards.
TTGGCCTGAAACAGTTAAGTGAAAAGCATTGGTCATACAAGGGCTTTAGAACCCCAAGAAGCACGACTGTAGTTCAAGGGAGCCGATTCCACTACTGGAAGATAGCCCATGTTTTTCCTTTTTTATGATTTGAAATAACGTACTTTGGGAGCATATAAAATCACATAGCTTTTGTGTTGACAACAGTTAATCCTGGAACTAAGTTTCTAAACCAAAATTCTGGGAGCAGTGACTTGACATTTGAGCCTGATCATGTGGTTGACTGTCAGTATATATTAATTCCATAACTGGGTGTCTCCAAGTACATTCTAAAATGCTTTCCTGAGTGTATAATGCTCTTAAGCAGGTAATTTCTAGTTCTATTTATTTTAACAATGACTTTTTTATGTGACTTGCACTGATTTTTATATTCCAGATATTGTGATTGCTTTGCAAATGGTGAATTTTGCAACAACTGCAATTGTACTAATTGTTATAATAATTTGGAACATGAAAATGAAAGGCAAAAAGCAATAAAGGTGATTATTTTTTATTTTATTTTATTTAACTGACAGAAACTTCCCGTTTCACCTGATTTTTGTAGAACTCAGTTGTTTTACAATGAAAATTAATTCCTTTTGCAGTGTTTAGTGTACTGTGAACTTCAGTTGATATTTGATCTGTTTTGATAGGCATGCCTTGACAGAAATCCAGAAGCTTTTAAGCCTAAGATAGGGAAAGGAAAGGAGGGAGAATCAGATCGACGTCACAGCAAAGGATGTAATTGCAAACGATCAGGATGTCTTAAAAACTACTGTGAATGCTATGAGGTGAGATGCTGGTTGGGGAACATAATCGAACCGGTTTTTGCAAATAACTTTGGGAAAGGCTATATTGTAAAAATTTACCTGAAAATCGGGAAAGTACTCTGCTCTTGCAGTTTGAAAATGTGCACAGCTGGTGCACGGACCCTAGTTTGAGGAAGACCTTCTGGCCTCCCAAGCAGGCCTTCAGAGGAATGATAGCTTGGTTTTGTCATTACATAATGCTTTGGGTCTCATCATGTGATTTATCAGTTCATACTTCTTAATCATTATGCCTGGAAGTACGCAAATCAGGGCACCAGTTTATTCATTTTTAGTAAAAATAACATCAGAGTGGATTGGAAGCTCTAGCAATGGTCCTCAACTGAGGGGCAGTCCTACCCACCGCACTCCATGGGCTTTTTGAAAATATATATGGATACAAAATAGCCTGCATTCCAGGGGGCGGTCCTGAAAGTAAAGATTTATCTTGCCCAAAATGCCTGTTGTCCTCTTGAAGAGCACTGCTCTATGAAAAACTGAATTATGTTCAGAAGTTTGCTTTCTGAGTCCAAGAATAGGCAAGGAGACATATGGAATATTGCTGGCTGAGGTTATTGGTCATCATGAAGTGACTGCATCCATTTTTGCCCTTCCACCATCCCACTCAACTGGCTGTTTTTATTTATTGGTCAGGCATCTTTCCAGGAGAAAGTGGTTGAAGCTCTGCTATGACAGATACTGTTTATTTTTAGATGCTATTTAAATCATCCCCTTCTTGCTATAGACAAAGTACTATAAGTTTATTATTTTTATTTTCAAAGCTTAAATATAATAATCTATTCATGCCCAAGATTACTCTATGCTTCTGTATTGCTTTCTTGGTGTACCTGAAACTCTCGTGACAGCCTTTTGAGTTGAGTCATTCCTACAGTTAATTGGCTCTTCTCTTCTATTATATTTTCAGTCTTTCAGACTTCCTGTTGAGAGGGATACCTTATTTTTAGTTTTGGCAGAAGCCATAGCCTTGCACTTGGTAAAGTAATACCAAGGCTGGCATTCTCCCCTCGTAGGGTTTGCTGTGCTTCGGGAATCTGTTCCTGCCATTCGGTGCCCCTTGCCATACAAAATGTGTCACAGTAAAGATTTTGTATACTGTATTCTCTGTGTAATGAATTCTTTTTTTTAATTTATTTTTATTTAAAAAAATTGTTTTAAAGATTTTATTTATTTATTTGACAGAGACACAGCGAGAAAGGGACACAAGCAGGGGGAGGGTCAGAGGGAGGAGCAGGCTTCCCGCGGAGCAGGGAGCCCGATGCGGGGCTCGATCCCAGGACCCTGGGATCATGACCCGAGCCGAAGGCAGATGCTTAATGACTGAGCCACCCAGGCGCCCCATGTATTCTCTGTGTAATGAATTCTTAATTCACGTATTGTAGAAGTCAAATACTCCTCTCAAGAAGTGTAGTAAGCTAACAACCTCTTGTCAGTCCTAAAGTCAATATGAATGAAAATTGCATATAATCAAGAATATTTTGAAAGTCTCTTAAATAATGTCTTACAATCCATTAATCAGCTTTTTATTCTGTGTTGGAAAAGATGGACTCTTTTGTTTAAACACCTGATGAAATAGGTGGCTTTTCTTCATAAACCATATCATACAAAATTTGTCCTGAATATGTAAAAAATGTAAGTTATAAAACCAAATCCACAAAAAGAGAGAAAATGGAAATTGATTTAAAGCTGGGTCAGAAGGGCAAGGCAGCCCTTCCATGCGTATGGCATTGAACAGTCAGTACATGCAGGGCATAGGAAATGCAAACGTAAAAGAACCAATAATTTAATTGAATCTGAGAATTAATAGAAGTAGAAAAGGCAGTGCTGGTTGAGATACATTAGAAGAGAAAAAGCTGCCCTGTTATAATAAAATCCTTGACATTTAGGACACACAGTGTCTAATAACTCATTTGTCATTCTAAAAGACCAAGAAATGGAAAAACTTGGAATACACTAAACTATGACTAGCGGTAACTGATTGGCTCACTGTGAATTGGCTGTGATCTTATTTGAGAGTTTGTGTGCAGTTGTTGGTCTTTTGAATTGAATTGGCTTTTTTGGTCCAGTTGGTCTACATCTGGATAACACATTCATGTTCCTTTCACACACTTCTCAGGGCTTGTTGAGTAGATGAGTGACTATCCACATTATTTAAATGGCTGTGCCTTGTAACCTTGTTTCTTCCCCTTTTTTTGACCACAAGGGAAGTTAAATTAGCAAAGCTAAATGAATACCCTATCATTTTAATTTCTCCTTCCCAAGTTCCTGTTAGATTATTAGTACCTTTCTTAGGGTTCTTCACACTTAATCTAAATTACCATTAGTGGCATGTCTTTTTCCCCCTTGATGTCAGAGATTTTATCTCTTCATCGTTAGATATTTATTAAGTATTGCTTTAGTTAGATTCTCAGACTGGCTCATAGTAAACCATGAACTCAAAATGTATATGCATTTTTTTCCCTTGGGAAAGAGAATTTATTTGTGTAAGAAAGGAGCAGGGTAAATGTGTTCATCATAATATGATTTGTTTATCTTGCCAGGTGCTGTAGAAAGGGCGCTAGGTATGTTTCTTTAAATCGACATGGGTTCGCTGAAGAAAATGAAACCAACAAAAGATACTCAGATTTACTAGGTCTGGGAAATGTAAATGAAAGAACAATGAGATCTCACTTTATACCTCTTTCCCCCAATCAGATTGGTAAATGTTAAAAAAGAGCTCTAGTATACACTGTTGGAGGGAATATGGGAAAGGCTTTTATACATTGCTCATGAGATGTGAGGCGTTAGAATTGAAAAAAGTCTGGCCCCCTCTATTAAAATACATGTACCAGTGAGCCCAATTCTAGAAATCTGGCTCATAGAAATAAAAGCATAATATATTAAAAAAAACTTTTTATACATTATTTGTGGTACTCAAGAACTAGAAACAAAATAAAGGCCAAGCAACAGGCAAGTGAATGCCTGAATCACTTGTGGCACATCCATACCAGGGATTACTGCCCAGCCATTAAATATAATGGATTCAGTCTATGCTAGATGACTGGGCGGGGCCGGCTTGGGACTGGGGGCGATTCCATGAGGCGTAGCGTGAGTAAAGGAAGATGCAGAAAGTGAGCATATGATTTTGTAAAACAACCTAAAAAAAACAAAGACTGATGTATTTGTTAGCTAAGATAGCTATTTGTACATGAGGGCTGTGTTTTTCCTAAAAATATATGTTTTACATATTTTTACATACAAGGACACACTAGTTTAATATGAACTATTGAAGGGTTTGGGGAATCTGGAGAAGAGGATTCAGGGAGGGAGATTATGGAGATTATCCATAATGAAAATAGCATCTATGAAATTCCTTTAATGTGATAATTGTGTTTTTGCCTAAGTGGGAAGTCACCAACATGTTAATGGTGATTTGATTGAGGTGGTTGAATTCTGGATAACCGTTATTTTTAAATATTACATCATTCATATTCTTTATACAGAACAGACGTTATTCATATCGGGGAAAACTTTTAGACGGGGGAAAAACTGACATGGAAGGGCTCAGAGACATACACTGTGTAGTCACTCTCAGATATTTAAGAACAGCTGACCTATCCACATATGTAGTTATTAGCCCATTTAGTATTTGTCAGGAAAAGACATGTCCATTGTGTCTATTGTCAGTTGGCCAGTTAATTCTGTTCTCTCCTGATTTGATCACAGAGTCTACTTAATGTTTTTTTGGATTTGATTTGGAAGCTTTTCTTTTGTAAATCTTTTAGGCAAAAATAATGTGTTCCTCAATATGCAAATGTGTTGGCTGTAAGAATTTCGAAGAAAGCCCAGAAAGAAAGACACTGATGCACTTGGCAGATGCAGCTGAAGTAAGGGTACAGCAACAAACAGCAGCGAAAACGAAGTTATCTTCCCAAATTTCGGACTTGCTTACTAGGCCAACACCAGCCTTGAATAGTGGAGGAGGAAAGTAAGTCGGTATTTTAATCTCTTTGTAGTATGATTATTTTTGGTAAAGTTTCTTCTCTTTGGACAAAATTAAGTTCATACTTTTGATTGTTGCAGACCTCTTTTTGCATTTTCTATCTTTAGTTACGTGTAAAGGAATTTGGAGGTAACAGGAAAACCACTGTCAGATATAGTACACACTTCTAAAATTCACTGTGCTTAATTTAATTGAATTTCTCCCCACTAAGATGAGGTCATTATTTGTAATGTGACAAACCCTTAAGAAAACCAAATTTTTATAACTGTTCCAGGTAGTATCATCATTCATAATTTTGCACATTTTTACTTAATCTCTTCTTTTTCCAGGCCCTTGTAGCCCTTTCCCTGTCTTTCCGGCACACCTTTCACATACCTTATTATTGTAGCCCCTTATTTCACTAGACTGCTGAACTCTGGAGTAGGAAAGCTCCAGCCATAAAGCCTGGCTGAGCTGAGTTTAAATACCATCTGTGCTCTGTGGTAGTTTGTGAATTCGACAAGCACTCCCTCTCTCAGTCCTGGTTTCCTTAATCCTTCCCATCAGCCTTACGAAGTGGCTATGAAGAATAAAGCATGTCTAGCCCAGCGTTTGGCAGGGCCTCATGCAGCAGAACTTGCTGATGTGGATCTGTAGTAGAGTTTGGTAGAGGTTAATTTGAGGAATTATTAAATGCAATGAACCTTGCAAATGGGATATATTATTTCAAATACCTGAGTTGAAGTAGACTCTAATGCTTATAGAAATGCTTCTTTAGGGGCGCCTGGGTGGCTCAGATGGTTGAGCATCTGCCTTCGGCTCAGGTCATGATCTCGGAGTCCTGGGATTGAGCCCTACATCAGGCTCCCAACTCAGCAGGGAGTCTGCTTCTCCCTCTGCCTCTCCCCCCACTTGGCTCTCTCTCTCTCTCTCAAATGAATAAATAAAATCTTTTTTAAAAAAAAAGAAAGAAATGCTTCTTTTAAAAAAAATTATTTGAGAGAGAGAGAGAGAGGGAGAGGGCATGAGCAGGAAGGGCAGAGGGAGAGGGAAAGAGAATTCCAAGCAGACTCTGTGCTGAGCGCAGAGCCCGACAGGGGGCTCAATCTCACGACCATGAGATCACCTGAGCTGAAACCAAGAGTCAGATGCTTAACTGACTGAGCCACCCAGGCACCCCTAGAAAATGCTTCTTTTTGTGCAGAATATTTCAGATAGTAATCCTGAAGAATTCTTGTAACTGGAATATAATCAACAAATGGTTATTGACTGGATAAAGTAGAAATGGGTAGACACTTCAGTAAGGGTTACAACAAGGGATCCTTTCTGGTCATCTGCTTTCAGTAATCCTTTAGATTATTAAATCTAAATCTCCATGTGGAAATAAAAGATATTGCTACACTAAAATATTTACAGTTAATACCTGGGAAAAATATAAAGTGTAAAAGCACAAAATTATACACTATAATCAAAACTAAAAAATTATTAACAATTTATACTGTCATGTTTATACACTGCTGAGTGGCAAAAATTTGAATTTTTTCCTTTTGCTTTTCTGTAGTTTCCAAATGTTATATAATGAGCACTATTACAGTGTTACTAGTTATACAATATTAACATCATATTCTCTAATTGAAAGTGTTTTGTATTTTGAAGTTCTCTGTACAACTGTACAGCAGCCCAAATCCTCACTTTCTCTCGTCCTAGCAGACCCAAATTTCAGACTTTGTTTGTTCTGCAGTTTCCCTCTGTCAGTGTTGTCGAGTTAGTGGTTATATTAGGTTGCCTGATTTTGTCTCTGAAGGCTTTAAGAATTGGTTACATATAGCAAGTCTCAAGATGGATTGCTCTTATTTAATACCTAATAGTTTAGGTCTTTATGAATGAAACTCCATGTATAGAACAGCATTTGGTTTCCCCATTGTTTTGTTTGTTGTGACGGAACAATGCAAAATTTTTATTTGCTTTTTTGTTTCTTATGAACAATATATATGGGACTATGGGAAAGTGCTTTATTTTTAATGTTGTCCAGGAGATAATGCTTTCAATTCCCAATTTTATTCATTCAGCAAATATCCATGGGAGTGTTTCTATGTGTCAGGCAGTGTTCTAGGCCACGAAAAAATAGCACTCAATAAAACAAAGATTGCACTCTGGAAACTACCATTCATGAATTAGGAGTACTTTGTTATAGAATTATCTGGTCAACATGTAGAATTAACATCTTTTAGTTAACCAGATAACCTTGTCTAGGTAATAAGACATGTATTTTATTAAAATTATATTTTCTGAACAGTGTTTAAAAAATATGCTCAATAATAAAACCAGGTCTAACTTTTTAAAGCTCTCCAGGATGTGCCTGTGCTCCCTGCACAAATTGTAGTGCTCAGCGTGCTGGTGAATCATGAAAATGTCAACAGATTCTCACTTGAAATAGTATCATTCATTTTTGTTGTGACTCAACGCCATCATCTCTCTTTCTCTCTCAAAAATCTTTTCAGATTGCCATTTACATTTGTAACTAAGGAAGTAGCCGAAGCCACGTGTAATTGCCTTCTTGCCCAGGCAGAGCAGGCAGACAAGAAGGGAAAATCAAAGGCAGCCGCCGAACGGATGATACTTGAGGAATTCGGACGATGTTTGATGAGCGTCATCAACTCTGCAGGAAAAGCAAAAAGTGACCCTTGTGCCATGAATTGCTAACTCTTGCACAAAAGACTGATAAATGGAACTCTACAGAAAATTGAAGGTGCAGGGACACTTGATTTTCTGGAAGATAGTTTCACAATTATTGTATTGTTAATTCAGTCCTTGTGAGACCTGAAATTATAATATTGAAAGAGGAGAAATTTTAAATGAGGAAATTAGTACATTTTAAATCTCAGTTAAATCTGTTTATGCCCCTTCTAAATTGAGTTTTTCTTTATTGTATTATATGGATTTTTAATTTGCATGGGTTTCTTAAGAATTAGATGTTCTATCCTTCTAATTCTATTGACAAAGGACATTTATAAATTACTATAATTTATAACATATGGTGTTGTATGACTTTGTTCCAGTAGAAAAAGCCAAAGAACCATTGGCATTGCCCAGTCATTCTTTGGCACTAGACCTAAGCAGATAGAATATCTACATAAACAAATTCTTATGAAACATATTCAGATGACATTTTGTGTTTAGAAAAGCACTGTCTTTTTAAGAAAAAACAGCCATTTAGCACAGATTCTGGAATAACATCCTGTTGTCACTTTGGAAATGTCAGAAGGGGAAGTAATCCATAGGCACACTTTTAAAATAAAAAGGTTTTTAAAAAAACAAAGTGTTAAGGGACAGTAAATAGTTCTTAATAGGCAATGTGTTTCTCTAAGGAGTGACTAAGAAATGCTCTAGGGTGTTTCCGTTTTCTTTGAAGGAGGTGGTGTGCATTTGAAATGATAATAAATTGTCAAAGTGATTACCGGGTACTATTAAAAGTGAGAGGTGCATATGAATAGAACTTAATGTTATTATGTAGTGATGATATAAAACCTTACATAATTATCAGGTATAAAATTTGGCTTGGATGGAGAAATAAAGAACATTGAAGCTCTAATAGATGAATTTAGGGAAGGATTTTTCATCTATACGGTTCTCTTTATAGACTTTTGAATTAAGAGGTCTCAATCCAATGTATGAGTCTTACTTGATTTACTGAAAGGGCCTAACAAAACTTTCAAAATTATAGTGGGATTTCTTTTTGTAAGGGAAGCTTAATATGGCATTCTTTTTAGTGATTTGGTAAGCTGAAAGTATGAGTGTTTTATTACTACTAAAATAACCTAAATCATTTTCACTAATTCAGAATTCGAAAGCTTTATGAATTTAAGAGCCAGTAATAGGACTCCGGATTTTATGACAAGAAAAAAACGTGTTGGAATTCAGGCATTTTGTTAGGTACCTTAATCCTCAGTAATGATTAGTGTATGATTATTACATTTCCTACAAGGAATCTATAGTTGTATGTATTAAGTGTGTATATATGTTCATATGAACACGCAACATATAGGCAATAGAAATTAAGTAATCCAAAAGAAGATTCCGTTATTCATTGAAGTATCTTCCTTTTGAAATTTGGATTTATAAAATTATAGTGCAGTAGATAACTTTAAATGTAGATAGTGCAAACATTCTTAGCACCTCAGTCTAGTATAATTAAAATTTGTATAAATGTAAATTAGTGTAAGAGGATAAAAATTATCTAATCAAGTTATTTTTCAAAAGATTACAATACGTTTTTGGTCTAAACCTAAACTTTGTTCATTTTGTACATATTCTGTGTTTAATTCTAATTGCACCTTTGTGATGTGTATTTATATACAGTGTGCAGAAAATGTTTGTGAAATTTGGATTACAATTGTAGATTATGTATGACGGCATTGCTTGAGAATGTTTTGCTTGTAAAAACTTGAAGGTGCAATCAAATGCTACTAGTTTTTCTGATTTTCAAGAAGCTATCTAAAGTATTAAGACTTTTCCTTCCTGTGTAGTACTTACTAAGCAACTTTTTGTATTTAGGCATTTGCATCAAATTGCTGAACAAGATTAATATCCACATTAATTCAACAATTTTAAAAGACTATTTGGGGTGGGTTGGGTATATAATTTTTTTAGCTCTATTTACATCCCAAAGTAGAAAGATTAAATTTATATTTACTAGAGCTATTCAAAGAATACACTTTTCTATATTGTAAAAACAGGACAGCAAAGTAAATCATACAGAAAATAAACATTTATACTATTCTGTAAAAAAAGGGTTTTGTTTTCTTTAAAAACACTTTTAAACAGGTTACAAGAAACTTTTAAAATCTGATTTTAAGTAAATTTGACATTACTTCTGAAAGCACACAACTAAAAAATAAGTCTCTCATTTTGCCCAATTATGATTAAGCTAAATTGCTTTGAAATGAAGAGTATGTCTTTTTTCCCCACTGCGTAAGGGCAGAAACCTGGTCTACTTTTTCCTTTAATGTTTGATGTTTTTATGGTGAGCACCTATCTTAGTTTCCTTTTCTCTCAAGAACTAAAAGCAATCTGTAGGTCTTATCTCTGGATTATGTAGGAAACAGAACCTTAATGTTGCCTGCAATAAAACAACCAGAGCAGCAACCATGAGAGACTACTGCTTTAGCTTCCCTATTCTTTCATAGGGACAACTGACATTTTCTCAATCTTATGTAAAATGTGAATAAAAATACCTTTAGAAAAGTTTTCCACTTTTATTGTTCTGTAACACAAGTAGTTAAGAAAATAAGTACTTATGTAAATGCAGCTTCCAAAGCAGGACCTCCAGCATCATGTTGCATCCTTTTTCAGCATTTTATGTAGAAATTCCACAGCAGCGACTCAGAGAGGGAAGCTAGAAAGCCTTTACTACTGGAATTATTTTCTATTATGTTAATTACTTAGGACTTTGTGTGTGTGTGTGAGGGTTTCTTTAATGCAGATTTTGGCATTATCTATAGACCACATGTGAGCTTTTTATGATCCAAGTGATTTTATAAAATGAAATGTATAAAGGTCTCTTTAAAAATTCTAAATAGTAAGTTTTATGAAAGCATTTAAGGCATGTTTAGTTTTTACTCAAAAGCAGTAAGAAAATAAATATATTCAGGGTAATATTTACTGTAAGGCCACAGACTTCAACTCTGTAATTGATTCTATTATCAAGTGAAATCTGGCAATGGATAAAAAGAATGCATCATGAGCAGGTTGGGTTTTATTTCAGGAATAAAAGGTTGGCTCAACATTAAAAATAACCAATGTAATTCACTATCAATATCAAAAAGTAAAACTATATGATCATGTCAGAAGTTGCAGGAAACCTTTTGAATATACTAAAAACTGCTGAATTACATGCTTTAAAAAGGTAAATATTACAGTATGTAGATTATATCTCAAATGTTTTTCAAAAAAAAAGGTGCGGAAAAATTATCTGACAAAATTCAAGACCCATTTATGATTTAAACACACACACACTCTCTTTGGCAAATGAGCAAGAAAGGGATTATCAACCTAAAAAGACCATTTACCAAAAAGTCTACAGCTAACATCATGAGTGATGAAGACTGAATGTTTCCCCCTCAAGGACTGGGAACAAGGCACTCTTGGTCAACATTGTGTTGCACGTCACCGTACAATAAGGTGGGGGGAAGGGGAACAAGACACAGATTGGAAATGAATAAGACAGTATCTGCTGGTGGATGATATGACTGCCTACATAGGAAAGTCATAGCAATCTTTAAAAAAAAGCTACTAGAGTGAGTTTAAGCAAAGTCAATATACAAAACTGTATTTTTACATAGTAGCAATGAACATTTAGAAACAAATTTTTACAATTACCATTATAGTAGCACCACAAAACATGAAATGTAACAAATATATACAAGATCTGTAGGTGAAATGTAGAAAACATTGATAAAATTAAAGAAGACCTTAAAAAAGATATACCATGTTCATGGATTGGAACATTCAATATTATTAAGATCTCATTTCTCTCCAAATTGATCTTTAGATTCCACAAAACTCCAGTCAAAATCCCAGCAGGAATTTTTGTAAAACTCAAGTTGATTATAAAATTTATACAGAAAGGTACAATTCAAATATTTCTGAATAAAGAGCAGAGTTGACAGACTCCCACCTAGCTTCAAGAGTCATATAAGGCTAATCAGGTCACTGTGGTACTGGTGAAGTGTTAAACCTATGGATCAATGGAGCAGAACAGAGAACCCAGAAGTAGACCCATATATAAGTGGTCGATTTTTGACAAGCGTTCAAAGGTCATTCAGGGAAGAAAGAATAATCTTTTTAACAAACAGTGCTGGGATATCCATATGTAAAAATATATGAAACTCAACTTACACCACAGACCAAAATTAACTGAAAATGGATCATAACCTAAATGCAAAACCTAAAGCTACAAAATACCTAGAGGAAAACAAGAAAAATCTCTGTGGCCTTGAGTTAGGCAAAGTATGAAACTAGGTATGATCCCTAAAAGAAAAAAACTGATAAATTGAACTCAGCAAAATTAATGTCTGCTCTTCAAAACACACTAAGAAAGTAAGAAAAGCCACAGATTGGCAGAAAATATTTGCAAAATACATCAGATAGGGCACTTATATCCAAAATATGTAACAATAAAAAAACCCAACTTTCCAAAATATGGGCAAAAGACGAACAGACCTTTCACCTAAGAATATGTGGATGGCAAATAATCCTATCAAAAGATGCTCAGCATCTTTAGCCATTAGGAAAATGGAAATGAAAGCCACAATGAAATATCACTGCACACCTATTAAGATGGCTAATTCAAAACAAAACCCTGGCACTACCAAATACTGGGAAGAAAGGAGAGCTACTGAACTTTCATACACTCCTCATTGGAATGCAGAGTGGTACAGTCATTTCACAAAAAGAGTTCTGGCAGTACAACACATATCTACCATATTACCCACTGGTAATGGATACAGCACATTTTTATTTATCCATTCATCAGTTGGACATTTAGGCATTTTCACTTTTTTAGCCATAATAATGCTATGAAATTTGTGTACAAGTTTTTAAATGCACATGTTTTCATTTCTCTTGGGTATATGCCTGTCAGTAGAACTGCTGGGAGATATGGTAACTCTATGTTTAACTAACCCTTTGAAGAACTGCCAAGCTGTTTTCCAAAGCATCTGCATTCCCACCAACAGTGTATGAGGGTTTCAATTTCTCCACATTGTTGTCAACACTTATTATCTGTCTTATCGCCATCCCAGTGGGTGTAAAGGGATACCTCATTGTGGTTTTGATTTACATTTCCCAGATGGTTTAGGATGTTCGGTATATATTCATGTATTACAGGCCATCTGCAGATCTCCTTTGAGGAATGTCTATTCATGTTCTTTACCCATTTTTCAAACTGGGTTATTTGTCCTTCATTATTGAGTTACAGGAGTTCTTTGTATATTCTGGATACAAGTCCTTTATCGGATATATTAGTAAAAATTTTCTCCCATTCTGTGTGTTGTCTCTTTCTTGACGGTATCCTTTGAAGCACAAGTTTTTAATTTTGGTGAAGTCCAATTTACTTTTTGTTATGTTTTGCGGGTCATATTTAAGAAACTGTTGCCTAATCCAAGTACCAAGGATTTACTCTATTTTCTTCTAAGAGTTTTTAGTCTTACCTTTTACATTTAGGTCTTTGACCCACTTAGAGTTAATACTTTTGCATGTGGACATCCAGTTGTTTCAGCACTATTTGTTGAAAAGCAGGCAAGATAAGTTTCTGAAGAGAATGTTTGTTTTCTCTGAAGAAAAAAGGACAAAGGTGCTAAGTGAAAAATATAAACTAAATTACCCTAATCAAATATGAATAATTTATTTTAAAAATTCACTGTAAAGCATATCATGTGAAGCAAACCTGATATCAGACTTGAAACACTTTCACTAGGGCAAGAGCAAGTAACCGTTAAAGGCAGTGAAGGAAATATTTGTGTCTTCCATGTTTGTCCAGTTTATCCAGCATTTGAAGAAATAATGCAAAACACTAATTTCTTAAACTACAGTATATATTAGTACAGTAGTAAAATGCAACAGCAAAGAACAGACACCTACAGATATGAACCTAGTTTTAAGTAAAGTTCAGGCCAAAACTTGGATTTATATAAACAATAAGTTAAAAAGGTGGTGATTTACAAATAGGCTTCCTTTAAATAAGATTTATCCGGTGCATCTAAACTCATTCTATTACAAACAAAAACCACAATCTCTAGACTTCTCAGCAATAGCTCTTGCATAAAATGTAGTACAACTCTGGTTACATCTCAAAACTTAAGCCTTTGTTTGAGGTAGAACAAACAAACATATAAAAATATACAATTTAAGGAGAATTTTAATTAATAAAACTCAACTTTTACCTGGTCGTTAATCTTCTGCAATTTTAAGTTTTCATATTAACTGTACTTTGTGAATATTCATTCAATGACAAGAAGAGTAAATGTTTTACACACAGAGATGAATCATCATGTGTTTGTTTCTTTTATCCATTTAAAACACTCCCCATATGTGAAAGTACATATACCTGTATGTTTTTCTATTCATCTTTTCAATTCTGGGTGTGAGAGAATGGAGAAAATTGTTCTTTGTATGTTTCCATCTTCAGATTATTTAAGCGCCTCTAAATTTCTGAAAAAACTCATTATATAATTAAGACAAATATTTTCATAACCATTGTCTCAATTGACCATATTTTTCTAATTTATTAATTGCATGGTGTGAATCCCATTATTCACTCAACACTGAAAATACATTTATTTCAGCCTCCCTGCAAACACAAGGAGACTTCAGAAGGAGAAGCTGGAATAAGGCTTCTCCTCATTCTCTGATGGGCATCGGGCTCTTCCGGTGGTCAAGTAAGTACCCACTCTATTACTCAAAAATAGTGTTTCGAAGTCCAAGGACAATGGATTGTGAAAATGACATCACCTATGTACTTCCCGGACTACATTCCCCAGCTTCGTTGCAGCACATTTTTGTTTTAGGGTACCCTGGCAAAGGGATTTTGTGGTATTTGGTATTTTAAGTTAGCCTAATCTTCAAACCACATCTTAATTTTCTTATGTAAGTAAAAATTATATCCAAGGTTTTATAGGTATTTTGTCAACATTCCTTTTACTTTTTTTTTTCCTGTCAACATTCTTAAGAGCTGTAAACCAAAGCACTTTTAGGGAAGGTAGTCTATCTGTCAGAGTCAATGTTTTAATCACTCTTAGTTGTTATTCTCTCATTTTAAAATAGACTGAACAAGTTAAAAGTATGTCCAGTCCCATTACTCAGTCTTAGAGTAGTATATTCAAAAGCAGCATCTGTTGGCTAGTCTGCTCCTACTGACTTACAGCTTTCTATGATCCAAGTAACTGCAATGCTGCAAACCAAAGTATGAGATTTTATAATATGCATAATTAGAAATTCTAATAAGTCAGAATTACAAACTTGTCAACTGTGCAAAATGGTCAATTTATAAAATACAGTAAGTTGAACTTTAAAAAATGTTGACCAATTATTCTTCATAAAAACTGACATATTTTAGGTCCCTCATTTGAATGGATATCCATCATTACTTAACAAATGCCTGAATTTATTGGTATTAGCAAAACCTGAACATCTGTAATCCTGTAAAGGTGACCAGTATTTCCTTGACAAAGTTTTCATTTCAAGTCTTTCTGAATGGTGTTTTAAAGGGTACTGCACTACATCTTTAGCTCTGATCTTTAAGAAACAAATTATTATATCCTTTAGTAACTTTACGAAGTGATTGATGGCACACACTTCTCCATCAAAGAGATGCTCATCTAAGTCTACAAAAAGATAAATATGCCCAGAAAGCTCACATAATATTTTCTGCTGCAGATACAATTCTCTCTGTTTAGGAAGTAGTTCATAGACTGCCATTCTTGAATGGGTTCTTACAATTCGCTCACAAATATTTATGACTTGACATAGACTTTCCGAAGGGAAATGCAAACCATTCTTCTTTTTAACACATAACAGTGACCCAATTTTAGCAACTTTGAGATCCGAAGCATACAGTGCACTGATGCAGTCCTCACAAGTTAAAAGAGCTGATAATTTATTTGCAATATAACTGGCACAACAGGTGAGTTTTCGCCTGTGATCTGACAGATCGAGTAATGCCTCACTTAGAGAACAATAAGACCAGTCTTGGCAAATATCCTCTTTGTGAAAGAGAGTCTTTATAACACTGACACCATATTGACGCTGAACTGTCCAAAGGGCCAAGTCTGTCCTTCGAGCAATTGAAATGTCAAGGATGCTTACTTCACTTAGAAAAACTTCGTCTTGTAATCTGTATCTAGTCTCCAAATTATGGTAAGCTCTCTGGAATGCCATACAGGTAGGGTTAGAACTGGTTACTAATACCTGTCTAAGCATCTTCAGAAATAATTCCAGATGGTCTTGACTGAATTTATAAGTCAGAAGATATGGAAAAGGCATGACCTTAGGGAAAACATAATTCTGGTAGAGCCATTTTAAGCTCTCAGCGTTAAGTAAAAATCCCAGGAATCCTAGTTTTCGCTTACCTTTAATTATTTGATTGTTGCTAGCGTCAGATAATGTCACAAAGATAGTCTTGGCTTCAATTAGCACACGATTAATTTTACTGTAAGTTTCAGGCAGTAGAGGGCCTTTAAGTCCCTTTCCATAACAGTTCCTACTATTAAAGATGTCAAACAGGTTGTTAATTAAGCGTAAAAAGTGGACGGTACCAATACAGTTTTGAAACGGAGGCAGGCCTAACGACAGCAGGCACTCCAACGCACTGGCCACGCTCTCACTGAACACTTGGGCAGCGCAGTTCATCTTCAGTACATGGTTTTTCAGATTTGTAAGTTTTCTTGGGAGTCTTTCCATATTTGCTAACTCCTGTTCCCCTAGTGCTCCTAACTCCACGAGGTGCTGCCAATGTGCTGTGCCATTAATGAAATGAATGCTTTGCAAATTCTGAAACGCGTTTCTTATTAATCTGAGCAAGTGGCAAGAATCAAAAAAGTATGCAATCTGTTGGCTGGAAGATGAAGGATGCTGAAACGTACACTTCATGTTGTCTCCGTCGATATGTATCCCCAAGGCTTTTGCCATCTGAACACTGTGAGCTGTAGCATCAGACGTAACAGCCAGAACTGTGATCCCTATGTCACTCAGTTTGCCGATGGTAAGACGCAGCAGCTGAGCTTGCAAATATCCAGATGCCCTGTTTACGAAAAAATAACCAAGAGGTGCTCGCCAGTGACCAGAAATACCCACTGCCATTAACAAAATTGTTTCGGAGGCGAGGGGCGTTTCATCAGCATCCAGTGCACCGAGGCCAAAGTCCATAAACCCTTGCAGACGGTGACTGTTAGGGTCCCACTGGAGCTGCTGCTTGAGAGAGAGGCCTTTTATGGTCAGTGAACAATACTGATAGAGCTGCTCTCCCTTCTCCACTCTTCGCTGAAGAAAAGAAAAAATGTTGCTGTTGAAACCTGGGCTGGGTTTGCATTTGGATAACCATCTGGAAAATGGGAAAAAATGAAAATGATAAAATTCAAATGAAAAAATAAAAGAAGGAAAAATGACTTAAACGGTACAAAAGTAGGGGCGTCTGGCTGGCTCAGTTGGTTGAGCGTCAGCTCTTGGTTTTGGTTCAGGTCATGACTTCACAGTCCTGGATCGGACCCCACATCAGGCTCTGCACTCAGTGTGGAGTCTGCTTCAGATGCTCTCTCCCTCTCCAATGAGTAAATAAAATCTTTATTTTTTTAAAAAAGATTTTATTTCTTTATTTATATTAGAGACAGAGAGCACAAGCATGAGAGGGGGTGGGGAGAGGGAGAAGCAGGCTCCCCAGTAAGCAGGGGGCCCGATGTGGGGCTCGATCCCAGGACCCCGGGATCACGACCTGAGTGGCAGGCAGATGCTTAATCGACTAAGCCACCCAGGCGCCCCTAAATAAAATCTTAAAAAAAAAAATGGTCCCAAAGTAGCCTCAAATCCCTATAGAAACAATGCCAAGTATAAGTAGCCACATTCTACAGTTATTTTCAAGCATGTATTCATATAATTACTCTAAAATAAGAAGGTAACAGAGAAACTCAGAAACAGAGTAGTATTTCAAGATGCAAACATACCACGAAGCAATTTTCTTGCTCATTTACTTTTTTTAAAAAGTATACAAATCAATTACCTAGTTTGTTCTCATTGATATATTTATAATTTAGATCATAAACTGGTCTTAACTGTAAATTCAATGAAATGAGAAAACTGCTGAAGGGGAAGGAAGTTTGAGAGTATCTAGCACATCTACCTCATTTTACAGATTAGGAAACTGGGACAGAGGGAGAGCTTGAACCACATGGCCCTTACTGTGCTGCTGGCTCTGCACAAACAGGAAACCCAGCTTTCCCAAGGTCCTGCTCAAGCTTTTCCCTCCGCTCCCTGCAGTCTCAAAATTATGCCCTCAGGGACAATTAAGGAGTCTGCATCTGTCTGCCCTACACAAAGTACCTACATTACTACCTTAGCAGTTCTTCTGTAGTGTCCCTGACCTTCCCAGATTCCTGATTATGCTTTCCTATTAATGTTAGCCTCTGTCTTCAGAATCCTTTTCACTTAGTTCTAATTTACTCTTTCTAATTTGTTGTAGGGTCAGGAAAGGCAATAGCCAAGTTAATCACTATCTAAAATAAGACTAAATGGATTCTGAAGTAGAGATGGAGTGTTCATCTTAACCGAAGTTTAAGATTTTATTTGAGAGAGACAGAGAGACAGCACAAGCAGGCAAGAGTGGCAGGCAGAGGGAGAGGGAGAAGCAGGCTCCCCGCTGAGCAGAGCCCACTGTGGGGCTAGATCTCAGCACTCTGAGATCATGACCCAAGCCGAAGGCAGCCGCTTAACAGACTGAGCCACCAGGTGCCCCTGAAGTTTACTTCTGTAACTCAAATGACTTTTGGGGGGGTATATTTCTTCCCATTTTTTAAAAGATTTTATTTATTTATTTGAGAGAGAGACAGACAGAGCACAAGCAGAGGGAGGAGCAGAGGGAGAGGGAGGAGCAGACTCCCTGCTGAGCAGGGAGCCCAATGTGGGGCTTGATCCCAGGACCCCATGATCATAACCTAAGCCGAAGGCAGACGCTTAACTGAGTCACCCACAGGCCCTCTTTAAGATTTTTTTATTTGAGAGAGAGAGAGAGAGAGAGAGAGAGAGAGAGAGAGAGAGAGAGCAGGTGTGCCAGCATAAGCAGGGGGACAGGGAGAGGGAGCAGCAGACTCCCCACTGAACAGGGAGCCCGATGTGGGGCTTGATCCCAGGACCCTGTAATCATGACCTGAGCCAAAGGCAGATGCTTAACTGACTGAGTCACCCAGGTGCCCCAGGGGAGGTTATATTTCTGATTTTGGGGCTATATTCTAAGCTGCCAAGGTTTCTTCTTGGACAGCCGACCTCTAACTGAGACTCTAACGTACCTAAGTATTTCAGGACAGGGCTTTCCAAATATTTTGCTGCAACCTAAAAGTTCCATAAATGAAATTTACCCTCACTACATGCCATGCACACATATATAACATGTGTGTATATAATACCAATTATGACCCACTAAATTTCCAGATGCACTAATGGATTTGAAAAACACATTTATAGGATGCCAAAAGACATATTTTAAGTTGCTTTTAACCCATTTAAGAGACAAAAGTATTAATCAAAAAAATTTTAAGAATTAATCAGCTGTTGATACTTTAAAATAGTAAGATAATGACAAAACAGGGCAATGCTATAGCCCACTAGTATGTTGGATGCCCTTTGCAAATGTGTCTCCAAATTTTAATTGTTAAAATTTTTGTTTCTTGCATTAAGATTCCTCAAGTGAACACCAAAGATGCTAACCGTGCTGCATATGGAATCAGTATGTAATGAAATTACTTCATGCCTCTATGTAAAAGTTTTTATTTTAAATAGGCTAAGAAGGGATGCCTGGGTGGCTCAGTCGGTTAAGCGACTGCCTTTGGCTCAGGTCATAATCCCAGGGTCCTGGGATTGAGTCCTGCATTGGGCTCCTTGCTCAGCAGGAAGTCTGTTTCGCCCTCTGACCCTCCCCCCTCTCATGTGCTCTCTCTCTCTCTCATTCTCTCTCTTTCAAATAAATAAATAAAATCTTTAAAAAAAAAAAAGAAATTAAAAACAAATTTTGGACCTCCAGTGCAGATAATTGGGTGAATCAATTTAAAATTAATTCCCATTCCCAAATTTTCTTTCACAGAGTTTTTACCAATGATTTACATTCTCATCAACATGATATTTTAAATTAAACACTAGCTTATTTATGGAGTGATCATAGGGAGTCCACTGCGTGGCTTAAAACCCTGCCTGGAAAAATTAGAGCGCTGAAGAGCCATAATGTTGAGCTGAGTGTTTTTCAAGACTATTAGATCCTCCATGGTCTTGTTTACCTTTCAATCTCTCATACCACCTTCCCTATTAGAGGGAGCTAATTTACTAAATTGCAATGAATATCTAAATAGAAAATTAGAAAAAAATCTATAAGATCATTCCATATTTATCACTGTTAAAATAAGGAAGGCTAAGGATGTTATGACATTCTTACAAAAGATATGTGAAAACAAACCTTCAAGACCCAAAGAACTGGAATTAGAAGAAGCAGAGCTCTGGAAAGGTTCTGGACATAAAGAATTCAAGAGAGAACTGAAAAAGATCCAACATCAGTGCACAGAAAATTAGAGAAGGGATTGATAGTGGCTAAGAATTAGAGAAAGATACAAGTAGAAATTAGTGAGGGAGGCACCTGTCTGAACCAAGGGTTTTTAAAAAAAAATGTAAATCTGGCTTGGTCTGTCATCATCTAATTGTTTACCATATAACTGTTTCTCCATCATCACAGAGGGGAAAAAACAACTATTCACATTTTCTCCTTTGTCCCCAAACTTCTTTTATCTCCTTCCCCAACGCCCAGTGCAGAGCCCAATGTGGGGCTTGAACTCACAACCCTGAGACCAAGATGTGAGCTGAGATCAAGAGCAGGTTGCTTGATGGATTGAGCCACCTAGGCGCTCCTCAGCTATTATATTTATGTCACTGAGAAAACAGAAGCAATTCAATAAAAACTCATTTTCCGACCATCAATCTGTTAACCTACTGAATCTGTATCTCTGCCTTTCTTCCTGTTTAAATGAGTGAATTGTCCCTGCTCCTCATTAAGGCCAGACGTCTCTCCACAATGGTGTCAGATGTTATCCCCCGCAATGACCCTTTCTCCCGTGCATCACCAATTTTCTCCCCTACTAGATCATTCCCTTGAGTGCACAAACACAGAACAACTGTGCTCTCAACAGACGCCCTCCCCTCCACCTATGTTCCCTTTGCCCCACAGATCCATATCTCTGCTCCTTACATAGCAAAACTCCTTGGGAATTCATAATCATGGTCTCTCTTTCTTAGGCTTGATCAATATAAATAAATGTCCAATAGCTGGAGAATGCACTGGTTAAGTAGGGCACAACTTCCTGATACTATGCAGTTGTTAAAGATCGTAACTATGTAAAAAACTAATAAATCTAAGCACAGGAAAAAGACGGGAAGAAAATTCCCTAAATGTTAATAATAATTAAATGAGTGAATTGTCCCTGCTCCTCATTAAGGCCAGACATCAGTGAGGTTCAGTAAACCACAGGAAGGAGTTGGCCTACAGGTTGTGGGTAATGGGGAGGCTTATATTATGCATCAGGAAAGTGACTATTATCTGTTTGAATTGTGTCCTTCAAAAAAGATACATTGGAGTCCTAATCCCCAGTACCTCAGAATGTGACCTTATTCGGAGATATGGTCTTTACAGAGGTAATCAAGTTAAAATGAGGTCATTAAAGTGAATCCTAATTCTACATGACTGGCTCATAAAAAAGAGGAAGTCTGGGCACAAAACACACATATATAATGGAAGATGATCTAAGGAGACACAGGGAAAAAGACCACCACCTACAAGTCAAGAGAGACACGGAACAGACCCTCCTCCCTCACAGCCCTCAGAAGGAAGTAACCCTGATGACACCTTGATTTTGGACTTCCAGCCTCCAGAACTGTGAGACAATAAATTTCTGTCACTTTTAAGCCAAATACATACATACATACATACATAGGCATCTGTAAAACCAGTAATAAAAAAAATAGTAAAAGTTAAGTATTACTTTTATAAGACATTACTGTAAAGCCTCTGTGTTATTTGCTTATAACACAGGGTTATAACACTAAGAGTTATAAATACATCTATGTATTTTGACCACAAATCCTACAAAATTGTTTACCAAAATCTCCTCCCTGAACAATCTGCCCCAGGCATCAACTACAGTGCTTACAAAAATGCAGATTTTTGTGCTTAGCCTCAAACCAATTGTGACAATCTAGAACTGTTCTAGATTTTCTAGGATAGTCTGATATTAAAACTACTGAAAGGTTTTAGAAGTCCCCAAACTACTAAAGTATATTAGAATCCAGATTTTTTTTTTTTTTTTTATCACTGAGAGTGTCTCTGCCATCTGGAGGATGCAAAAAAAATTGTCAGACTATATGCCTTCATTTTGTTGGTGAAAATCTTGCTGCTGTGATAATATGCAAATACCACCTAAAAGTTTCTAAAAAGAGAAAATGGATTAATAAATGAGAGTATGAGTATGAATAGCCTTACACATAAAATGCAACAAAATAATAAAATACTCGTTAACATCTGAAGAGTAATTCACTTACGTCCTGAGGATGGAAGAATGAGGCAGCTTGAGAATCTTTCTTACATAATCATAGACTTTGCTACTGCACAAGTAGAGGGTACATGCAAACTGTTTCATTTCTGTAGAGTACTCAGCTGTTTCTCTCCAGTTATACAACTCCCACTTAAAATCTGTTAAAATAAATTTATTTATTCTTTGTGATGAAGAGTGTATACAGTGACATTTTCAGGTACAGATCATAGCATTTGGATGTAAATGCAGTGGGCATCCAAATCCAAATCCAAATCCAATCACAGTTTAACTGAGGTGGGCATCCAAATCCAAATCCAAATCCAATCACAGTTTAACTGAGGTGGGCATCCAAATCCAAATCCAATCACAGTTTAACTGAGGTAGGCATCCAAATCCAAATCCAAATCCAATCACAGTTTAACTGAGTTTGTTCAAAGGTTAATATCCAATCTTAGGGCCTCCTGACCAATTAACTCCTCCTGTTCATCTTGGATCACTTCACTCAAAAGAGAGAAGAAAAAAGTTTCCATTTGAATCACTATGTTTTACTATTCATTGGCAGCCTAAGTGGAGAATTTTAGAGGAATAGGAAAGAGAATGAAATAACTGGATAAACCGAAGTCTCTGGGTTATAAGTTTATTTGTTTTATTTTGTTCCCTGGTTACCATTTATCGGAGGGTGAAAATGAGACACAAGAAACATTTCTGAGGATAGGATGCTATTCAGATTGAATAGACAATCTTGCCTACCTTGAGGAAAAAAAAAATCCTCTTTCCTGGTGGGGATTTCTATTTATTACCTCTGTTCCCCTACTGGAAGAACACAAAATATTCTCCTCCTTTGAATACCTACTCTTTTCTAGAAACAAGACATACTTATTTTTTACCATAATGTAAATCCAAAATCTCTGCTGCTTTCATCAAAGAGTAAGTCGGCAATACTTATTTTGTCCCTCTTCAAATATCTGGTTCACGAAGAAGAGTAGGTAGTCTTTCCAATGGACATATATATCCTCTATATTTGAGAAAATAATATGGACACTCATAGAATTTCCAAGCTCAAAGGGAACTGGCAAAATTATCTGGTTCAACTCCACCACAAAAACACTTTAGTGATAAATTATGTAGCAGTTAAAATTGCTTATAAAGAATTTGCAGTAAAATGAGTGCTTTATAAAAAATGAAAAGTACAGTATACGGTATCAACCATATGATCTCATCTCTGGGTAGCAGGATTACGTGTAATTTTTATCATTTATATATTTCTTTGCTTTTCCTTTAATAAACACATTACTTTGAAAGCTGGAAATACCTAAAAGGATTTTGGCAACTACTTTTCCTTTTTTTTGTTTACCCCGAGACTTCATGTTTCAGCGAAAAGCACATTTTCATAGGCAGGAACAAAGTAAATAATGGTCATTCGGAAAAGGGGAACATACCTGAAAACTGTGCTCGTAGCAAACATTCTGTCTCTTCAGAAAGGAGTTTCTCTTCTACTAGTGCATCAATTAATCGTAAGCCCTTTCTCTTCTTGATCATCCTGTAGTTTTTTACAGAGACCAGTCTTTTTTTGGACACCTGGAGCATCTGTTGCACCTCAGCCAGTTTCTCTGCACCTATTGTCAGAGGTCTCTTTAAACTGTAGTTATGGTCCTCGGTAGCAACCTCTTGCGAATTATCAGGAAGCGGCTGTTTGAGGATTTTCTGTCTTGCTTTACCTTTAAGGTGTACACCCTGCAGAACCTGCAATAGAAATACCAAATTCAGGTTATTTTTGAGATTACACAGAAGACGGTCTATAAAAATACCACTAAATGCAAAGCACTCACCTGGTTGCTGTGGAGTGTTAATTACGAAAGAAAAAGGTCAGAATCTCTAATTTTTTCAAATGTATTTATAGGAAAATGTGAAAAGGGTTTTTTGGTTTTTTTCATCTCTACAGAAACAGTAACCTGATGCTGAAAGTGTCTGAAATGGTTAAGGTAACAACAGAAAGGTGGTAATTTGGAAGGCTTCGTGGAAATGAGTTTTGAGTAGTTTTTTAAAGAAGCAATAACGTGACTTAACAGAGGGGACAGGAAAGTTATTTGTGCAAAAAGGAAGGCATAGTGGACAGAGCACAGGCTTTGGAATTAAGACTGATCTGGGTTTGAATCCTGGATCCCTCATTTATTAGCTGTCACTAAACTTCTACAATCCCTCATCTCCTCATCTGTAAAATGTGGTTAATAATACAGAGTTGTTTTAAGGATAATTTATGTAAATCTTCTGGCACAATGGCCTGGACTACTGTAGGTCTCAGTAAATAATAACTACTGTTGATTCTACACAAAAGCATGAAAGCAAGTCAATTTCTCACTATGCAGTAGTTTGAAAAGAGAATTTGAAAAAAGAATACAATAGTTTGAAAAGAGAATTCAGAGCAGTTAGATCAAATGTAGAAATGCACAATTAAAAGGAAGCTCTTGGAGCTTTGAGTTTGGATGTGACACCAACTACATTCTTCTGAATAGAGGAATGAGACAAAACAATACCGAAAGGAGATTCCAATGGATAAGAGGAGGGAAGGGTAGCACCAGGATAGAACAGATGGATGACTACTGCAGGCTGTGCAGACAGTGACGAGCCATGTATAAAAGGGTGGCCAAGAGGTGGCCAAGAAACAAAAGAATGTAACACGAATACTGGTAACTGACTCATGGAAAGCCCTCTCTTTTCTGTATATAACTCTCTATATCAATGCTAATAATTAGGTACATTTTTGGTCGAGATCAATAACATTATTGGAGGAGTCCTAAAAAGGTGTCATTTCTAAGTATACTGGAAACTGTCTCACACTTAAACAAAAGCCTGAATTCTAAGGCATCTACTAGTTGATTCTTGTGATCAGTTTAGTAATCTTGTGATCCGTTGAGTATCTTGACAACGATTTGCATTTATATACCTAATTAAAAAAAGAATTCCAACATTACATATAGATTAAAAAAAAAACCCAAAACAAGTTTTCTAAGCATTTAAAATCTATTACTGGACTTATTTTAAGACTTAGGATTTTTTAAATCTCATGTGAGGTATCTTGGTTTTTAAAGGCTCTGTAGAATTGTTTTTTTTCCACCTAGATTTAAGTACCTTGTAGAGAGAAACAGAAGGCACAGCTCCTTTTTTCAGCTTTCTTCTTATGCCATATGACTCAAAGTCACTTTCTTGAAAATGTTTGGAACATAGTATAGCACCTGGTCCTGGGATCCAAATCTTTTTGCTTCTGGGGTCCACACGATTAACAGCCCTGATCCATTTTGAGCGCTGTATGGTATCAGTTGGAAATCTACAGCAATCATATTAAAGTTCCATTAACGTGAAAATATTATAGTAATACTACAGTAGTATTTATTACATAAACCCATTTATTATTTAACTGCTTTATATAAACATCAAGTCCAGTTAAAATTTAACTTACTCAATCTGATTTCATTTTTCAAAGTTCTTTGATTTTTTTGAAACCAAGACTTCAATATCTAAGTGATCTCATTTGCTTCAATTTGTACAAGGGCAATTCTCATATTAAATACCCTACCACATTTTGTCTTCACTGCCTACACTTAACAGAATTTGCTCAAATTTAGTATGTGCATCTTTAAACATGTCCACAAATTCTGTGCTTCTCCTCCTATCAAGGGATGGAGCCTAATTCCCCTCCCCTTGGGTGTGGGTTAGAGTTAGTGATTTGCTTCTAAGAAATAAAAAAAAAAAAAGCAGGAGTGACAATGGGCTAAATAAGACTAGATAATAAAAGGCACTTGATCCCTCTACTGAATGATTTTTTTCTCTGGGGGTAATTTCTCTGCCATGTAATGAGCAGTCCTATAGAGATACAGGTCTACTGAGCAAGAAACAGGCTTCCAGCCAAAGGCCACGTTGAGTGAGCCTTTCTGAAAGTACACCCTTCAGCCTCATCAAGTGTTCAGAAGATTCTAGTATTGGCTAACATCTTACTACAACCTTATGAGACACCCTGTAACACCCAGTTAATCTACTCCTGAATTCCTGCCCTCAGAATTTATGTGAGATAATGTTTCCACACTGCATTTTAAAAAAAATTTGTTACTGAGCAGTAGATATCAAGTACACTTCCCATACTCAGTTTTCCTCTTTTTTGAAAGGCACCACTTTTTCCCAGCCTTGAATATAAAAATTACCTTGTAGGTCTCTATTTTTAAGCCCAAATTACTATGTTTAGAAATTATGAGGAAAAAAAATTATGAAACTGATATAATGAAAATCACAAAACTACTCTTTCTGCACCTTCTTCCTTGACTTGTCCTGGGGACAGATCTACAGGTAGCTGTGTGATTTTTGTATATTTTAACTTAGGTTTTAAAGCATGTAGTTGTTATGAACTGAAACGAGTGAAAATTTTAAGTTCCTCAGCTCATGGTTAGGGAAATAATACAGCAGTATAGTAAAACAGAATTCTGAGATACTGAATTCTGAAAGAATTGGAAAGAACACTGAATTGGAGAAAAAACACTGAATTGGAAAACCTGTATTTAAGCTTCAATGACCTTTCATCAGCCATGTGGTATTAGATACATCTCTCAATCTTTGAGCCCCCTCACAGGGTTGTTGTAAAGGTGTACAATGCGACAAATGCACTCAAAAGCCTTTGTAAATGGTAAAGTACTACCCAGAATTTCTTTCCTAGGAACAACAATTCCACTTTCAGGACTTTCATTATATTGTTCCAGGAAGATAATGCTACTTGATCAAAAGGAAGGTCTTTTTCTAATAAAGGCGAGGCAAATCTCTTTTCACTGAGCTCCTTTCTTCACTAATGGCACATTCTTGTGAGGCAGCTTTTCCACAGATTGGGTGTAGTCTCTAACCACACAAAGGACAGTAAAAAGGGAGCTAGTCCACCAAGCTCTATTACTAGCCTGATCCTCTGATGCAGTTTCCTGACTGGCATGCCTGCTGACCACACCCATCAACCCCTTAACCGGTGGAGTGGCCTGGGCCATCTGGAGCCCTTGAAGTAGGTATAACAAGCCAGTCCCAAAAAACTGTTGGTTTGCCCCAAAGTACTAAACAAAATGAAAGGGTTGGGAAAATACTGTAGTCTAACCAGCATGACCAGTTTGAATTCTGAATTAAATTGGTAATCATAATTGATACTACATTTAAAGCATTTACCTTGTGCCACAAATGTGTGTGTGTATGTTTAAAGTTTAAGTAATCTCTACATCCAACCGTGGGGCTCAAGTTCATGACCCAAGATCAAGAGCTGCCCACTCTTCCAACTGAGCCAGGCACCCAGGTGTGCGTGTGTTTTGAAAACTTAGTTTTAATCTTACAAAAATTATGCACGACACGCGTTTTTATCCTTTCACAGGAGATGAAACCAAGACCAGACCTAAGTACAGCTACCAGTAAATAGTAGTTGAAATTGGAATTCATGTCTCCCTATTCTAAAGCCTCCTCTGGCAAAAGAAAAATCCCAAACCAACCATCATCTCATATATACATTAATGAATTGGTTTACACTAATACAGAATCCATTTTCTCTCTCCTGCTGATTATGCCTTTTTTAGACCACCGGCAGAAATTTACCTTTGGCTCCCTGCATATATTTTCCAGAAAAAGTGGCTAACAAAATCCTTTCTACAGTGGTTGCCTCTGAGGAGAGAGAGAAAGGATTGAGGGGGTAAAGTTTTAACTATAACTGTAACTTAATTCTCTTTCAACGGGGAAAAAAAACAACAACCTGAAACAAGGCAAAATGTTAATATCTACTTAATTCTAGTGGTGGGTACATAGATGTTTGTTATGTATTATTTTTTGCATGCTAGTCTTTTTGAAATGTTTTAATAAATAGAATTAATTATATAATTCAGGTAAAAACTCTTCCACATTATCATACATATATTACTTTGGTTATGAAATAAATTAATTGCTTTACACCAACAAAAACAGAATGAATCACAGTGTCACTTCTTTTTAAACTTGCCAGTCCCACCTCATACTTAACCATTTATGTGTCTAAGTTCCAGTATTCTCATAACAACAATTTCCACACCTTTAGTCATTTTGATTCATGGTTTTCAGCCACAGCCCCTTGCCTGTGTCCCTGCAACATCTTTCACAACTCTGGTAATGGTGCTTGGGATGTTGGGGAAGGCTTCAGAAGAGATAATATTGGAGCAAGAACTGAAGTGTCGATAGGAGCTTGCCATGCAGACAGTGGCCACACCAAGCAGATACAAAAACACAGAGATATAAAATAACTACTGGATCTTACTTCATAAAGCATTGAAAAATAAGCTAATTTGGAAGCTGAAGAGGGTTAAAGGAGAGTATGGAGGTAGCTGGTACTGGTTACAGATGGGCTGGAAGGATGGCTGGAGGTCAGATCAAAGAAGATCTTTTATGCTCTAGTAAGTTTGGGATCTATCCTTCAGATCAGTGGCCTCCAGAGGAGAATGGACTCATCTACTGAGATTTGAAGAACATATTAGAATCCATTTTTATAATTTTTTGCCCCATCCTTTGATTTTTGTGTTTCATAATATATATTAGTACATCACTTCATGTTATGTAATTTATAAATCACCATGCATATATCAGGGGCCTGTACTCAAATTTCCTTACGGAGAGGGCTCCATGATCAAGAAGTTTGAAGATGATGCCTCTGGGCAATGGCAAGTTGACAATTTAAATTCTTTCCTCTGAACCCTTCTGATCAATACTACCTTGTTGCTATGACTAACATCATAGTATTCTAACTCCTCTCCCTGTCTCTCCTTTCTCCTGCCTTCCTTACAACTTCCTAGGTATAGGAAGACAGATGATTCCTTCCCATTCATATATAAGGACATGTGTTTCATTCAGCACATATATACAGTAACAGAAAACAGAGGGAATGTAATTCACATTTGGAAGAGAGGTATAGAAGGAAAGGCTCCACAGAGGAGCTTCGACTATGTCTTTTAGGCACTGAAAAGTTCAGATTAAAATCCTTTCTTCAGGAAACTAGCATAAAATTTGCATTTTTAGAAAAATCATTTCTGGGAATCAGGAAAATGGAATGAATGGAGAAGAAATCAGCCTGGAAGAATCATAGCAGAGTACTGTAATAATTATATCACTTTCTTTTCTTAAAATTAAGCAGGTCTTACTTTGGTCCTCAATATATAAAATAAACAAAAGCAATAAATGAACTCCTCCTCATTTAAAGAACCTAAGAAGTCATAAGAAAAGCATGGCAGCAAAAAATTGAAAAATTAGAGAAAAAGGAGATAAGTAGGGACAGTGTCAAAATCAATGGAGGTGAGAGTTTCATGGAGTAGTTGATATGATTAAAAGTTAAAAAGGTCAAGAGAAGGATTTAGAAGTGCTCACTTAGATTTGGGAAGATTACTGGTGACCCTTTGTCAGTGCATTAGAGCAGTAGTGACAGGTATCTGGCTACAATAGGTTGAAAAGTCAATAGGACTTGGGGAAATAGGTGTATGCTCCTGTTCTGAGGAGCCTGGTTATGGAGGGAAGGAGTGGTAGGGTAGTGCAGTTGTGCACATAGGCTCAAGAGTTTGTGAGTCTGTTTAAAAATGGAAGCAATGTGAGCATGCTCATTGACTTAGACAAGTGATCAGTAGAGAGAGCAGTTTAAAATAAAAAGAGAAAAGGAACAAATTGATGGGGGAAAAATCCCGAAGGAAAAAAAAATACAATTACAACAGCTTAAGTTGGAGGAATCAACCCTATTCAAAAAACCAAAACAAAACAATGACTACAAAAGGCCAACCACACATAGTTGAAACTCCTTAACCTTTTCTTTTTAAATGTCTTCAAGCTACTTTTCCCACTCCTCTGGTTATCTGCACTTTCCATCCCTTTACGTTTTTCCATGCTATTCCTATTTAAGTGCTAACTCCCACCCCCGATTAAGTTCAAGGTCCAATTCAAATACCACCTGTCCCATAAAGCTCTTTTTGATCTTCTCATAAAAGTCCTCTGTCAATGGTTTAACTCTACATCTCCTGTTACCTTAGTAGACTACCTCTTTTTGAAGTATATTTTTTTTTGTCTGTGAGAATCTGTTTTACTCACTTTTCTACTTCCGATTGTGCCTTGAACTTTGATTTGAATGACATATATATATATGTGTGTGTGTGTGTGTGTGTGTGTGTGTGTATATGGACTACAGATGTGGGTTTAAATTAGACTGCTCTGAAAATCTGCCCCACTCTGGAGCCAAATGAAACTTCTTGCCGTGACCAGATGCAGCCATTCTGGCCGACCTTGTAGAGCTCAGTCAATTCTACTGAATAACTTGCAATGACAGGCAGTACTGGTGAAAACTCATCTACGCTCATGCTCATGAGCAAGCCACACACTCTAATGGAATCGAACACCTTCGACAGTTCTCCCAAACTGCCCTCCCGTCCCGTCTCACATTAAATAAGACGACCGAAAGGAAGCACGACTCCTTTCGAATAACCCCCGCTAAAAGCCATTAGGTAAGCGGTAGGCAACGAAAAAGAATCGGCAACTTAGAGGTAAACAATGTGCGGGAACAGCAGGAACAACCTTAACTCTCAAACTTCCCCCGTTCCTTTCCTCCACGCTACGCACGTCACGCCACGTCACGTCAACGGCGCGACGCACGCCCGGCCCCGCCCCACCCTGGCCTACTGCCCGCCAGGCCGTGCTGGGAGTTAGACAGCCGAAGGCTGCTCTCACGCACTGGTGAAAGGAGAGGCCGCGCTCCCGGCTCAACACGGTGTCCCGGGTGCTGCAGCCCACTGCCGAGCAACTTCGGGTCATCTTGCTACGTGGGGCTCCACTTTGGGTGTTCCCGTGACAGCATTAATCGCGACAGATTTAGCTCCGCCCGTGGGCTCGGCGGCTACGACCTTTATTTGTCGGAAAAGGCGGGCTCTTAAGGCGCAAGACTCCTACCCTTCCTCTTCGTGGGCGCTGCGCTTGACGTCGTGACCAATCACAGGCCACGTCGCGCCGCTGCAGCCAATCGGAAAAACCGGAGGCATTAAGACGAGCACTTGGCGGCTCCTCCTTCTTTGTTCGAGGGTGGTTAGTGGGTTTAGTTGTTGATGGCTTTGTTTTCCTTCTGTTTCAACCCCATCTGGTTACATCCGATGCCATCGGGGTTCTTGTGAGACCGAGCTTGAGAATGCGAAGTGAAGAGGCAAGGCCAAAATTGAGGCGAATCCAGGGACATGGGGATAGGTCTCCGGTACGAACTCAGAAAGTGACTGGAGGATATGGCTGGAGGAAGAAATGGGCGAGGAATAAACGCGGTGCCCTGGAAATATTGAAGACAAAATTGGGCCCAAAATAAATTATTTACTGAGAAGCGTATCATTTCCTTGCGTTTTATTTGGTAGTTCCTTGATGTGGAGATAATAATATAGGAGCTGTTGGTATGGTTGGCCTGAGATAAGTGACCCCGGAGGAGCTTGAATGAGAGTGAATATGAGGATACGTCGGCATTTAATTCAACGAACCCTTTTCTACAAGACCCATTGTCTGTGGGGGAATTAAGAAGGAAATAAGGTAAGATCCTTGAGGCTCTTGGCGGCAGCACTTGTATAGTTGGGGACTCGTCAGCAGTAGTACGAGGAAGGACGGGAAGAAAGGGACAATGAAATGATTTTGGTTGGGATGTGGGACATCATGGATAACTTTCAAGGGGTGAGAAGACCTTAGAATGATGTCTTGTGTAAGTTTACGGCGTGAGATTTAAGTTTTCATAGAAGAAATAAATTGGGACCAAAATGGGGTGTAGTTTATTTTGTACATTTGGAGATGTTTAGCATATTAAATGGCTTCTTTCTCTCCTGCTAAACATTGGAGGACCATTAAGGAAACAGAAATGTTTGTACTTCCTATTCAATTTTTTCATTTCCTTCTCCAGGAGGCAAGAGTGATTCCAACATTTCCAAGCCAGATTGCTTCTTTTTCCCCTTTTTGTTTACTTAGTCCAGATTCCTGCCAAAAAGGTATTACTTATTCACATCTACTTTTGCATTATAATATGATTATATCTTGCTTGAACGAAGTTAACAGAGCTTTTGTAGATGTAGCTTTCTTAAAGTCACATGGCCTAAGGATAGTCCTGATTTTGGGGGAAATTGATCCATGGGGATGTGCTTGCTTGGCTGTTATATGTGCAAAGGGTAGGACCTGGATTTGATTCACCTTCAATTTGTTAGACTATTAGAAACTTTTCTAGTACTCAACCAATTAAGACCCAAATAAGGCTAAGTAGAGATAAAAATATTTTATTATCTTTAAGGAAAAAATTGTTGCTTCGGTTTTTTGGGTAACAGTTTTACTGACTGTTACATACCATACAACTAACCTACGTAAAGTGTACAAATCAGTGGGGTTTAGTATCTTTGTGAGTTGGGCAACCATCACCACAATCAGTTTTAGAACATTTTTATAACCACCCTTACCCCACCCCACCCCCGCAAAAAGAAAACCGATTCTCATTAACATTCACTCCCTCTAATCTTCCCTACCCTCAGTTCTTGGAAACCACTAATTTTTTTGGTGTAGATTTGCCTATCCTGGAGATTTCTTATAAATGGATTCAGAAACTAATACATGGTCTTTTGTGAGTGGTTTCTTTCACTTAGAATGTTTTTAAGGTGCATCCATATTTTAGCAGGTATCAGTACTTCTTTTTTTTTTTAATTGCCAAAAGTATGGATATACTGCCATGATTTTATTTATCCATTCATCACTTAAACATTTGGGTTGTTTCCATTGTGGGGGGCAATTATGGGTAATTCTGTGAACGTTAGTGTACAAGTTTGTGGACACGTTTTCATTTCTTTTGAGTATATACCTCAGGGTGGAATTGCTGGGTCATATGCTAACTTACATTTAATTAAACTCTTGAGGATATGTCAAACTTTTTCCAAAGTGGCTGGGCCGTTTTTCATTCCCACTAGCAGTAGATGAGGATTCCATTTTCTCCACGTTCTTGTGAGTGTGAAGTGGTACTTCATTGTGGTGGTTGCCCAATTTTTAAGGACTTTGGGGTTTGTAGGGAACCTGCTAGAGGATGCTCCTTGAGTGTAGACAATGTCTAAGGTGAATTTGTCTTTACGGCCTCCAGCACACAAATAGATAAAGTATGTTCTATAACATACATGTTTCTGAAAAATACCTCTGTTCAGAAAATTGTGCATCTGAAAGAAGCGGGGCTTATAGGGAAAAAAGAAAATTAGCAATGATTACTCGAAATCTATGCAATTTGATCATCTCTAAAATAGTGATCAGTACCTGGGGAAGTACTCCTAAGCCCTCCCATCCCCTGCAAGGTAACTTCAGTGGAGACTGCCGTAGGGTATATTAGAAGAATGAGGCTGGTGGATGCTAGACATTACAGATAGAAGTGGAGCTCTGAGTATGATAATGGGCTGCTAAATGGTATAACCTGTTGAGCACCTGAGGGCATGTGGGTGGAGCTGGGGAGGTAGCCCCAGGTGGAGGCTCTCGTTTTTCATTTTCTTAAGTTAGAGTTGAAAGTACCCCTGCAGCCAGTTAGGCATCATGGGTTCAGAGGAAAAGAGGGCTTTTCTTTCTGCTTAATTGGATTCCAGATACTGTGGCTCTCAACATTATTCTCAAGGCATTCTTGTACAAATGAGTTACTGAAAACTGCTATGCTGCAAAACAGATTTACTTTTTTTTTTAAGATTTTAATTTATTTATTTGATAGACACAGCGAGAGAGGGAACACAAGCAGGGGGAGTGGGAGAGGGAGAAACAGGCTTCCCGCTGAGCAGGAAGCCCGATGTGGGGCTCCATCCCAGGACCCTGTGATGATGACTTGAGCCAAAGGCAGACGCTTAACGACTGAGGCACCCAGGCATCCCAAAACAGATTTACTTTAATGGTGTAGACTGATTAAATGAAAAACTCACTTTATGGGAGCCACGAGGAGTCACTGCCCTAGGTATTTTTAGGGCATACTTCTGGATAGGGAAATACGCTAATTTTTTTTGAGTTGTATTTATGTATCTTTATATTTGGTTATAACTTTTACATTTTTGTTGCTATTTTACTGGTGACACTGAGGTTCTCAATTTGATCATTTATCTTTGCTTCCTCCAATAACTTCATATCCAGTGATTAAACCTTTTCACTGCTGTTCACATAATGAACTGTTGTGATTATTGAATATATAAATGAGGATATGTAAGCTGTATTAAAGGTATTATTACAAAAGGCATTGACCATTGTGCAATGTAATTTTTAAAATATCTTTTTTCAGGAATTAACATTCTTGGAGATGTTGGAAAAAGATTCCTGGGCCTTGGAAGATAATTACTCCAAATATACAGGGGAGGTAGTGTATCAGTATATCTTTCTCTTTTAAATGTACTAAGTGTTCCTGGAACGATAGTACTGAGTTGAAAATAGAGGATTGTCCAAGCAAAGATTTGTGAAGGCTTTGGTGAAATATAATTTCCTGTTATAGAATCTCATTAATTCGGTAGCTTGGGGGAGAAAATAACAGCTAATGGTTATTGAACCATTATATGTCAGGCATTGTGCTAGCATTTTATACACACAGTTTTGTTTTTATAAACACTTTCTCACAACAAGCATATGAAAGCAAATAGGCTATTTTAATTTAAGAGACGGGGAGGGGGTGGGGGCTGTTAGAGGATGCTCCTAGAGTATAGGAGAAATCGAGCCCCCCCGCAGAGGGAGAAGCAGACTCCCTGCTGAGCAGGGAGCCCAGAGGCAGAGCTAGATCCCAGGACCGAGATCAGGACCGGAGCGAGCCGAAGGCAAAGGCTTAACAAACTGAACCACCTAGGTACCTCAAAAGCAAATAGACTTTTTGCTTTCTAAGAGTGGTATCTTCCTTGTTGAACACCTACCCTTTTGTTGGATTCCTTAGCTAGTTCTACTAGAACCCTTATTGGCCTCATATATTAAAATGTATTTCTAGTAATATTCTTGCTGAATTTTTCATCCTTTCAGTTCAGAAAGCCTTGGGGTTTGGAAATTATTGGTGACCAACTGTAAAAAAATGTTCTGAATCTGATCCTTTCTCCAAAATTTCGGATCTTTTCAGTTAGTTCATAAATTGTACATTTTACCTTTTTTTAAAAGGTATATTTATTTAGGGGCACCTGGGTGGCTCAGTCAGTTAAGCGTCTGCCTTCAGCTCAGGTCATAATCCCAGGGTTCTGGGATTGAGCCCCGCATTGGGCTCCCTGCTCAGTGGGAAGTCTGCTTCTCCCTCTCCCCCTTCCCCTGTTCCTGTTCTCTCTCACATACTCTCATGTGCATACTCTCTCTTCTTTTAAAAAAGATTCTTTTTATTTATTTTCAAGAGAGAGCACAACTGCAAGCGGCAGGGGGGCAGGGGAGGGAGAGGAAGAGCTGAGTGGAGAGTACAACACCGGGCTCTGTCCTGGGACCCCAAGATCATGACCCAAGCCAAAATCAAGAATTGGCCACCCAACCAACTGAGCCACCCAGGCACCTCTACATTTTACTTTTTGAATATGGATTGTGGCCCTCTGTATTAATTATTGTTATGTAAAAATTCTCCAAAATTTAGTAGGTTACAACAATAAACACTTACCTTACAGTGGGAGGAGGGTGAAGCAGAGACATCAGTTTTCCAGACTCTGACTTGGTAAGCCTCAGTTCCTTGATGGCTTTTGGCTAAAGACTTCAGTTCTTCACCATGTGAACATAGGCTGCCTGAGTATCCGCACAACATGACAACTGGCTTCCACCAGAGGGAATGATCCAAGAGAGAAATGCCAAGATGACATGGAGGTGGACACGTACAAGGGTGTGAATACCAAGGGTGGAGGATTGTTGGGGATCCTCTTGGAGGTCAACTACCACGCTTGCCTTTTTTTTTTTTTTTTTAATTCAATTTATTGAATCAAGAGTTTGATATTTGATCTTCTGGTCAGATAATTAGAAGTATGAGAGCCTCTGTATCCAATAAGTGCTCTCTTTTCTAAGGTGCACAGTTTCTTGCCCATGAATATATAAATTCCATAAGTGATGCTACTTTCCTTTTGGAAATTTGCTAAGGACTGTATAAGAAAGCTCATTTTATACCTAGAATACTCTACGTTGGTCATATATATTTTTCTTGGACCCATTTCCCTTTTCCCAATTCTTCCTAGGTGGAGGTGGCTAGAGAAGACTATAGATATAAGTACTCCTGGTATTTTGCTTGGGATGCAGACTGACTTAGGTTGAAATTTGTGTTTCCAGTTTTTGAAGGAACATAGTCCAATTATTTAAAGGCACTTATGGAAATATTTGACATAGGATGGAATAAAGGTATAAATATGCAGCAGCAGCTTTAGGCACTTTGTGTCCTTTTCCTCAAAAGCTTGATATTTATCCAATATGGTGCGTATACTTTTCTTTCTTTTTTTAAGTAGGCTCCACACCCAGCATGGAGCCCAACACAGGGCTTGAACTCACAACCCTGAGATTAATAAGAGTCAGACACTTAACCAACTGAGCCACCCGGGCACCCCATACTTCCTTTCTTTCTGTTGCTCCCCTTCCCCCATGGTCGTCTGTCCCTCTTAATGAGCAAAATATAGACTTGGCAAAGCAATCAGAATGCCAATAATTGGCAGAATTCTAATTAGTGCCAAGGATTTGTAATCCTTGGAGTCTTCTTTTCCTTTTATCACTGCTTAAAAGTTCTTTGTTAGGAGTGACAACTCTCCCCCTTTTCCTTTAAAACTTACGTGCTTCTGATGCTTGGAAAGGCAGTCCTTTCTCAAATAACAAAAAGCATTACTATAAAACAAGATATAACCAGTTTTGGAATGTATTTGTATTAAGCTATAGTTATCCTTTCCATGTCAAGCTTAATGTTGAGAATACATTTCTAAATTAGCATAAGGTAATCTATGCAAAGTAGATAAATAAATACTTGAAATTAATCTTTGGTATGAGTTTTTTTCCATTCATAGTAAAATTGGAGGTCTTAATCTGTTTATGAGAATTAAAATTTATAGAAATGTGTATTATGTGTTTAAAAAGGGCTAATCCATGGAAAACTTACGATTATAGCTTAAGTTGAAAATAGGAAAAAAATATAAATGTCCAATGATTAAACTTTTCCACTGCTGTTCACATCATGATTTGTTGTGATTAATGTATGTGGATGAGGACATAATGGAAAAAGAAAATCATAGAGAAAAAAAGTATAGATAGACTATAGTTTCTGTCTGTTGATTTACTTATTAATGTTTTCCCTTTTAGGAATGAAATTAAGGGTTTTTCATAAAGAACATCATTTTGTCAGATTTATCTGATAAAAAATGTGAACGTTTATATAGTAAGGTAAGAGGTTTATTAATTTGTTAATTTTGGCGAACAGAAAATCAGATTTCAGCAAACAATATGTGAGCATAATGTGGATATCATACTCAAATTTTTTTCCCTTTCACCTTTGAAAGATAATTTTCTAAATCAATAGATTTGATTCAGGATTGGCAATTGGGTGGCTGGGGTCAGGACTTTTAACCTTGATGATCATCTTTTCTCAGAAACAATAATGTAATTCAGGCCCTGAAATTCTTAGAGATCATATATTCCAGGGTTTAAATTTGCTGAACTTTTGGATCATCTATAAATGACTCTTTGATATGCCACTGAATGACCATCCTGTAACTTAAGCTTTATTCAAGAACAGTAGATAAGTAGGTAGTCAAAAGCTGGAAATCTCAAATCTAATACCAGATTAGTCTGTCAGTATGCATGTAGTCTTGGAGTGTTTCAAATCAGGAATATAAAGGAGAAAAATATTTGCAAATACTCAAAATTGATTCACACACATTTTCATTTCATAAATTTCTATAAACATAAAAGTTAATGTAAACTTTGCTTATATGCCTTAATGAAAAGATGTACAAAATAAGTGCATTCAAAAACAAAACTAAAACATTAATGAGATGGATGCTACTGTTACAGAAGTAAACATAGTGCTTGCTGGCTGGTATGGAATAAGTTGTAAACACATACAGTCTTGTGCCTTGTGATGACTGTAAAGCTTTACAGCCTGGACGACAGTAGATTTGGCCAGAACTTTACTTTTTTGCAGACCTCAATATTACTGAAATGAGGGGAGGGGGCCTAAATTCTTAAAAGGATGTCGTTGGACTGTCTGCAAATCCTAATATGAAGAATTATGTATTTGTCTCCAAACATTTTTCCAGCTCCAATGAGTAATTCAGTCTGGAACTAACATTCCTTTGAGAAAACCTTTGGTTTTTATTTTGATCTATAGTTATGTTTGACCAGTAGTTAAATTGGGTTAAAAGTTGACTATTTTGTGAACTAATACAAGTTTTTCTTTTTAGATACAGGTAGTCCTTACTTTGCATCATTCCAATATACGTGAAGATCAGTTTTCACAGTTTAGTTAAATAACATCAATTCCCCTACAACATGGTTGAAATTTCAGTTACCACAATAGTAACCAAATTGTTGCATAAGCATTGCTGGTAGCTCTTTATTCCACAAATGATTATGCATATAAAAGATTGTCAGTAACCACTTATATCACTTCTTTCAAAAGTCTGTTGGTGATTGATCACTTAACATCTGTTAGTTCACACAGAGTAAAGCATGTAGTTGTGTTGCCTAGTTTTCCAGTGATAAACCCCCCGACATTTTACAAAAATGGATAATCAAGAGGGAATTGGTCAACAAAGATGACAGGGCAGCAAAGAAACAAAAAGTGGTAACACTGGAAGTGAAATTGGACGTCATTAGAAGATTTGAAAATGGTGACAGCATAGTGAAGACAAGATGAGACCTAGGCTGACATGAACCTATAGTACGAACCATCTTTTAAAAGTTCAGTGAAACTTTTAGGTAAAGTTGCTTCAACATTTTTTACTTTAAATTGTACTAGGAACAGAAAGCCATGTATGGTTGAAATGGAATGTTTACTTCTACTTGGGACTGAGGACTCTAATAAAAAACAAATCCCAATCAGTTTGGCTAGCATTCAAGCCAAAGTGTTGAGGTTAGTTGCTGCACTGAAGGAAAATGGTTAACTACAAGGAGACTGAAAAAGAACATTTTACTGCTAATAAAGGCTGGTTTCGTCGTTTGTAAAGTCGGCATGAATTGATTAATTTTCTGCTATCTGGTGAAGCTGCAAGCTCAGATAAGGATGCTACTGTGAAATTTGCACATTATTCCAAGAATCATAGGCAGTCCTTGCTTTGTACATTAGAAGACTACTGTGTAAAAACATCACAGGGTTTGGCTGTAATGTAAATGGAGTTCTAGAAGATACAGATGACTGGGAATGTTAACACTGCTGCTACTTCAAGTAGTCTAGATATACAGCCAGAAGAATTTAGTGAAGGTGAACATAGTTATAGAGGAGGAAAGCCATTGTGTGTTGTAAAGGATGAATACGTTTCAGAGGAAGTGATGCAGGTGACAAACCACATTAAAGGAACTCTCAGATATTTCATGACATTGAATGCGTAAAGAATAAAATTTTAGAAGCAGATCCAAACTCAGGAGTATGACAGTTTGCCAAGGTGAAGAAAAGATTCTTGCTCCATATTGTAAATTACATGAGAAAGCAAGCACTATTCAAACTACTGTTGAGACTTTTCTGTAAATAAAACGCTACAATTTTCAATGTTTCTGTTTTAAATATTTTTTTGTATTTATAACCAACATCAAGAGAGTTTGACAGATTTTAAGGTTACAGAACAAGATTGTTAATCCCGTAGGTTAAGATTGCAGTTTCAGCTTGCATAGTCCACGTGAGAACTCCCTGCATTTAAAACAAGCTAGGAAGTCTTTATATTTAACCAGATAAATAGGTTAAGTCTAGAAACAAAAACGCTTTACCTTTATGATCACCAGTTACAATTGACATTTTTTTTAATATATTTATTAGAGCAGGAGTGTGTACACAAGCAGGGGGAGCCGCAGGCAGAGGGAGAAGCAGGCTCTCTGCTGAGCAAGGAGCCAAATACGGGACTCGATCCCAGGATCCTGGGATCATGACCTGAGCGGGAGGCAGACATTTAACCAACTGAGCCACCCAGGTGTCCCTGTAATTGACATTTTGCATACTGCCTTTGTATGCTACTATGTTAAGGCTTTTAAATAAATTTACAATACTGTATGTCTCATACTTTTTGAGTATTAATCCATTTGTAGGTAAAATCCTCTCTAAAAGAGTAGGGATTGGCAAACTTGTAAAGGGCCATACGGTAAATACTTGAGGCTTTGCAGACAATTATGGTCTCTGTAGCAACTACTCAAGTTTGCCCATGTAGCACGAAAACCACCATTGACAATACATAAACCACTGAAAGTGGCTATGTTCCAATCATGAGACTTGTTTCTTAAAATACCTTTTTTACCTCACAGCCTACAAAAGCGGATGGGGAGCAGGGAGCTTTGTAGTTTGACTTAATGCGATAGGAACATGTACATTAAATGATACCAAAGAATGTAACCACTGCTTGAATCATTGAGTTTTGGTGAAGTTCGAATGAACACTTTCTCCATACTGTACAATTCCAGGTAGTAGGAGGTCTGGGGTAGTAAGGACTGGGTGTTTTTTCTTGACTCAAATGATAGGCCCACTTTTTTTTTTTTTAAGATTTTATGTATTTGAGAGAATGAGAGGGAAGACGGTCAGAGGGAGAAGCAGACTCCCTGCAGAGCAGGGAGCCCGATACGGAACTCAATCCTGGGACTCCAAGATCATGACCTGAGCCAAAGGCAGTCGCTTAACCAACTGAGCCACCCAGGCGCCCAACAGACCCACTTTTAAGTCGGATTTTTTATTGGCACCTCTAGGTAAAAGCTGTAGGTAGAAATGGCTTTGTAGAACACTAGAAATTAGCTACTGTAACCTAAGTAATCCGTTTAATCTATTTCTGTCCTAGAAAAACAAACTCGGCTTTCCAAATTAAAAGGGTGTTCGAAAGAGTGCAAAAATCCTACTCTCTTGTACTTAGAAGTAAAGGTGCTTTAGAGAAGGCCTGAGGAGATAATGTTGATCAGTGTAATGGAAAGAGAACTGCTATAGTAGACCTGGGTTCGGTCGAGGTTCTGATCGTTAGTAATACCAAGTGCTTTTCCTCTGGTTTTACTTTCTATGCTGTAAAACAACTCCTAAACTAAAAACGACATCCAGGCAATACATTAATTAGATGCCAGGGTCTGGCGGAGCTAGTAATGTTCCAGTGACAAAGGGCAAATCTTAGTAGATCTCAAGCAGTACCATACCATGGTAACTGGACTACTTGACTCCACTATGCCCCTTTGGAGTAACAAAGTAAGAATGTCCGTAACAGACTTCATTTTTTTAAATGTTTTATTTATTTAAGAGAGCACAGGCAGAGGAAGAAGCAGACTCCCCGCTGAGCTAGGAGCCCGATGTAGGGCTGGATCCCAGGGATCATGACCTGAACCAAAGGCAGACGGGCTTAACCCCACTGAGTCACCCAGGTGTGCCCACAACAGACTCTGACCAGACCATTTGGTTTTTAAAGAAGTTCTCAAAACGCAATACCCTAGAACCAACTGTGCAATTAAAAAAAAAAAAAAAAAAACCAATCACGGGGCCTGGGTGGCTCACTTGTTGAGCGTCTGCCTTCGGCTCAGGTCATGATCCCAGGGTCCTAGGATCGAGTCCCGCATTGGGTTCCCTGCTCGGTGGGGAGTCTGCTTCTCCCTCTCCCTCTGCTTGTGTGCTCTCTCTTTCCTCTAAAATAAATAAATAAAATTTAAAAAGGGTGCCTGGGTGGCCCAGTTGGTTGGGCGACTGCCTTCAGCTCACGTCATGACCCTGGAGTCATGACCCTGGGGTCCCAAGATCGAGTGCCGCATCTCTCCTTCTGACCCTCCCCCCTCTCATGCTCTTTCTCATTCTCTCAAATAAATAAATAAAATATATTTTTAAAAAATCTTAAAAAAAAAAAAACCCAATCACAAATTAGTTCAATTAGGGCCCTACAGCCCCTTTTCACGTGATTTGTCCGGTGTTGGCGGTGTTGCCGGGGCTGCCCACGTCTCATAGGATTAACGCTACGTGGCGTTCCTGCGGGCCTCGGCAGTTCCTCGAGCAGACAGCTACACCCAGCAGGACTTTTCTTTTTCGAGTGCCCGGGTCATCGCACCCTCGCCCTGCACGCCGCCCTTCAGAACGGGTCGCCAGGCGCGCAGGCGCGCAGGTCGCCGCCGGCCTCACCGCGGGCCCAGGGCCCGGGACTCCGCCTGCCACCACTCCCGGAAGTGCCGTGGCGGGCAGTGCTCCGGAGTGGGCCGGGCGAGGCGTCGCTTCCGGAAGCGTCGGCCAGCCGGCTGGGAGGGGCTGCGGCTGCCACGTTGGAACGGAACGTGGAGGTGGCCCTGGGGCTGGAGGAGGGGCGGCGACGAATGCTGGGAGCGTCCGACGGGCGTCGCGCTAACACGGGAACCGGTCGCTGAGGGTCCCCTCCAGGTGTGTCCGTCTCTCCCTCCCCCACCCCCCCGTCTTCTTCGCCGGCCTTCGGGCGTTGAGGTGGAGCACAGGCGAAAGCTGGGACCGCGGCATCTGTCTCCGCTGGTTCCCGTCAGCCTGCGGCCCGGTCTGTGGTGGCGGCGCGCCCCGGTCTTCGTTTCGGGCCCGTCGGGACAACGCCTGGCGTCACGGCTGCTTCGGGGATCGCGCTGATCCACATCCGCCAACGTTTCCACTGCTGAGCAGGACCTCCCCTGAGGCTTGCGACAGGGTGTCGTTCCAGGGCCGGTAACTGGGGTCTGAGGTTAGAAGACCCTCACACCCTTGGGCACAAAGAGGTGCGGGCCCGAAGGGCGAGGGAAGGAAGCAGACCTCAGGATCACTTTGGTTAACTTTAGTTTGGTGATGATTTTTTGTTTGATTTTGAACTGTTGCCAGGTTTAAAGGTTCATAGGTTTTTAACTGAAGGTTACTGTCATTGAAACGG
This sequence comes from Callorhinus ursinus, assembly GCF_003265705.2. Classification (NCBI taxonomy): domain Eukaryota; kingdom Metazoa; phylum Chordata; class Mammalia; order Carnivora; family Otariidae; genus Callorhinus; species Callorhinus ursinus. The sequence goes on along the minus strand of NW_027397066.1, from coordinate 66,798,980 downwards.
GATTGGATTATTTCAGGGGTAGTCGCCAATCTCAGCCTGTACCTCGAAGGAAATCTCATTAAGTTGTATGTTTTTGCTAATAAGTTATTCTAATGAGAGATTAAATTACAGGGTAGTTGTAAAACGAATCAAACTATCGCATGGGCTTGTGGGCATTATGAACTTTTCTGTGAGCTCAAGCAACTAATTTTATGTAGGTCTTTCTGAAGTTGCAGTGATGGTCTGGATTTATCTCCAAAACTGTCTTTTCTAACTATAGAATACTGAAATTTGACTGTCTTTGTAGCCACTTGTAACTGTATTCAGTCGATAATTAGAGCCTGTCTCTTCTATCATACCGGCCCATGTTTTCCGTACATACGGACTGTACCGGGGTTGACTAAAGTTCACTCAACCGTTTTTTAGTGGTTCTGTGCTCTTTGTTTCTTACTGTCTCTTAAACAGCTCTGGGAAAGGTTTGTAGGCTCTAAGAACTTTTGAATAACTTGAAGTGTTTTTGTAGTTGTGAATTTGTTATACATATTCAGAGTTATTTGGGAAATGTGAGATTGGAATGGATTTAGAATTATACTGCTTAATTTTATGTAAGCAGGTTCTTTTTGAAACTAATAACATAAGGACAAAAAGAAATTTATAACTGTAAAAAGCAGTGATTCTTAACTTTTTGGAATTCCACTCCCTTTTTAGGATCTGATGAAAGCATTGGATCACCTTCCTAGAAAAATGCACACACACACACACACACACACAGAATTTTCTGCATCATTTCATGAGGTTTACAGATCCCAGGTTAAAAATTCTTGTCAGGTGATATTATTAAATTGATTTTTACAGTGTTTTAGGAAATGTCATTCTTAGATAGGTTAATTTCAGCTCAAAAAGTTTTATTTATTAGATTCTAGATAAGTATGACAGCATTTAGTTCAGCACACAATTAGTTCTTTGATTTGGTTTTGGTTGAATGAGCCTAGAACATTGATAACACTAAATAAATCCTCTAGAACAAATGTGCCCATCCATAATAAGATATTTGCCCACACAAGATAGGTTTTTACCACAGTGCCAGCTAGAGATTGTTTGAGAGTAAGAGTTTCCAATCCTGTTAACGCTTCCACTTGTTACTTTCTGAGGTATGAGTCATCTCTGTATGTAGCAGTGTAAGTTTGGTATTTTTTAGACAGTAGTACTGTTGGGTTTTAGTACTGCTTTACAGAATTAGCAATTAGAAAATGAGCAGAAAGACAAGCTTCCACTTAAATGCATGCATTTAACTACATGCATGTTGTGGGGAGAAACTTGGATGAAAAAATGAGTTCTAGTCTGGAACATAAATTTTATTCAATAGATGTATTCTTTTTTTAAAAAAGATTTATGTATTTATTAGAGAGAGAGAGCAAGTGCACGCGCGCAGTGGGAGAGGGGCAGAGAGAGAGAGAATCCCAAGGAGACTCCCCGCTCAGCATGGAGCCTGATTCGGGGCCTCATCTCAAGAGATTAAGACCTGAGCCAAAACCAAGAGTCAGACACTCAACTGACTGAGCCACCCAGGTGCCCCTTCAGTAGATGTATTCTTGAAGATTCATTGGGATAAACATTTTAAATTGTGACTTTTGCAATAGCTGACATTTACAAGCATGTATTTACTGTGTGCCAGGCCCTGTTCTAAGCTCTCTGTGTAATGCCTCATTTAATTCTCACAACCCTTCTTTTTTTTTTTTTAAGATTTTATTTATTTATTTGAGAGAGAATGAGAGCTGGAGAGAGAGTGATAGAGCATGAGCATACACAGGGGGAGGAAGAAGTAGGCTCGCTGCTGAGCGTGGAGCCCAACTCGTGACTTGATCCCAGGACCCTGGGATCATGACCTGAGCCAAAAGTGGACACTCAACCGACCAAGCCACCCAGGCGCTCCTCACAGCAGTTCTTCTTATACATACTTTCATTATACTTATTTTACCAAGTGGGTAGCCAAGACACACATAGAGCATGTGAGAGCTAGGACAAGGTGGGGCTGGAATTTAAACTGAGGGTATGGCTCCAGATACCATATCCTAAATTGCTGTGCCATCAATATTGTCTTGTAGATGACATATGTGAATAAGCCACTGTCCTCACAATTTTCTTTTTGTATTATCAGAATGATTTTGTTCTGTGTAAAATAGTCTTGAATGAAATAAGTCCACATAGTGTGAATTCTAATCACATATGATATTGAAAAAAAATTGCACAAAGCTTTTAAAGCATGTCTCACTTGGGGAGTACACATGGTTTAATCTAAGCATTCTTCAGATTTTCAAGAAAATTAGTTACAACTAAGTGATCATTTCTAAGAGAAGGAAATAATGCAGGCAGTTATTTCCATAGTATTCTTAGTGTTTTGAGAATGATTGCAATGGATAAGATTATGGTACTCTTCTTTAATTAGATTCAGACCACATAAGGTAGTTCCAGGCCATTGTTGTAGTGATTTAAAACAAAACAAAACAAAAAAAACCAGTTAGTTTTGAAACCTTGTGTTCAGTACAAGTTAGTAAGTGCAACTGCATCTCGTGGAACATTGAGTGCTACCTGCGGACAAGACTTTTATAAATGTTTGAATTCCCACTTAACCCTTTTATGTACTTGTGAATTCCTTTCTCTTTCAGTAAATGTTACACATTAACTAAGTGTTCATGAATTAGGTAACCCTTGTTGTACCTTTGCTGTTAGACATACTGTAGTTTTATTCAGTTGGGTTTTTTAAATATATATAGCTGTTTTCTTATTCTAAAGCATCTTCTAAAACCTCTTTTTCCTCTAATGATACCTTTCCCTATTTTTTAAGTAAGAAAAGTTAAAGTTATTAAAGTTATTTTTTCCTTTAAACACTTAAGAATTTAAAAATTAAATGTTTTACCCGAAAGTAATCTTTCTAGCTTATCAATCTTTTTGTATTTCCCTAAATATAAACATTCAAAATCAAACAAAGCAAAACTTTTTATGTACTCACCCTGTATTAAGCAATTTTGATTACAAAAGGGTAAAAGTTGTAATATTTGATTGAAAAAAGACATTGTCTAGTTAATGAGACAAGATGACATACAAAACATTTAGTTAAAAAGGCAATGGAAAAATATGTAACCGTATGTACTAATAGAATATTACGAAGTTTTGTTAACATAGAATAAGACACTTTATTATAAAATGCTTAAAGTGGTATGTTAAGAGAGGTTAAGAGATTATATCATTGTGGATTGGATCATTAGGGTACTTCGCACGAAGGAGCTGGGACTTGAACTTACTATTAAAAACAATTGGCTGAGAGTAAGACGGCATTTCATTTATAGAAAATAGGCTTCTTTTTCACTTCTTAGAGAATTGAGATTTTTCCTTTTTTCAGAATAGTCTTAGGAAACTAGATGTGTAGTTTCCTTGATTAATCTCATGATTGTAATAATTTTAAAAAGTAGTTAGCTTATTAAAACCTGTACTTACCTATGTGCTAGGCATTGTGTTTGGCCCTATATAAAATACGTTATCTCATTAAAACTTCACAACATCCCATCAGGTAGTCAGTCTTATCCTCATTTTACAGATGGGGCTCATGGAGGTTAAACAGTGTGTTCAAGGTATCATAAGTAGCAGAGCCAATATTCAGATCGAGCATTGACTCCAGAGGCCCTACTGCTTTTAACCACATGATTCAACCTCCTTAATCCACTTTTGCCTAGCCTAGCATAGTTTCTAAAATATGTTTCTTCTTCTCTCTCTCTTTTTTAAAAAGATTTTATTTATTTGAGAGTTAGAGCAGGAGGAGGGGCAGAGGGAGAGGGAGAAGCAGACTCTCTGTGGGCAAGGCTCCATCCCAGGGCCCTGGGATCACGACCTGAGCTGAAGGCAGACTATTAACCAACTCAACCACCCAGGCGCCAATGTTCTCATGCATCCTAGTTGCCTTGTCATTATTTCTTCTAAATGGTGGTATGTCTTCTATGATTAAAATTGAATACCTGAATTTGTTGGGGTAACAAGTAAGAGTATGGACTCTGGAAGTAAACTTCAGAGTTCAAATCTTGGCTCTACCCCTTGCTAGCACGTACAAATTATTTAATCTTTCTGTGCCTTCATTTTTATTATCTGTAAAATGCTCTTCAAGTATAAACAATTTGAACATATAAGGCATAGGGTATATTGTTAGTCTAAGCCCTCTTAAGGAAGCTATTGGAGCATGAACTTCATCTCTAGAGATGAGTAAGAAAGCTGGTAAAAAGTACTTTTGGAGAGCATTAAATATATTTAACTATAGACCGGAGACTAAAATGAAAGTGGGAATAAGGAAGAAAGAATAAAATGTGTATGTTAAATATCTGATAATGTAGGAATTGGTTATAAAACTTTAAAAAATTAAGAGAAGTAGGAAGTAGGAAAAAATTGGAGGTAAATTAAGCTTATGGATCGCTTCATCTGTAATGGCTGGGAGTCAAAGGACATTCTCTAAAGCTGACAAATCAGTTGGTAGAAGTATAAACATATTCAAGTACAAAGGTAAACACTGAGAAAGATAACACTATTGACAATAACTGTGTAGTACAAGAAAGGCAGTAAGATTATGTAAACCAGTTTCATTAGTGCTTATAGTAATTACTGTGAAAGAATAAAGGACTAATAGTACTCAATAAAATTATTTTAAATTATAAAGATAGAACCAGAAATACATATTAGAAGAAAAATACAAGTCATCCTAATTATCAGAAAAGTTACAAATACGCAAATAGGGACAACAGGGAAAGTTTTTCTTTAATTATAAAACCAAACTAAATAGCAAAGTAATATAGAAGGAAGAGCAACCATATGTGTCAAATCAGGAGAAAATTCTATATCAGTAAATTTTTTATGGACTTATTAGCTAATCTATTTAAAAATTTTCAAATTGGATCACCAGGCAAAATCTGATTTTATTTATTTATTTATTTATTTTGCTGTATTTAAGGCAGCCAATTAAAACAAAGTGGTTCAGAAGTTGAAACAAGGGCAGAAACATATACATGAAGGCACATAAAAAGTAAGCTGGGGTATTGGTCTTAATATGAGACAAAATGAAATTCAGGCCCAAAGGCTTACTTAAGATGAAGAAGAATACAAAGTTAAAATGTGTATTTGACAGTAAACATTTAACATTATGAATATCTGTCAACCAAGTAACTATATTAAATACAAAGTAACTTTCATAAAGCAACTTTCAGGAGGTACCAGGAAAAATAGGCATAAATGCATTAGTAGTAAGTGACTTTTGATTCAGTATCCTTGGTCCAGGGAAGATTAAATGGAAAAGCAGTAAGACTCTAGATGACCAAACAATTTAGTCAATAGGGTAGATTTGATTAATATATATTGAACTTGACCCTGAAAACAGTGTACCCCTTCTTTTTAGATCTCATTTACAAAGACTTCTCTATAGCCCCCAAAGAAAACTTCAATACATTTTAGAAAGGAGAAACAGTATAGAAAAATCACAATGCACTTGCATATTAAGTTCAAACAACTCTTGGATCAATGGAGAATACAAATGAAAATTGTAGAATATATAGATGACTGTGGTGATGAGAACACTAGAAATATATGGAATCTAGCTAAAGCAGTGCTCAGAGGAAATTCAAAGCTTTAAATGCTTATACCAATAAATAATAAAAATGAGTGGGTTAAGCAGTTAACTCAAAAAGTTAGAAAAAGATCTAAGTAAATGAAAAGAAGGTAGAAGGAAGGAATTAGAAATAAAAAATTAATTAGAAAACAAAGCAGAACTAATTGGCTGTTTGAAAATAAACAGACAAATCGCTAGTTAAGCTAATCAATTATTAAAGAGGAGGGTAGGGGAAACAAAAATATATGTAATAAATAAAGACTAATAATCATAAATAGCAAAAATTTAAAGATTCCTGAGTGTTGGTTGTTCAAGTCTTAAAAAATGAGAAAATCTGTAAAAAAAAAAAATTGAAGAATTATCATAGGAAAGTATAATTTACAAAAAATGACCTTGAATAAAGAAAATTCAATAGATCAATTTCAATAGAAGAAATAGAGAACATTAGCAGAGGAGCACCTCCTCCCCAAAAAGCATCTGGCCCAGATGTTTCATGAGAGAATTCTGCTAAATCTTTGAAGAACCAATAATTTTAGTTCTGTTGAAACTATTTCAGGGCATAGAAAAAGATGGAAAACTTCTACATTTGGGGGGCACCTTGGTGGCTCAGATGGTTAAGCATCTGCCTTCGGCTCAGGTCATGATCTCAGGGTCCTGGGATCAAGCCCCGTGTCAGGCTCCCTGCTCAGTCTTCTTCTCCCTCTGCCTCTCCCCTCCTCTCGTGCTCTCTCTTAAATGAATAAAGTCTAAAAGAAAAACTTCTGCATTTTTTATGAAGCGAGTATAATATTGATATCAAAACCTGATGAAGGTTGCATAAAAGAAGAAAAGTATAGATGCAGTCTTACAACTCCAGAAGCAAAACTCTGTTAAACAAATGGAATCTTGCAGCACATTAGTAGAATAATACATCATGAGAAGTTTATTCAGGGTAGAAAAAGATGGTCCATAATAGGAAATCTATTAGTATAATCTATTTTATTGATAAACCTAAGAAGAAGAATCTGTGGTCATTCTGATTACCTCATGAAAAGCATTTGACAAAATTCAAAACCCAGTATAAATAGCGTTCAATAAAACAGTAATTGATGATTAATTTCCTTACATTATATACATTTATATATGTGCATATGTATGTGTATTTCAAAACCTAAAGTCATGTCCCATGGTGATATAATAGGCGTTCCCACTAACGAACAAGACAAGAAATCACACTGTTATCACTACTGCTTAATATGGTAGTGCAAATACTATTAGCCTTTGTATAACAGTACCAGGAATACAGTCTATGAAATGGGTGTGGGGTGGGGGTGAGCCACATTTACAAACAAACCAAAGATAAAATAACGTAGGAATGAACAAAACCCACATGTCAAAAATTTAAAATAATACTGAAAGATAAGGCTTAAAAGACAACATGTTCTCATTGGAAAGATTGAACATTGTGTCAGTTTCTCCACATAAATTAATACAGTAATTTGATGCAGATTCAATAAAAATGTTAACATTCTCTTTTTTCTGGAATTAGACAAAAACTATTCCAAAGTTTATGTAATAAAATAAACAGTGATAGCAAGGAAAATAGTATGGGAGAGAAGCAATGGATAAAGGTTATGGGAATCATACTCCTAAAAAGCCTAAGTATTTAAAACAATAGAGTGCTTGGGGCTCCTGGCTGGTTCCTGATCTCAAGGTTGTGCTCGCTTCAGCAGCACATATACTAAAATTGGAATGATCTCAGGGTTGTGAGTTCAAGCCCCATATTTGGTATAGAGAGATTGCTTAAATAAGTAAACTTTAAAAAAGTGGAATGTCTAGCATGTAAATAAGTGGACATAAGGAATGGAAATCCAGAAATATACCTAAATATATACAGGAATGTAGATCCTAACCTACATCCTAATACCTATAGGAATATAAACATAGGAGCACCTGGGTGGCTCAGTTGATTAAGCGACTGCCTTCGGGTCAGGTCATGATCCTGGAGTCCCGGGATCGAGTCCCACATCAGGCTCCCTGCTTAGCAGGGAGTCTCCTTCTCCCTCTGACCCTCCCTGTCTCGTGCTCTCTCTCTCATTCTCTCTCAAATGAATAAATAAAATCTTAAAAAATATATATAAACATAAATAGTAAATCCAGAAATAAACCTAAATATAGGAACTTAGTACATGGTAAAAGTGATATCGTAAAATTGACTTTTCAATAAATGGTTTCATTGTAATAACAAAAAAAAAACTATGAACATACATTGTATACCAGTATGTATTCCAGGTTCTGAGTCAAAATTTAAATGAAAAGAAAAAATCACAAGTGAATTTGCTTAGAAGAAAAATATGAGTGAATTTCTTCATAATCTTGGCATGCAGAAGGTCTTTCTACCTAATCAAAATTCAGGAACCATTTTTTAAAATGATAAATTTGGCTATTAAAGCATGGTACATCCATACAATGGAATATTTTTCAGTGCTAAAAAGAAATGAGCTACCAAATCACAAAAAGACAGGGAGGAATTTTAAATACCTGTTGCTAAGTGAAAGAAGCCAATTTGAAAAGGCTATGTACTATATAATTGTAACTAAATAACATTCCAGAAAAGGCAAAACTATAGAGAGAATAAAGAGATCAGTGGTTGCCAGGAAGGAGGAGGAGGGATGGAGGAGAGGGATAAAGAGGTGGAGCACAGAATTTTTAGGGCAGGAAAACTTCTGAACGATACTCTGTGGATGGGTGGATTTGGGTGGGTGAATGTGTCATTATTCGATTGTCAAAACCCATAGAAAACCCAAAGAGTGAACTCTAAAGAAAATCATGCACTTTGCTTGATAGTGACGTGTCAGTATAGGTTGGATTGCAACAAATGTACCCCTGTGGTGCTGGACAGTTTATGGTGGCAGAGGCTGGGGTAGGGGTGAGCGGAGGAGGGGCCGGGACGAGGTAGGGAGGTATGTGAGAACTCTGTAGTTTTCACTCAGTTTTTCTGTGAACCTGAAACTGCTCTGGTAAATAAAATCTACTTTTAAAAAATCAAAATCTTGCGAAATGTAAAAAACAAACAAACCCATAACCAAAATAAATAAATAAATAAAGTCTGACAACCCAATAACAAAATAGGCAAGTAACATAGACAAGAATAGACAGAAAAGGTGACAGAGAAGGAAATAGGGATGACCCATAACCATATAAAAAAGATGCTCAGCATTATGGCATGAGAAATGCAGATTGTAACTACTCAGAGTAAACATTTTTCACCTATCATTGGTAAAAATCTGAAAGTGTTACTCTAGTAAGGCTGTAGGGGAGTGTGAAAAGGTACAGATATCCTGGAGGGCAACTTGACAATAACCGTCCGAATTAAAATTGAATTTATCTTTAACCCAGCAGTTTTACTTATGGAAATTTATAGCTATCCTGGCCCACGAATGAAATAACATGTAGATATGGCTATTTATTTCAGCATTGTTTGTAAAAATAGCAAAAGATTAAAAACAACTCACGTGTTCACCAGTAGTGAACTAAGTAAGTAAATTATGGTATATCTTACAGTGGAATACTGTGCCATGTGAATGTATTTATGTACAATAACAAAGTTTTTTTTTTAAAGGTACAACACAGTACTTGCTGAATTTTTATACCGGAGTAACTTTAACAGAGAATATATAAACTAGTGGTGTGTGGAACTGTAGTTTAGAGTGACCAGCTTCTTAAAGTTTGTGCTAAATTTATCTTTAAAATCTGTAGGCTTACTATATTCTTCTCTGTAATTAGCCCTTAAAATTAATTTTTAAAACTGCTCTTAGTCACTTAGTAATCCTGATCCAGGAAGATGTACCTTGTTTATTGTGTGCTTTCTCTTACTCTGATGCACTGTCACCCATCCTCACCTGAGAAGTATATTGTGTGGGAAAATTAATCCCTCAGGTACTACCCTATATTGTGGGGTTTTTTTTAAGTTTTTTTCCAGACTGATTTTTCAGCTGAAGGACTATAATTTGTAAACAATTAGAAAAGCCCTATATTTGTCTCAAAATAATTTAACAAGTTTTCCTTCTAATATTGACTGTTCCCACCAAATGATACCTAAACCAGTTTGATTTATTGGCATTTGGACTAATGAAGTAGTGGTTGGTTCAGTATATTTCTATGTAAAAAATGTTTGTGTTCTGGGTGCCTGGGTGGCTCAGTTGGTTAAGCGACTGCCTTCGGCTCAGGTCATGATCCTGGAGTCCCAGGATCAAGTCCCGCGTTGGGCTCCCTGCTCAGCGGGGAGTCTGTTTTTCCCTCTGACCCTCCCCCCTCTCATGTGCTCTCTCTCTTATTCTTTCTCTCAAGTAAATAAAATCTTAAAAAAAAAAAAGTGTTTGTGTTCTCTGTTACATGTTCAATATATTTCTATGTAAAATATTCTCTTTAGCAGGATGAAGTTAAAGGAAGTAGACCGTACGGCCATGCAGGCCTGGAGCCCTGCCCAGAATCATCCCATTTACCTAGCTACAGGTAAGTTCAACAGAGAGAAGATAGTATGAGTCACTTAATTTCTTCTTTTCCACATTTGGTTTATTCATACCTGTCCTTTAAAACTCATTTCGAGCTTCATCTCTTCTAGAAAGCTTCTCCTTCTCTAACGAGGTAACTACATCCTCCCTTTCAGCTGAGTTTAATGACCTTCCTCTCTGTTCCCTTTAGCACCTTGTTCATCATAGCATTAATCATGATGGGGCGCCTGGGTAGCTCAGTCAGTCAAGTACCTGCCTTTGGCTCAGGTCATGATCCCAGGGTCCTGGGATTGAGCCCCACATCGGGTTCCCTGCTCAGCAGGGAGTCTGCTTTTCACTCTCTCTCTGCCCCTCCCTCACTCATGTGCGCCCACGCGCGCGCGCACACACACACACACACACACTGTCTCTCTCTCAAATAAATAAAATCCTTAAAAAAATCATATTACATTTATAGTGTCTTCCTCACTTCATAAGAATTATGTTTCATCTTTATTCCTCCAGTATTAAGCACAAGAGATAACATGTAAAAAAAAGTTAATCAGTTGAAGAACAATTTTGATGCTAGCATTTTTATACAAAAAGAGAGTTACATCATTTATGACTATAAGCAGGTATAGTAAATCAAGAGACTGTTTTTACAGAGAGCTTTCAAAATATCTACAGGTTTAAAAAGTTATCTGCACTATCTGCTCTTACAAACATCATCTCTGAGCCTTGTATCAGAATCTCATTGCTATAGTAATTTAAGCATCTGTTCAATGGCATGCATCCTGAGATGTTAGTCACTAATGGAGCATTCGTGAGTGAGATCATTGGAAAACATGCATTTAATTTCTGTTTTGTATGGTTTTCTCTGAGTCTTTTATTTTTGCATTGTAGTTACCATAAATGTATTTTCCGTAGGAACATCTGCTCAACAATTGGATGCAACGTTTAGTACCAGTGCTTCCCTTGAGATATTTGAATTAGATCTTTCTGATCCATCCTTGGATATGAAATCTTGTGCCACCTTCTCTTCTTCTCATAGGTATGAGATTGATGAATATTAAATTCACATTATTTATGGTTGTGGTTATTGTGGTTGATGCCTAGTTTGTCTATTGTAAATATGTTATTATTAGAAACTGCAGGGAATACCATCAATGACATGAAATATTTTGTGAAAAAGTATATGATTGAATTTCTATGGAAGTAAAAGAAGGGTCTGTATGTTCTATTGACTTCTTTATTGCCAACTGACATGTGTAGGATAGGAAGGAGAGGCTCAATTTTCTAGTAGTTTTTTTCCTCGTGATATAGTAGACATACTGTCTTTTATCTCCATTTTCTCAACTGTTTACAAAAAAGGGATAGGTATGGCTTAAAAAAAGAGTAGTTGGATGAATATTAAGGTGTTAGAAGTGATTATCTCTGAATGGTAGGTTATTTTTTTATTGTGCTTATCTATATTTAGAAATATATCTCACAAAGATTTTTGTTGACATGATTTCTGATACAGTAGGTATTTGGGTCATCTTTCCAAGTACTTAACATCCTATCATAATGCAGAAAAAAGACACTTTCATTTGAGTAGTAAAATATGCTTTATTGTCTCAGTAGCTTGGCAGATTTTGGTGAAGAGATTGTACTCTAGCAAACAGCACATAGCTCAAATCATGGAGTCTCATGGGACCTCTCACAGTTTTCAGAGCTCTCCCATTGTGGTGGGAACCTCAAATACCTTTTGTCTGTCAGTTTTCCTACTCACCACCATTTGTGTCATTGTATACTTCCATGCCACCTTCATATTTCAAATCTTTATTCTCCACCAGTGGGGGTACTTGTCATAATAACCATAATTTTGATGTCACTTTTCCACTGTTGGAATACATTACTTTTCTTAGAAAATGTTATATACCTTCTTTAACGCCTCTATTGCTTAACAAACCTCTTGTCAGTGACTAGTTCTATAGTCAAATAATATCAAGGGAAGTGGTTGGTTAGAGCTGTTTTACAGATGAACCAAAAGCAGCTTAGGAAGATTCAGTAACTTGTCCAGGGTCTCACAGTTTCTAAATGGTAAAACCATTCTTAAGTCCATATCTTTTGACACACAAATCAGGTATACTTTTTGACATATTACCTCTACCAGAAAGCTTTTACTCTTCAGGATTATAAAATCAAGTATGCACATATGAATATAAATAAACACTAAAATGCCATTTCACCAAGTCATGCACGGTTACCAAGAATAGAGGAGAAGCTATGTTTTTATTTATTAAAACATATGGAATTGAATTTATAATCTCAAATGCTTTTCTATAACTATTTGACTTAAATCAGTTATTTACTCATTTTCTCTTAAAGGTACCACAAGTTGATTTGGGGGCCTCATAAGATGGATTCCAAAGGGAATGTCTCTGGAGTTCTGATTGCAGGTGGTGAAAATGGAAATATTATTCTTTATGATCCTTCTAAAATTATAGCTGGAGACAAGGAAGTTGTGATTGCCCAAAATGACAAGCATACCGGCCCAGTAAGAGCCTTGGATGTGAATATTTTCCAGGTTAGACTTTTGACATTTATTCATAATTCTTGAGATATGTACTGCTTATTTGAAATAAGCATATGAATCTGCTATGCCTCAGTCTTGGAATTAAAAGCTAAAAATGTGTGCCTGTGCAGGTTGATGAGTGAGTGTATTTTTTTGAAGAATGGAGGGTTCAGAGTTGGGATCAAGGTAAATGATAATAACTCCATGGAGGGGATCAGGCAACGAAGGGTCAGGCAGTCTACTTTTACCATCATAAACATTACTGAATATTAATTATATAAATGTATAGTTTAGCAAAGATCTTGAGTTAATAGGATATTAGAGCATAACAACCAAAACATGAATATTATCTCAAAGTTTAAAATAATTATTTTTCTTGTATTATAAATAAATACTTAGGGTATAGAAATACAACCTGAACTTCTTTTCCATAGTTTATGGTGCCTACTCTTTAGATTAGATAGTTAGTTCCTTTGTTAATTAGTTTAAGCAGCAGCTGCTTCTTGGTTAGTATCTTGTGTTATAGGTGACTACAACCATAGAATTCCTCTGTTTTCATAGTTATATGTCAGTTGATCAGAGAAGAATTTATGAGAGTGAATAATAAAGGATCAAAGCCAATATATGAAACCCATTATCTTTCTGTACTTCCTATCACAGTTGTAGGGTCTTTTTGACCCTAAAGGTATGCAACAGAGAGAACCTAGAAATACTGCCATCCAGAACAAGATTGAGTGTAAATGAACTAGAAAGACATGAGGATTTAAGACAAGAGATTTTCCAGAAGCTGACTTTGAAGTATCCAGAGATAGATGCCATTATTTTAAGATTCAGTTATTTGTCTGAAAGCAATAATTGGTTTTGCCTATTTTTGTCTCTCACAATCAGATCCCCTTCCTGTACAAATGATAATCCCCACATGGTTGCATGATTGTTTAAGAATTTATCCATATAATTATTTTTTAATCTCTTATAATGCCAGTAGACCTACTGTCTTTTTAGTGAAATAGAATTTTATAACATGCTTCTCTGAAAAACTATTGCAATTTCAGATTATTATCCATAGCTTTTAGGAATTCATGAGTTTTGTTTTTTTAATTAAATAGAAAAGTTGTATACCCTAAAACTGATGGAGCTGTCTCTGAACAGTTACTTAGAGTTCTCTGAATTATTCATAAATGCTACTTCATTATTAATTATTTCTTACTGCAGACTAATCTGGTAGCCTCTGGTGCTAATGAATCTGAAATCTACATTTGGGATCTCAACAATTTTGCAACTCCAATGACACCAGGAGCCAAAACACAGGTATTGCATTGATTTTGATGTAATCAGAAGAACCAAAATTGGTTCTTCAACACTTACTTATTTCATTTTTTTCACACAAAATATATTTGTTTAAAATCAGTGTTCAGATGTTACTGATTTTCCTTCAGTATAGCAAAGTATTAGTAAATGTGTTTTTCAAAGTATCAGTGAGTCCTTCAACAGCAAATATTTATTCAGTGCCTACCACCAGATACTGTTTGGTGTACTAGACATATAGTAATGAATAAAATAGACAAGTCTGATAATTTTTTAGATACAGTATTTTATATAGTATAATATTTTGTGTTGTATAGTATTTTGACAATATCGCACCTTAGAATAAAAATCATAGACTAGAAAGGAAACTTACTTTTTAAAAAAACAACTCAGCCCCTTTCCTATATATTTCTGTAAGTTAAGAAAGAACAGTCTTCTACTTGCCTCTTTGAAGTTCGTGTTATATAGACTACTCAAATTGAGTAGCCATTATACTGGGCCCCAACATTCTGGCCATCTCAGAGGTAGTAAAATGATAGCATATGATCTACCATTTATTTTTATTTATTTATTTTTTAAGGATTTTATTTATTTGAGAGAGAGAGAGAGAACACATGGGGGTGAAGGGCAGAGGGCAAGGGAAAGAGAGCATCCCAAGCAGGCTCCCCGCTGAGTGTGGAGCCTGATGTGGGGCTCAATCTCAGAACCCTGAAATCATGACCTGAGCTGATATCCAAGAGTTGGACACTTAACCCACTGAGCCACCCAGGCGCCCCTAGGCTGTAAGTTTTGCTCTGCCTGGTTGTCCATCATACTTATCAATGTCTACTTTGTAGTTCATTATCTACCTTGTGGCAGTTGCAAATTAAGAAAAAGTGCTTGATTTGTAGCAAGAGCTTAATAAATGCTGGTGAATGAGACAATATTAAACAAGATAAAATACTTGAATTTGGCACATACCTGAGCTCTAAATTGTATTATATTTATTGAGAACTTATGAATATAAAAAAATTTGTGGAATAGATCAGATTTTAATTAATTCATTTTTTAAAAACAAGGATCAGATTTTGTACTTAAATTTGATCATAACTGAGAAATGGTTTTTAGCAGTTTCTTCCTTTTAGCCCCCAGAAGATATCAGCTGCATTGCATGGAACAGACAAGTTCAGCATATTTTGGCATCAGCCAGTCCCAGTGGCCGGGCCACTGTATGGGATCTTAGAAAAAATGAACCTATCATCAAAGTTAGTGACCATAGTAACAGGGTAAGTATATGATTGATTTGTCATATACAGAAACATGCTATGTTTCTGCTGTACGTATTTCTATATTGTTTGTCAGTGCTGACAACAAATCAAATTTTTGTAAAGTCAAATCCTGTCTTTTCATGGACCAATCATGTTGGAATGAGGTTTTTCCTTGGGGAAGATAAAAAAATTTCTAATAAACCATGTTGGATATTGTTAATGATGAAGAGAGAGATTGTTAATTAAATACCTTATTCCATGATGTACTGGTTGTTTTTACTAGCTGTTTCAAAGCATTATAGCAACTTTTTAGCTTTCTCTAGAATGTACACATTTTTCCAGCTGATAATTTTATGACAGTTAACTCGTAGTTTCCAAACTCCTGGCTTTATCTCTTCTGATTAGGTACTGCTAAAGTGAGCTAATATTCTGTTTGCCTAGTAGATGTAGTTGTATAACACATTAAATTTTTGACCTTACAAATTCCTTAATACTGTGTCATAATGTGCTATAAAATATTTTAGACATAATAAGGGCTTTATTTTGTTAGTTTTTAATTACATTGTTTAGTTTGACATTTTTAAAAACAAGTTTGCCTAAATCAGAGAATACATATATAATTTAACAATAACCACAAAAAAACTATTTAAAAAAATATTTCTTCAGGATATTGTTTTTCAGTGAAATAGGAATTTTAAGACAAGTTTTAATTGAATAAAGCATACAATAAGCATTTCCATTATCTTCTGGAACACTTAATAGGATATGAATGTCCAGGTAATTCTCAGTAATACTGTTAATTTATTCCATGTGAAAATTTAAATGGTAGCTGTTGCTTTAGACGTTTTGTCTTGATTTTTTTGACAAAATAGAGGAAAGGTGTGGATTTTTTTTTGTTACAATCTTTTTTTTAAAAAGATTTATTTATTTATTTGTGAGAGAGAGAGAGAGAGAGAGAGAGCATGCTCCATGGGGGAGGGGCAGAGGGAGAGAGACAAGAGAAGCAGACTGTCCACTGAGTGTGGAGCCCGACGTGGGAGCAATCCCAAGACCCTGAGATGAACTGAAAACATTTAAACTTTTTACTTTTAAGAGTACTGTTTAAGGCTGTTTAATAAAATTTAATAGTTTTAAAGAGACATCATATCTTGAAGGCTCCAAATGCAGGCTCTGGAGATAGCTGTCAGGATTCAAAATTTAATAGTTTTAGGTTTTGTTTTTTGTTGTTTTTTAATAAACTAAGCCTGAACCGATGTTTTCTACTGTTTGTTTCAACAAAGGCATGTTCCTCAAGCTCATTTTGGCTCTTCATAAAGTAATAGGATTGATACATTGTGAGCCTTAACTATCTGCAGATGCATTGCTCTGGGTTGGCGTGGCATCCTGATGTTGCGACTCAGATGGTGCTTGCCTCTGAGGATGATAGATTACCAGTGATCCAGATGTGGGATCTTCGCTTTGCTTCCTCTCCACTCCGTGTCTTGGAAAACCATGCCAGGTATCATGCTGCTCTTCCAAGGAACTTGATTTGTTTATTTTTAAAAACACATTTACTTATTATTTTGAATTATCAGATAATTATTTTTAAATTCAGGAATCTATTTTGTCTCTTATCTTGTAAAAGTTAGTATAAATGGTTTTTATTTGAAGCAATAATCATCTGATTTTCTGTTCCCAAAAATGGTAGCCAATTCATATCCTAACTACAAAAATGTGATAAAGGATATTCCACTACTTTTTTCACATTATAATTAATAGATTAAAATTCCAGTATATCACCACACTTTACTCTTGACATTATCCAGTTTGATCTTTATTAGGGTCAGAATACTCCATAACATTCAGTGACAAGCAACAGTTAAAAAATTTGTTTTATTTCTAAGTTTTTTTTTTTTTTAAAGATTTTATTTATTTATTTGACAGAGAGACGCAGCCAGAGAGGGAACACAAGCAGGGGGAGTGGGAGAGGGAGAAGCAGGCTTCCCGTGGAGCAGGGAGCCTGATGTGGGGCTCGATCCCAGGACTTTGGGATCATGACCTGAGCCGAAGGCAGACACTTAACAACTGAGCCACCCAGGTGCCCCTATTTCTAAGTTCCTATTTTAATTTAAAAGCATAGAAATTGAGATTATTCTGCTTTTATTTTGATTTTTAATTTTTTATTATTTTTTTAAGATTTACTTACTTTTGAGAGTGAGAGCACAAGCGGGAGGGGCAGAGGGAGAGGGAGAAAGAATCTCAAGTAGAGAGCACAGAGCCCAACTTGGGGCTTGTTCTTGCAATCCTGAGATCACAACCTGAGCTGAAACCAAGAATTGGACCCTTAACCAGCTGTGCCATGCAGGTGCCCCTGCTTTTAATTGTAATAAATGTGCAGATTCTCTAAAAAGATATGAGTGGGGTGCCTAGTTGGCTCAGTAGATAGAGTGAGGGGTTGTGAGTTCGAGCCCCACTTCGGGTGTAGAAATTAATTTAAAAAAATCTTTAAAAAATTAAAAAAAAATAAAAGATATGCAAATTTTCTCATGTTAGGTTCGGTAGCATTAAATTTAATTATAATTTGGCATGTTTCCTAACATTGATTTTCAGGTACCCAGGGAGTTTATATGTATTTGTTCGATAGTTTGAAACAAGAAGTAAATCCCTTTTAATGTTACAATATTTTCTGAGTACTTTTGGGCTTTCTTTCTTACTTAGGGATATATAGACTAAAGCTTTAAATCCTATTTTCCCACTGGGTAGTGGATTTGCACACTAAGAAGTCTTAAAGTTTGTGACCTCTCCTTTAGCTTCTTATAAAGGAGAAAAGAGTCCAGTAAAAATGTAATCCTATTTAGATGTTATGCTTCAATCAGCTTTTTAGTGAAGAAGGGATGATTCTGATAAGTTTTAATATTTTTTCTATGTTAGATAAGGTTTTGTTCATTCATTCAGCACATACTTATTGAACATGTGTTCTGTACTAAGATTCAGTGGTATAACATAAAAATCCCTGCCTTCAGGGAGTTTATATTATAGTGGGAGGACAACTAACATTTGTATAACATGTAAAGTGTACAAGAACTTTAAATATTAAGTCAATTAATCCTCATAACAAGCCTATGGTGTAGATACTATTAACCCATTTTACAAATTGGAAATTGAAGCTCAGCAATGTAAACTTCACCTAGGTCATATAACTAGTCAAGTGCTGACTTCTGACCCAAACATTCTGATCCCAGAATCTGTGCTCCTAACTCTATATTTTACTGCCAGTTTTAGGTGTGATCAGAATTTAGCAAGACAGAAGACCACACTGAGTTGCAGGAGCAAATCAACTCTCTGCTTTCTCAATTTTCTCCTAATAATATATGCAAGAAGGTGGATTAGATGATATTTAAGATCCTTTCCTGCTCTATAATTCTGTGATTTTTTTTTTTTTGGTCTTTAATACTTAGTAAGAACCTAAATGTTCTTTAAAATGTGATATTAAATATGTATGAATTTCTTTAAAAGGCATTCTTGGGGATCCTGGGTGGCTCAGTCGTTAAGCGTCTGCCTTCAGCTCAGGTCATACCGAGCCCTGCATCAGGCTCTCTGCTCAGCGGGAAGCCTGCTTTTCCCTCTCCCACTACCCCTGCTTGTGTTCCCTCTCTCGCTGTGTCTCTCTCTGTCAAATAAATAAAGAAAATTAAAAAAAATAAAAATAAAAGGCATTCTTGACATACTTGATTTTCTTGACATGTATGATTCGATTCTAAAGGGGGAGCAGTTAGAAAGTATATTATTGATGCAATTGGGGAAATTTGAATATGGACTATATATTTTTAAATATTGTATATAAGTAATAAATATTTTCAGTATATAATTGTATTATGTTATGCAGAAGAATGCTGTGATTGTTTTTTTGGTCAATGGTCATTGTGTATATGGAGAGAGAGAGAAAACCACATAAAGTAAATGTAGCTAAACCAATGAGTCAAAGTGAGGAGTATAAGGCTGTACATCATACTGTCCTTATAATTTTCACAAAGATTTTAACTTTTTAAAAATAAAATATTGGAAACAAAAGGCAGTCTTAAACAATTTGGGTTCTTTTCCTATACTGTGTTCTCCTGATTCTGAGAGGATATTGAACATCTTTACAGTGATCAAAGAACATACACATTCCTAAGTTGCTTTCCGTAAAGATTATATGAAATTATGCTTCTGTTAGCAGCATGTGTCTCCAGAGCCTAGACAGGAATCATTTGGAGACTTGGTTTTCTCAAGATTAAAAATTTCTTCATCTTGTGTTTTATCTAGGGGGATTTTGGCAATTGCTTGGAGCATGGCAGATCCTGAATTGTTGCTGAGCTGCGGAAAAGATGCTAAGATTCTCTGCTCCAACCCAAACACAGGAGAGGTATAAGGGGGAAATATTTGTCAGACTTATAGCTACTATAATATTTATTCTCTAGCTGAATAAGAAATTTTCCATATGGATTCTTTAGTGCATTAATATAATTAAGGACATGGAGATAGAGGTATGTGTGAAATGTTAATCTAGGAGAGATTTTATCGGTAATATTATTTAAGCTCACCTGTTTTATCCAAGAAAATCAGCCATTGAAATAGCTTATTTGAAATTAGTAATCATCCCCTACCCCCCATTTCTAATAAAAGGTGTTTACCTACACTCAGAAGTACTTGGTTTGATTTATTTAACATGTGATCTCTGAAAATCAGTGCTTTTAAAGCAGGAGTGTTCAAGATTTGGGTCTTTTTCCTGCTTTACCATTCCTGAATATCCTCTCTGATTTTGGAAATCAGTAGATGTATGTTTTTAATTTCTCTTCTGTACTATACAGCAGGAATATACTTTACAATATTTGTCGTATGTTCTACCCATAGAAATTAAGATGTGGGAAATTTTACCTCTTCTTCAATATCAATGTTATATAAATATAACTTAATTACTTTTAATTGCTTTGGATTAAATTAATGGGCTAAAAAAATCTCTATTCTAAAAATTATTTTTCTTAGTTGAATGATTTCCCTCTTTTTCAGTATTGGGCAAGAGGCCATAGATTTTTGTTTTTTAAGTTTTTATTTTATTTTTTTAAGATTTTATATATTTATTAGATAGAAAGAGAGCTCGAGCACCAGTTGGGGGGAGGGGGCAGAAGGAGAGGGAGAAGCAGACTCCCGCTGAGCGTGGAGCCCAATGAAGGGCTCGATCCCAGGACCCAGGCAGACGCTTAACCATCTGAGCTACCCAGGCACCCCTCTTCAGTTGGTTTTAATGTATAATATTAAAATAGAAACAAGCACTTTTGTTACTTGATTTGTGGTTTAAAGTTTTCGGATGCAGTGATATCTAGAAGAATATAGAAACATTAAAGTTAGGGGAGGTAGGAGAAAAAAAATTAAAGTAGTAAGTTTTGCCTCATATGTTTGTAGACCAAATAATAAAATCTTGCATTTTATACTGTGCCTTCCCAAGGGAGTTCAAAATCATGGAAATTACTGTTCTAATTTTCTCAGTTATATGATTTGATAAAATGAATTTTGCATATGATTAGTTGTGTGTACTTGGACTTTGAAGGAATAAACTTTTAGTACATGCTGCAACTAAAAAGTTTAGTAGATTTTTTTATTCAAATGCAAATTAGGAATAGAACAGTGGTTTAAATAACATGAATAATGAGTCTTATCAACCAGTTTAAGGCTTAAAGATGAGTAGGCTAGGTACCTTTTCACTTAATTCTGTTTTCTTATAAAATAAAACATTTAAAACATCCCACCAAGTCCACGTTAAGATAATTTGACTTCTTAAAGCCATAAAACCAGGGTGCCTGGGTGGCTCAGTCAGTTAAGCATCTGCCTTCGGCTCAGGTCTTGCTTCCAGGGTCCTTGCATCTAGCCCTTTGTCCATCAGGCTCCTTGCTCAGCCAGGCTCCTTGGTCAGCAGAG
Organism: Callorhinus ursinus; assembly: GCF_003265705.2. Lineage (NCBI taxonomy): Eukaryota > Metazoa > Chordata > Mammalia > Carnivora > Otariidae > Callorhinus > Callorhinus ursinus. The sequence goes on along the minus strand of NW_027397066.1, from coordinate 66,777,845 downwards.
TCTGCTTTCCCCTCTCCCTTTGCCCCTCCCCCTGCTCATGCTTGTGCCCTTTCTCCCTCTGTCTCAAATAAATAAAATCTTAAAAAAAAAACACGTAAAACCTATGCTCTTTAGGTGCATCAGTTATCATCACACTAACTTTGAGTTAGCAGTAATTATTACATTGTAAAGATTTTATATTAACCGTTTTTTATAGTTTTTCCATATTTTCCTTCTAAACTGTTTATGCTGAATCTGTTTCCATTCTGCAGTAATACAAACGATGTATACATGTTTTTGCTTGACTAAAGACCAGATTTCTCAGTGAATTCTTCCTTCTTGAGGCTATTTTTTAAATGTGTTCTTCAGATAGCCTAAATATGGTTGTTTGGATCTTGGCAAGCAAAAATTGTTGGGCAGAAGACCATTATCTTTTAGAGTTTTAACAAGCTGATTCTTATTTTTTCTGGTCTTTCAGATACACCCGCTACTACCACTTCAATAAAAACAGAAAAACCTTAGTTTTTAATACATACTTATTCTAAATCTGGTCAAAATTTTGAAGAAGCATTCATTTTTATCATAATAGATCACCATAGTGGACTCCTTTTATACTTTAAACAAAATTTTACAGTTGTTTTTCCTGGCTCAACATACTTTCTGAAAGGAATTGTTTAATTAAGCTGCACATGTTGATCATATTAATTTGGGTGTTTTGGCTGTAAAGTGGCTATACCATTTTCTGACTTTTGTTGTTGTTGCCTAGGTGTTATATGAACTTCCTACCAACACGCAGTGGTGCTTTGATATTCAGTGGTGTCCCAGAAATCCTGCTGTCTTATCAGCTGCTTCCTTTGATGGGCGTATCAGTGTTTATTCTATCATGGGTGGGAGCGCAGATGGCTTAAGGCAGAAACAAGCTGACAAGGTAATAGAAAGTGTTAAAATTTTCAATCTTAACATTTGAAAAATACCATCTTATTGTTTAATTATTTTGAAAATGACTTCAGTAATCAGTGCTACTGATTAATTGGATAATTGTGATAAAAATATTTCATGGGTATAACTTGAAAACATGTAACATAATCTCATATAAATTACAAATTTTCATGTTATTATGTTTTTTAGCTTTCATCATCTTTTGGAAATCTTGATCCCTTTGGCACAGGACAGCCCCTTCCTCCATTACAAATTCCTCAGCAGGCTGCTCAGCATAATATAGTGTTGCCTCTGAAGAAGCCACCCAAGTGGATCCGAAGACCTGTTGGTGCTTCCTTTTCAGTAGGTGGATTTGTGTTTTTATGGTCCATAAGCATGAAGGACTTCCCGTAGTAAAGTGTTCTTATAGGATCACTCCGATGGAAGAAGATTGAGGTGTGTCTGTAGGTTTTTCATCATTCAGAATGGTTTCTCAGGAAAAATGGGACCTTCTCGTTTTCGTTTTTATTTTAAATTGTGGTAAAATATAAATAACATAAAATTTACCATTTTAACCATTTAGAAATATACAGTTCGGTGGCATTAAGTACATTTACGTTGTTGTGCAACCTTCACTGTCCATCCCATTATTAAACTTATCTTCCTTCTCTATCTCTCCTTCCTTCGATCTTTTTTTTCTTTTTTTCTTTGGAGGAAGGTATATCTGTGTATCCTCCTTCCTTCTCTTTATTCTTTCCTTCTAGCTTTTTTTTTTAATTGCCAATTTCCTTTTTTATGGTAAAAAACATGTAGCATAAATTTACCATTTTAACCCTTTTTAAGTGTACAGTACAGTATGTTAACTATATATACTTGTTATGCAACAGATCCTCAGAACTTTTTTATCTTGCAAAACTGAAACTCTTTTCCAGTTGAACACCTGCTCATTTTTCCCTTCCCCTAGCCCCTGGTAATCACATTCTACTTTCTGTTTCTATGAGTTGGACAACTTTAGATACCTCATATAAATGGAATCATGCAATATCTGTCTTTTTGTGATTGTTTTGTTTCATATCACGTAATGTCCTCAAGGTTCATCCATGTTGCTGTGTATGACAAGATTTCCTACTTTTAAAAGGCTGAATAACAGTCTACATTTTCTTTATCCATTAATTTATCAGTGGACATTAAAGTTGCTTCCACCTCTTGCTAGTGTGAATAATGCTACAAAGAACATTTGTGTGCAGTTATGTCTTTGAGATACTATTTTCAGTTCTTTTGGGTATATACCCGGAAGTGGGATTGCTGGATCTTATATGGTAATTCCGTTTTTAATTTTTGAGGAAACTCCACATACTGTTTCCCATAGTGGCTGCACCATTTTACATTCCCATCAACAGTGCACACGGGTTCTAATTTCTCTACATCCTCAGTAACACATGTTATTTTCTGGTTTTTTAGATAACAGTCATCCTAATGGATATGAAATGATATCTAATTGTGGTTTGATTTGCATTTTCCTAATGATTAGTGACGTGGAGCATCTTCTCATGTATCTTGGCCATTTGTTTTGTATGTCATCTTTGGAGAAATGTCTGTTCAAGTCTTTTGCCCATTTTTTTAATCAGGTTGTTTGGGGTTTTTTGTTATTGAGGTGTAGGAATTCTTTATATATTCTGAATGTTAACTCTTTACCAGATAAATGATTTGCAAATATTTTTCTCCTATTCTGTAGCTTTTTTATTCTGTTGATTGTTTCCTTTGCTGTGTAGAAGACTCATTTGTCTATTTTTGCTTTTGTTGCCTGTACTTTGGTATTATATCTCTATCATTGCCATATTAATGTCCTCAAACTGCAGCTTAGAAAACTCTGGTTATTCCTATAGACCAGAAAGAAGAAATAAAGTCCTTTCCTAAATATTTTAATTTCACTACTGTTTTTAAGTCTTGCATAGAAGAATCCATCTCTCCAGTGTTGGGTTACTTTCTTCGTACAACCTACAGGTACAATAAAACTTCATTAGTGATATTAATAGTTAAAGCGTATTTATTTACTGTGTGCCAGCCACTTTCTAAGCATTTTGCATATAGTAACTCATTAAATTCTCACAACTGCTTATAAAATAGCTACCACTATTACCCCCATTTTGTAGATAGAAAGGCGCAGAGAAATTAATAACTTGTCTAATCTTACACTTATAAAGATTTTAGCTATTCTCTTGCCAGTCGAATCAGATGCCTACTGTGCATAATGATGAGAGTGAGTCTCTTGGTAATAATGCCCAAAACTAAGGTACTAAACTTATATTATTTGGGGCACCTGGTGGTTCAGTCAGTAGAGCGTGTGACTCTTGATCTCGAGGTCATGAGTTCAAGCCCCACACTGGGGGAGAGATCACTTAAAAAATAAAAATTTAAAAAAAGCTTACATTATTCAGCTTCTCCATCATCATAACAGAATTTATATGCATCATAAAATTATATATATTCACCTTTATCAAAACTGAGTGAATGATCGCCTCTGGAGTTACTATTGAGTTCTTACTATCATTCTTCTATTAGTCAAGCTCAGAACTTTTTTTCAATCTCTCATATTTTTTTTCGATCTCTTATATTGCTCTCTTTATAAATCTCTTGGATTTAATTCTTCCTTTAACTTTTGCTGTTACGCTGCCTAATTCTTCATCTTTTCACACTGAACTGTTATATGATTGCCTGTCTATTGCTTGCCTATTCCCCCGCCAATCTATACTACATCTCTAGATTAATCTTCCTAAGATAGACTTTTGATTATGTCACTCATAAATCCATCTTTTGGATTTAATTAATCTTCTCATCCCTCCTGTTTAGTTTTCTCTACTATCTCTACTCTTGCCTTGGAATCTTTTCCTTTGTTTATGACTTCCCACTTTTTTTACTGAATACTAACCATTCATCCAGTTACTTCCTTCCCTAAGTAACTAAAACAATTATTATTATAAAATTGTATATGTACAGGTTTAAAAGAAAACCAAAATGTGCAGAAAAGATCCCCCCAAATATAAGCTTCTTGAGGACAGACTGTCTAGTTCACAGGTATGTTTCCAGTGCCTAGAATGGTCCCTGACAAATAGAAGGTGTTCACTGTGTATTTATCTTAGAAATGAGAAGTGAACATCTTTCCCCTCCCCTCGCTAGTATTAGAGTATTATAAAGACAATAACACTCTTCTGAGTTTAGAACGGAATAAGAGAGATGGAGAATCAAAGTATCAACTTTAGTGCTGCCATAAGCTAGATTGGAGGCTACAGTTTAGATGTCTAATCATAGTGGGCCTTGTAACAAACTAGAACATAGAAGACTCTGTGAGAGCTGGGCTGTTTTGTTTGCCTCTATATCCCCAGGATCTGATTTAATAAACATGTTTTTAGCTTTACGTCTGTATTAGGCTGCCTTACTGACCAAGTTACAGGCAAATCTAGGTACTGTAGAACTTTCCTTGAAGGTGCAGGCAGCTTATCCACATGGACTATTGCTCTAGGTGGGAAGACAACTGTAAAAAGCCCTGAAGAGCTGATGTAAGCATGCTTCATTTCTTTCCTGAGGAACGTCAGTCAGTCCTTTCCCAGGGCAGTGTGAAGGACAGAGAAAGGCTGGAAGTGTTCCTCCTGTTAGTTCCTCTTATGGAGTATAAGGAAAATGCCCTCTCTGTGAACATGAGGGGTAGAATGTCAGTGTCCTTCTCAAATATCTTTCGGTTACGTGTTCTTTTGTGATTATCTTTATAAATGTAAATAATTTACCTAAACATCCATGTCTCAGTATATCAGCTTCATATGGTACTAATTGAAACTCTTCTATTCAATATTAAATTAGTGCAATTATATACTTCCTTCCAGTTTTTCCAATTTTTTCCTTTCCAAATGTTTTATTTCTGCCAATTTTTGTAAATTACATTATTTTTATATTGTTAAGATATTTAAGTTTTCCGTATTTGTTTTGGTTGGTTTGAAAAAATGACGGCTGACAAGAAGCACTTACATAATTTTTTACGCTGCTTTTTTAATTTTTATAATTAAATTTAAATTCAATTAATTAACAAAGCACGTACATTATAATTATATAATATTATAATACTATTACACAGAAGCAGGTAAATGAATAAGCATAATCCTCTTGTGAAACACAGTTTAGGTCTTGCTTCTGGGGGGTGCAGTTTTCACCAGCTTCCCTAAACGTGGGGAAACCCACTTGCCCTTAAGCTGTGAAGTTCATATGATGTGTGGTATTATCTGCATCTCATTTAGAACTTACAGGTGCCTGTTGTGTCCAGTTTTATTCTCATGTTAAATTCCTTAAGGATAGGGCGCCCGGGTGGCTCAGTCGTTAAGTGTCTGCCTTCGGCTCAGGTCATGATCCCAGAGTCCTGGGATCGAGTCCCACATTGGGCTCCCTGCTCAGCAGGGGGCCTGCTTCTCCCTCTCCCACTCCCCCTGCTTGTGTTCCCTCTCTCGCTGTGTCTCTCTCTGTCAGATAAATAAATAAAATCTTTTTAATAAATAAATAAATTCCTTAAGGATAGTGGTTTATGTTTTGTTGGTATTTCAGTTTACATAAAAACAGTAATCCTTACACAAAAATTACTGATTATAAAGAACCAGATTTGGTCCTGTGTTTCCTTCTTTACCTATATTTATTTGTATAAATATATTAATCAGATAATAACTGTTTACTTGCTATATACAAGATATTGGGTACTGTAGGAGATAAAAAAATAAAGTAGATACAGAACCACAATCCTTATAAGTATAGGGGAGGCAGAACTTTGCATCTGCCCTCCTGGGGTTTTCACCTGGACCTGAGAATTAAATTGATATAAGACAAATTAACAGGAGAAAAGCATACAGATTTTTATGTATACCTGGGCCCCCATTGGGAAATGAAAACACAAACAAGTGGCAAAATCTAAGTGCTTATATAGTAGGTTGAAAAAAGAACGGCAGTTGTGGAAAAGTAGTGGTATTATTTATTATCTAAATAATAAAATATTTAGAGAGGCTAAAGGGAGGTAATTGTTACTTAACAAGGTCTGTTTGTACAGATTTCTCTCTTCTCTGGTGATAAGAATGTTTCTTTCCGCCTGGTATAGAGAGGGCAGCTGTCACATGGGAGTTGCATCTCCTGCTTTCAGAAAGAAAAGAGGAGGTCAGGGTGCCCTTATTTCCTGCTGTTTTTCAAGTAGTCCTTAGCTCAAAATAGTCCTTATGCCAAATGGCACATTTTGGAGGGGCATATTCTGCCACCCTTTAAAACTTAGAGCCAAGAACAGAAGGTGAGGCAAATACATAGAAGCTAGTAGTTGAATCAAAAGAAATCTATAATATATGGAGGGCATCCGAGGTGGAAGAGGTGGCGTTTGCCCGGGACTTAAAGAGAAGTAACGTTGAGTATGTGAAAGTTAGTAAAAACAAGTAGGTGAGAAACTGGGGCACAGTAAATAGTACATTTTATCTAGAAGGTAGGTGGTATGAAGAAGAGTAGTGATCGAAGGCTGGGGTCAGATTGTGGAGTATGGGAGACCGTATCAGCTAATTTGATCCAAAGTGAGACCATAGTTCTTTCCATTAGCAGGTTTTTCGGCCTTCTCCTCATGGTTCAAACTGACTTTGTTCATTTTTTCTTTCATAGTTTGGAGGCAAACTGGTTACCTTTGAGAATGTCAGAGTACAGGCCCAGCAGGGAGCTGAGCAGCAGCAACAGCAACACCATGTGTTCATCAGTCAGGTGGTAACAGAAAAAGAATTCCTCAGCCGATCGGACCAACTTCAGCAAGTCGTGCAGTCGCAAGGATTTGTCAGTTATTGTCAGAAAAAGATTGATGCTTCTCAGACTGAGTTTGAGAAAAATGTATGGTCCTTTTTGAAGGTAAAGTTGAGATTAAAACAATTTCGTTATCTGCGAATTTAACTATTCCCATTATATTCTCAATCTGTTCTTATGAAAAAATTATTGCAAGATTGTGATTTCAGGAGCTTCCTGATGACATTAAAGAAACCTTATGAAGAGCACATGACCATAGTTTTATGACAAGAGTTCTTCCCTCTCTGCTTTGAAGAGCCTAATATGAAGTACTTTTTTTAATAAGTGAAAAATGATATAATAGTAACAGAATATTTAATTTCTGAGTAGATCCAATTAAGGAAAATGGGAAAAGAGGGAAGAGTTACAGGGGAGAGAGGTTGGAGGCATTTCTCATTCCTTTTACTGAGTTGCATTTATGACACTAGGAAATAAGAGTTTTCTGGTTGGTCATTTTTCCTCCCCTGGGATGTCTGTTTCTTGATACTGAATTTTCCAAAGAGAGCTTAAATCAATAAGGTTAAATTATAAAATTAATAGAATTTTATATTTTGTAATTATTAATTTGGGGAAAGATTTTTAGGACATTTCGTGTTCCAGAGAGTGTCAGGTTTTGCATGCATATAACCACTGGACATGAGTTAGCTTGTATTTACAAAAATTATAGTTTAAAAGTAAGCTTTGGGGCGCCTGGCTGGCTCAGTCAGTAGAGCATTCGACTCTTGATCTCGGGGTCATAAGTTCAAGCCCCACAGTAGGCATGGAACTTACTTAAAAAATAAAAGTAAGCTTTATTCAACAAGGTTAATTAATTACTAGTATACTTACTATTTTAAGAAGTAACCTATTAAAGGAAACTATTTTGGGGATGCTTTCTTAAACTGAGCCTTCTACGTAATAGATATAGAAAGCTTTCGTTGGTAACAGTAGACTTTAGTAGACTTTATTTTTGATAATTTTTAATAATTCTACTTGGAATTTGATCAAGTAATTAAAAATTTAAAGGCAGAAAAATTTAAAGGCAGGTCTGTATTTCAAGATTATGTCTTCTTTAAAGGTGAACTTTGAGGATGATTCTCGGGGAAAATACCTTGAACTTCTAGGATACAGAAAAGAAGACCTAGGAAAGAAGGTAAATTTCTGCAAAAGTTAAAAGGCTGTGCTTATGCAAGTAAAATATTTATGTAGCCTAAGTGTTCTTATAAACTTCTATACAGATAATCTCAAATCATTCAATAAATATTTAATAAGAATTTGTGTTTGGTTGCCAGAATTCCAAATACATATTATTAAATGTGTAATTACACCTTGTACCTGGATTTAAAAACTGCCAGAACCACCTTGACTCCAAACTTGATTTAAAAGCTGTGTCGTATCAGGTAGAATTGGGTCTTGAAAGATAAGAGGCTATCAACTTCAAACACTGGAAATAACACTTGGATTTTAAGAGGGTGCGTAACCAATGGCCCTGGGGGAAAAGAAAACGAGAGAACTGTTAGAGACCATCCCGTGTTCACTACAGCTTAAGTGATTAAAAATAGAGTACTCGTTCAGATTACCACAGTTTTCTACCCTCGCTGTTCATGCCTTTAGCCCACATTCCCAAACTCTGTATGGAGTTTGTCCAGCTGACAAATAGCTAATAAATATTTTGGAACAAGGGAAATTTATTGTATTGAACCTGAATAAACAAAAGTCCCACTGAGTCACTTAATTTTTTAACTTAGAAAAAGATTCCCTTTTAAAAAGAGAAAGTCATATTCCAGTTACACAGTTTTGTTCTCAAAGAGGGGCTTCATTATTATTCATTCCACAGTATTGACATGAACAGCACGAAAACCTCTCTGAGTTTGGAAACATTGAAGGAGGTATTTTAGATTCTTTGTGTAATTATTATTAGCCCTTTTTTCTTTGAAAGTGACTGAAGTTTTCTGTAGCATTGAAGATTGCCACATAGAAGGTACAGCTTAGATACTGCACACTCTGAGCAGTGCCAGGCACATTGAAGATGTCACATCACAGGCCCACCGCTTACCGGCTGTGTGTCTTTGCTCATTCCTTTAGTTTTTTTACATTTAATTTTATTACTAGTCTGAACTTCATGGTGCTATAACTTTTACAGGTTTGTAAAAGGTTAATATGAAAGTTTTACTAAATACCTAATAGCAAAAAAGAGGAAAAAGAATCTGATTGTCAAAATACTTCTAATAGTTCTTTTTGGTAGTGTGTACTTGAAGAAATTTTTTTTAATTAATTATTGTTATTTAAAGGAAAGTAGAAGAAAACATGCTTGTTTTGAGGTTAGGTTTGTGATTGAATAGCAGATTTTATTCTCTCCTTAAACACCCCATCCCCAATCTGAAATTTGGTGGATTTTTGCCAATGAAAATGGAGAAAGAGGTGAGCATTTGCTATATGCGTTGAAATAGAATTCCATGTAGTAGGTGAGTTGTTGTTTTTATTTCAGATTGCTTTGGCCTTGAACAAGGTGGATGGACCCGATGTGGTAAGAAGGCCTTTAAAAATAGCTACCTTCCAAAATTTGGTCTAGGTTATAACACAGAAGGAAATATAATTTAAGAAATGTGTCTGTTTTATTGCTTTACAGTGTAAAAATAAATGCTGATTGTAGATATTTTAATACGTGAATTCTCATTTTAAAATAGTATAAGTTTAGCTGGTAGAGAGTATTCATTCCTTTCTCTTGATGATACTTGAATTTTGCAAAAGAGGAAAAACAGTATCAGTGACTGCTCAGATACTTGAGGTTAAGATCTTTGTTCCTGGGGGACATTTGGTAGGAAAAAAAGGAAGGTCTTAGTAATAATGGCTCTTTGCTTTTCCTCTGATAGTGTTTCTTAAATCAGTTTACTTAGTGTTGCTTCTTAGGGTTAAACTAGCTCTGAATGTTGTTGGTTGGGTCTTTTGTCTTTCTACGTCACTAATACTCATTTAATGCTACATTCTCAACTTCCCTTGTAATTGTTTTGTGTACCAAAGGCTCTTAAAGATTCTGACCAAGTAGCACAGAGTGATGGGGAGGAGAGCCCTGCTGCTGAAGAGCAGCTCTTGGGAGAGGTACTTATTTCTTTCCTTTTTAATTACATTGGGAAAATATGTGATATTTGTTTATCTCACACTGAAATATGGAAAATTTGCGTAACTACTTGTTCCAAAATGAAGTTGGAATATATTGTTTTCTTAGAGATTTTTGGGGTAGGAATCTGTTTACTTGTTTGACAGAAGTATCATCTATGAAATCTTTAGTTCTTTGAACTAGCTTCGGGATTATATATTTTAAAATTAACAGTTGACATGAGATTGACTTAATTTGGTCAGATGGATATCAGCATGTCAAAATGAAAAGAGATCTTACTCAGAAATCCACAATACATTGCATGTAAAGTTAATGTTTTTTCTTGACACATTAATATTTAGGGCCTGCTCTCAGTGGCAGAGGCTTCTAGATTAGTCTTGAACTTTGAATCCAGGTCTAGAATTTTTCACTAAATAAACTGTCATGATTTATTGATTGTCATGATAAATGTGTCACGAGTTGTAGTTGACAATTTTTATAACCCGTTAAAAAGAGTCCTTGAACACAGAGTTGTATCATTAATTTTTTTCCTTTTGTTTTTCTGGGGTTTTTTTAACCATTACTAAATAATTCTGTACTTTTCTTGCTTTCTAGTTATATTTCATCTTGGAAAATTAATCAACAAGTTCTTATTTCTCATCTCATCTTTGGCCTTTTCATTGTTCTTTCTGATATGGAGATACCCTAACTATAGAATGTTTCTTACAATCCTTAGCTAAGTTATAAGAATAATTCATTGGTAAATTCAGACTTTCACAAGATAATTATTAAAAAACACTTCCCATAGAAGTAGATCTAACATTTATTTAACCTGAGAATAAAGACTATGAGTAAAATCTTTGGAAAGATTTGAACTGATTTTGGTAATACCTATTCAGAATTGTAGGATACATTGAAGGAACGTACTTTCATCTATGTACAACTAGATTAACTATGTATTATCAAATAGAGGACCATTTGGAAATACACCTATGAATCAATAGATCAGAATAATATGTACTTAACAAAATGATAGTCACCAATGTGTACTTTCAGAGTATTTAAAAAAATTTTGTTTAGGGTGGTAAAATCTTCCCCTTTACCTTGATGATGCTATTTATCAGATATAGTAGTTTATATATTGAAAATACTCAATGTGTAATAAGCTGTTTTTTCAGCCTGGTATTTCAGAAGTCCATGAATGGGGGTTTATTAATTGTTTCTTCGAAGACAAATTTGAAAAATTGTGAGTTAAAAAAAAAGAAAAGGTTTTTTAGTAGGTGAATATAATCAGATCAGTATCTGATTTATTTATTAATGTGAATAACTTAAGCTCTAAAATTTTTTAATTTGAGCTTTTAAAGTTCTAAAATGCTTCTCTTTGGTTAGGGAAAGAATTAAGGTTATGGTTATTCTCCTGTAATAGTATTAACTAATTAAGCATTATTTATTTATTTATTTATTTATTTATTTTTTAAAGATTTTATTTATTTATTTGAGAAGGAGAGAATGAGAGACAGAGAGCACAAGAGGGAAGAGGGTCAGAGGGAGAAGCAGACTCCCTGCCGAGCAGGGAGCCCGATGCGGGACTCGATCCAGGGACTCCAGGATCATGACCTGAGCCGAAGGCAGTCGCTTAACCAACTGAGCCACCCAGGCGCCCTAATTAAGCATTATTTACAGATGATGCTACGTTGTGCCCTGCACTAAAATTCCCCAATCCAAAAATGCCCCTGACTTTGAACACTAGGCACTCACATTCAGATGTGTAGGTAATGCGATCACAGAAGATAGGTATTTTATCTCATGCAAGACAACTATGTTTTTCTTTCAGAATTTCTCTGTCATCTCTGATACAATTTATTTTTGTCTTCTTGTGAATTTTTATACATAGAAAGCATTTAAACTATTTGCCAGCAATGTGCCTTCCTTATGTTTCTTTTTACTCAGTCTTACAGGTAGTCTCAGGAGTTTACTCAGTCTTACAGGTAGTCTCGGGAGTTTATAACAGAACTGTGTATCTTTTTACCAGACCAACCTGCTATTGCAGGTATGACTAATTTAAGAGAATACAAAATCTGCAATTGAATTTGAGTAGGTTCATATAGTCTTTTATGTAGCATTTGTACAAGGGCACCAGGTGATTTTTTTTCAAGACTGGTTCAATTAAAATAAAAAGACCTTATTACTAAACCTAATGATCGGACAGAAATTTTTAGACATGTAGAAAATTTTATTTTATATTTTTTAAGATTTTATTTATTTGAGAGAGAGTGAGAGAGAGAGAGCACATGAGAGGGGGTAGGGTCAGAGGGAGAAGCAGACTCCCTGCTGAGCAGGGAGCCCGATGCGGGACTCGATCCTGGGACTCCAGGATCATGACTGAGCCGAAGGCAGTCGCTTAACCAACTGAGCCACCCAGGCGCCCTAGACATGTAGAAAATTTTAGATGTATAGCAGCAGGGTTGTTTTAAAATCTAAATACAGTAAAATTAAAAACGTGTATTTTGCATGTTTCAGGCTATTCTTATTTGAAGTATCTAAGAAAACAAAGATTCTTCAGTAATTTCTGAGCTACCAGTAATAGATTATGTACCCTTAAGGTTTTTTTTTAACATTATTCCTGATTGGGCGCCTGGGTGGCTCAGTCATTAAGCGTCTGCCTTTGGCTCAGGTCATGATCCCAGGATCCTGGGATTGAGTCCCACACTGGGCTCCCTGCTCTGCGGGAAGCCTGCTTCTCCCTCTCCCATTCCCCCTGCTTGTGTTCCTGCTCTCGCTATGTCTCTCTCTGTCAAATAAATAAATAAAATCTTAAAAAAAAAATTATTCCTGATAACCTTGTATTTTATTTATGATTGTATAATGGGAGTTAATACTTAGGAAAGTCTTGGATCTGAGAACTTTTCTGGAATACTTGGCATGTTATCTAGTTAGTAGGTGAATAATCATATATAAATCTTGTTTTGCCAGTAAATTATTCCAGTTTCATTCTGGCTAAATTGCTGTCCTTTCCATCTCTTTAGTGCATTAAAGAGGGAAAACAAGAATCTGAATTTCTACCATCAGCAAGAGGAACATTTAACATCTCCATCAGTGGCGGTAATTTTTTCATTTTGATTTTTAGCTATTTGAAAGCAAATAGTCTCTAAGTTTAGGTTACAAATGTTTTGTCGCAAGTGGTAGAGGGTTGAAAAGAAGAACTCAGTTATTTAGTATATGTAATCGGTCTCTTGGAGATAGTGGTATGTTCTGACATCTCTGTGATAAAAAACTGTATGACAATCTCTATTACTCCAGTTTAAAGAATCTGAAAGATGTGTTATTTTACCTGATTTTACTTACATGCATCTCAGTATATTTCCATAGACCTCAAAAACTTGTGTTAGAAATTAATCCACTAGTAATATTCAGAAGTTAGCATTGTTTTCTCCTTTGTGTGTACATGTAAAAATTGATATGTATAGGATTCTTTTCTTGTAACAAAAACTTTATTTAACTTGGATGTATTATTCCTCATTGCAGATATTGATGGTTTAATTACTCAGGCTTTGCTGACGGGTAACTTTGAGAGTGCCGTTGACCTTTGTTTACATGATAACCGTATGGCTGATGCCATTATATTGGCCATAGCAGGTGGACAAGAACTCTTGGCTCAAACGCAGAAAAAATATTTTGCAAAATCCCAAAGCAAAATTACCAGGGTATGTTATTTTAAAAATAGATAAACTGTAACATTTACCTGTTATAACACTTATAAAAGCAATACAGTCTTACTAAAGATAACTGAAATGCAAAAAGCAGTAAAGAACAAAAAACCCAGTCATAATTCCTTGAACCAGAAATAGTTATTGTCGATAGTTTGGCACTGTTATTATTTTTATTTTTTGTACTTTGTGTATATAACTTTTTTAATGAAAAGTACTTTCATTTTTTTATTGTAGAAAAGTTAGAATATAGAAAAATATAAAGATAAAATATTAATTTTAAAATTATGATTCTTCCATCAAATTGGTACATACCCTTTGTACCTCTTTCTATGTATTTGTAGAATTTTTAAAAACAGAATCAGGCCCATAGATGTGTATATATGCGTGTAGTTTTGCTTATAGATATTGCCACTTACATTGTAAATGGTTTACCATTTCATTAAAGAGTCTTACAAAAATTTTTAATTGCTCTATAATGTTTTATGGTAAGGATATATTATTTCTCTTACTATTGAGGTGTTTAGGCAGTTTCTAATATTTTCCTAATACAGATAAGATAGTGATAAACATCTTTGTTGTGCCCAAGGATTTTATGTGATCTCTAATTATTTAATGAGGCTGTAAGTCCTAGGAAAGGAATTTTTGGTGCAGAGAGTCTGAATATTTTTAAGGCCCTGCTTAATGTTACTAAATTTCTTTCCATAAAAGTTGTCTCAGTGTTCAGTCCTATCAGCATTGGTTGCTGTCAGTCTCCCCTGCCTTATCTCATGTCACTCCCTCCCTTTTATCTTTCAGCCACACTGGCTGCCTTTCAGTTCCTCAGACACTCTATGTGCCTTTCTCCCTTGGGACTTTGCACCTCATGTTCCCTTGACCTGGAATGTCGTGGGTTTTTTTTCTTTTCTTTTTTTTGTTTTAATTTAAATTCAAGTTAGTTAACATACAGCATAATAGTAGTTTCAGGTGTACAATTTAGTGATTCAGCACTTCCATACAATACCTGGTGTACTCCTTAATCCCCATCACCTATTTCATCCACCTTCCTTCTGGTAATCATCAGTTTGTTCTCTATAGTTAAGACTTTCTTCCTGGGTTTGCCCCTCTCTCTTTTTCCCCTTTGTTTATTTGTTTTGTTTCTTAAATTCCACATATGAGTGAAATCATATGGTATTTGTCTTTCTCTGACTGACTTATTTTGAATAACATAATACTCTTTAGCTCCATCCACATCATTGCACATGGCAAGATTTCATTCTTTTTTTATGGCTCAGTAATATTCCATTGTCTGTATATACCACCTCTTCTTTATCCATTCATCAGTCAGTGGACAATTTGGGCTTTTTCCATAATTTGGCGATTGTTGATAATGCTGCTGAAAACATCAGGGTGCATTTATCCCTTCAAATCAGTATTTTTGTATCCTTTAGGTAAATACCTAGTAGTGCAATTGCTGGATCATAGACTAGTTCTATTTTTAACTTTCTGAGGAACCACCCTTCTGTTTTCCACAGTAGCTGCACCAGCTTGCATTCCCACCAACAGTGCATGAGGGTTCCCCTTTTTCTACATCCTTGCCAATATCTGTTGTTTCCTGTGTTGTTAATTTTGGCCATTCTGACAGGGGTGAGATGATATCTCATTGTAGTTTTGATTTGTATTTCCCTGATGATGAGTGATGTTGAGCATCTTTTCATGTGTCTGTTAGCCATCTGTCTTCTTTGGAAAAATGGCTATTCATGTCTTCTGCCCATTTTTTAATTGGATTATTTGAGGGAGGTTGAGCTATATCAGTTTTTTATATATTTTGGATACTGACCCTTTATCAGATATGTCATTTGCAAGTATCTTCTCCCATTCCATGGTTGCCTTTTAGTTTTGTTGATTGTCCTTTGCTGTGCAGAAGGTTTTTATTTTGACGAAGTCCTAATAGTTTATTTTTGCTTTCGTTTCCCTTGCCTCAGGAGACATATCTAGAAAGAAGTTGCTACAGCCTATGTCAGAAAGGTTACAGCCTGTGTTCTCCCCTTGGATTTTTATGAATTCTTGTCTTATATTTAGGTCTTTCATCCATTTTGAATTTATTTTTGTGTATGGTGTAAAAAAGTGGTCCAGTTTATTCTTTTGCATGTTGCTGTCCAATTTTCCCAACATCATTTGTTGAAGAGACTTTTTTTTTGCCATTGGATATTCTTTCCTGCTTTGTCGAAGATTAGTTGACCATATAGTTGTAGGTTCATTTCTGGATTTTCTGTTCTGTTGATCTATATATCTGTTTTTATGCCAGTACCATGCTGTCTTGATGACTACAGCTTTGTAATATACCTTGAAGTCCGGAATTGTGATGCCTCCAGCTTTGCTTTTCTTTTTCAAGATTGCTTTGGCTATTCAGGGTCTTTTGTGGTTCCATACAAATTTTAGGATTATTGTTCTAGCTCTGTGGAAAATGCTGTTGGTATTTTGATAGGGATTATGTTAAATGTATAGATTGCTTTGGGTAGCACAGACATTTTAACAATATTTGTTCTTCCAATCCATGAACATGGAATATCTTTCCATTTCTTTGTGTCATCTTCGATTTCTTTCATCACTGTTTTATAGTTTTCAGAGTACAGGTCTTTTACCTCTTTGGTTAGGTTTATTCCTGGGTATCTTACTATTTTTGGTGTAGTTGTGAATGGGATTGATTCCTTAATTTCTCTTTCTACTCCCTCATTATTGATGTATAGAAGTGCAACAGATTTCTGTACCTTGATTTTGTATCCTGTGGCTTTACTAAATTCCTGTATCAGTTCTAGCAATTTTTTGGTGGAATCTTTGGGTTTTCTGCGTAGGATCATGTCATCTGCAAATAGTGAAAGTTTGACTTCTTCTTTGCCAATTTGGATGGCTTTTATTTCTTTTTGTTGTCTGATTGCTGAGGCTAGAACATCCAGTACTATAATGAATAAAAGTAGTGGGAGTGGACATCCTTGTCTTGTTCCTGACCATAGAGAAAATGCCCTCAGTTTTTCCCCATTTAGGATGATATTACCTGTGAATTTTCACATACGGCCTTTATTATGTTGATGTGTGTTCCCTCTAAACCTACTTTACTGAGAGTTTTTATCATGAATGGATATACCTTGTCAAATGCTTTTTTCTGCATCTACTGAAAGGATCATATGGTTCTTATCCTTTGTCTTACTGATGTGATGTATCATATTGATTAATTTGCGAATATTGAGCCACCCTTGCAACCAGGAATAAATCCTATTTGATCATGATGAATGATTTTTTTTTAATGTATTGTTGGATTCAGTTTGCTAGTATTCTGTTGAAGATTTTTTTTTGCATCTTTGTTCATCAGAGATACTGGCCTGTGGTTTTTTTTTTTTTTAAGATTTTATTTATTATTTTTTTGAGAAAGAGAGTGTGTGAGTGGGAGGAGGAGCAGAAGGAGAGGGACAATCAGACTCTGCGCTGAGCACAGAGCTCTGCATGGGGCCCGATCTCACAACCCTGAGATCACGACCTGAGCTGAAACCAAGAGCCGGATGCTCAACCAACTGAGCCACCCGGGCGCACCTATAGTTCTTTTTTCTGGTATCTTCATCTGGTTTTGGTATTAGGGTAATGCTGTCCTCATGGAATGAATTTCGAAGTTTTCTATTTTTTGGAAGTTTGAGAAGCATAGATATTAACTCTTCTTTAAATGTTTGGTAGAATTTGCCTATTAAGCCATCTGGTCCTGGACTTTTGTTTTTTGGGAGTTTTTTGCTTACTGAATCAGTTTCATTGCTGGTTATTGGTCTGTTCAAATTTCCTATTTTCTATTTCTTCCTTTTTCAGTTTTGGTAATTTATGTTTCTAGGAGTTTACCTGTTTCTTCTAGGTCGTCCAATTTGTTGGCATATAGTTTCTCATAATATTCTCTTATAATTTCTTGTATTTCTGTGGTGTTGGTTGTTACTTCTCCTCTCTCATTTGTGATTTTATTTATTTAGGTCCTTTCTCTTTTCTTTTTGATAAGTCTTGCTAGAAGTTTATCAGTTTTGGGGCGCGTGGGTGGCTCAATCGTTAAGTGTCTGCCTTCAGTTCAGGTCATGATCCCAGGGTCCTGGGATCAAGCCCCGCATCGGGCTCCCTGCTCAGCGGGAAGCCTGCTTCTCCCTCTCCCACTCCCCCTGCTTGTGTTCCCTCTCTCGCTGTGTCTCTCTCTGTCAAATAAATAAAAATCTTTAAAAAAAAAAAGTTTATCAGTTTTATTAATGTTTTCAAAAGAACCAACTCCTGGTTTCATTGATCTGTTCTGTTGCTTTTTTTAGTTTCTATATCATTTATTTCTGCTCTAATCTTTATTGTTTCCTTCCTTCTGCTGGCTTTAGGCTTCATTTGTTGTTCTTTTTCTAGCTTCTTTTAGTGTAAGTTTAGGTTGCTTATTTGAGATTTTTCTTGCTTCTTGAGGTAGGCCCGTATTTCCCTCTTAGAACCACTTGGCTGCATCCCAGAGGTTTTGGACCATTGTGTTTTCTTCTTCATTTGTTTCCCTGTACTTTTTTTTATTTCTTTTTTTTATTTCCTATTTGACCCATTCATTGTTCAGTAGCATGTTATTTAACCCCCATGTATTTGTGACCTTTCCAGATTTTTTTCTTGTGGCTGACTTCCAGTTTAATAGCATTGTGGTCGGAAAAGGTGCATAGTATGACTTCATTCTTTTTATATTTGTTGAGGCCTGTTTTGTAACCTAATATATGACCAGTTCTGGAGAATGTTCTGTGTGCACTTGAAAAGAATGTGTATTCTGCTGTTTTAGGATGGAATGTTCTGAATATATCTGTTAAGTCCATCTGATCCAGTGTGTCATTCAAAGCTATTGTTTCCTTGTTGATTTTCTGTTTAGATCTGTCCGTTGATGTGAGTGGGTTAACTACTATTTTTGTGTTATTATCAATTACTCCTTTTGTGTTTGTTATTAATTGTTTTATATATTTGGGCACTCCCATGTTGGGTGCATAAATATTTACAATTATTTTATCTTCTTGTTGGATTGTCCTCTTTATTATTATATAGTGTCCTCCTTTGTCTCTTGTTACAATCTTTGTTTTAAAGTCTAGTCTGATATTGCTATTCCAACTTCCTCTTGATGTCCATTTGTGTGACAAATGTTTCTCCACCCCCTCACTTTCAATCTGCAGGTGTCTTTTGGTCTAAAATGAGTCTCTTATAAGCAGCATATAGATGGGTCTTGTTTTTTTATCCATTCTGACACCCCATGTCTTTTAATTGAGGTGTTTAGCCCATTTACATTCAAAATAATTATTGATAGATATGTATTTATTACCATTTTATTACTTGTTTTGTGGTTGTTCCTGGAGATTTTCTCTGATCCTTTCTTGTCTTTTTTTCACATTTTGCTAATTTTTTTTAGTGATACATTTGGATTTCTTTCTTTTTATTCCTTGCATGTTTTTTAGTGGTTTTTGATCTAGCATTACCATTAAGTTTGTGTTTAGCCTCTTCTGCATATAGCAGTCTGTATGAAGTTGCTGTTAGTTTGTTTGAACTCATTCTTTTATCCTCTCCTCCCCATTGTTTATATATGTTATTATATTTTATATCCTCTGTGTGTGTGTGTGTGTGTGTGTGTGTGTGTGTGAGAGAGAGAGAGAGAGAGAGAGAGTTCCTTGACTCATTTTCGACTTCTGGGGTATTTAAGATAATCGGATAGTTACCTAGTTGTATTCACAGGACAAGGTAAGCCTAGGGTGCTCCTACTCCTCTGCCATCTTCCTGTTTCTTGACCTGTTTTTTTCTTGAGGAAGTTAATTCTGACTTCCTATCTCACATGTACTCCATCAGACCAGGTCATGTTTCCCTGTTAAATGTTTTGATAACACCCTATACTTTTCCTTCCCAGCCTATTTATAAAATATGTTTGTTTGATGTTGTTTGAGGAAAAATAATAACCATCTTTTATGTCAGTTGGTTCAAGGATATACTTCACTTTGCTGCTGCTTTATTCTGCATGAAATACTTTGAATAGTAGTTTTGAATGATATGACTGATTAGCCAGAGTTAATTTTTACTAATAGACCAAAGGCTTTTAATTCTCCCTTTATTTTCCTTTCTTAAGCTAATTACTGCAGTGGTGATGAAGAACTGGAAAGAAATTGTTGAGTCTTGTGACCTTAAAAATTGGAGAGAGGCTTTAGCTGCAGTATTGACTTATGCTAAACCAGATGAATTTTCAGCCCTTTGTGGTAAGAAAATGAGCCTTATAGTTATATTTATATTACGTATATGGCATAGCATATTTTAAATAAAATTACTGAGAGGTACTATTAGAAATTTTTGCAAACCAACTAATCACTCCATAAGAAAAAGAAGTTCTCATTTGAATGCTTTTCTCAGAATTATTAACTACATTATTTCTGCATACCTAGTCATTATTTTTAATGATTTTGGTTTCAGGCAGACCAGAGTTGGAATCTTGCCTCTGCCACTTATTAGCTGTCTGACCTAGGAAAGATTACTTTCTAAGCCTTAGTTTATTATTTGTAAAATTGCAGCTTTCACTTAATAAATATTAGCTTGATAGGGGCACCTGGGTGGCTCAGTCATTTAAGTGCTTGCCTTCTGCTTGGGTCATGATCCTGGGGTCCTGGGGTCGAGCCCCACGTTGGGCTCCCTGCTCAGTGGGGAGTCTGCTTCTCCCTTTACCTCTGCTGCTCTCCCTGCTTGTGCTCTCTCTCTCTGTCAAATAAATAAAATATTAGCTTAATAAAATTAGTAATTATAGCATTTGAATGGAAATTAAAAATTACCATTAAAGGCCATGACTAGACTGGTGGCTAAGGAATGATACTCCTTATTTGTAAGAACAGAAGCTTTAGGCTGCTGGTATAAGAACAACCAACCATTTGCTACCTTGAAAGCATTATGAGAATATGAAAGTTATAAGGTATTAACTTTATTATTGTAAGTAATTTATAGTAGTCCTGCCTACCATTGATGTTCATTCCAAATGTGCCATATTGTAGTCTACTACTTACACAAACATCAGATACGATGAAATGGAGTTAAATGTTCATTAGGGGGCGCCTGGGTGGCTCAGTTGGTTAAGCGACTGCCTTCGGCTCAGGTCATGATCCCAGGGTGGTGGGATCGGGCTCCCTGCTTGGCAGGAAGCCTGCTTCTCCCTCTCCCAGTCCCCCTGCTTGTGTTCCCTCTCTCGCCGTCTCTCTCTCTCTCTGTCAATTAAATAAATAAATAAAATCTTTAAAAAAAAAAAAAGAACAAAGATACCATTTAAAAAAAAATGTTCATTAGGATTTTTCTGTTCAAATATTGTTCCCATTTTTTAATATGATTAATGGAAGTTCATTCTATAGCAGGTATATAGAATCTTGTCAAGCCGTTTATTATGTACAGTTAGTTACACACTTCCATTCTTTTAACAAATAAATATTTACTGAGCTTTTACATAACAGTGATTTTGTTTTTATCTACTGCTCATTGCTTGTGAAATTTAATTCATACTTCTGAAAATATTATTGGCCTACTTACAATTTCATATATAGATTGCTTTGAGTATAATCTTATTTTGTTTTCCTCTTGATCTTTAGATCTTTTGGGAACCAGGCTTGAAAGTGAAGGTGATAGCCTCCTGCAGACTCAAGCATGTCTGTGCTATATCTGTGCAGGGAATGTAGAGAAACTAGTTGCATGTTGGACTAAAGCTCAGGATGGAAGCAGTCCTTTGTCCCTTCAGGTTAGTATCTTTGAAACTTTGTGTTGTCTTTCACCCTATTTATATTCTAGAAATTGATTCGTTCCAGAAATTCATTGCTTTCACCTTCGTTATCTATGTTTTAGAAGTTCTTTTGCTGGATAATTTATGTGTCTTTGTAGCTATATTTGGAGGGACAAAGTATGAAATGATGGAATAGGTAAAATGGGGTTGCAACTGTTTATGAAATCAAGGTTATAATTTGGTAGTTTATTGGGGGAAACAGATGGCAGTAGCATGAAAACAGCCCTAGAGTTAATTCTTTTTCCTCATGCTTCTCTCTCGCTGCCTCTGGTGACTCTCTCTGTCTTGGGCAAGGAAAGAAGCAATGTGGGCAAGGGATGGGAGGCATCCCCAGTACCAATAGAGAATAGATTAAGATATTCATGGTTAAGGGAAAATGAAAGTAAGAGGTAAATGGAATCCCGTATAGCACTACAACCTGGGCAAGAGGGGTAAAAATATGGGGACTCTTCTCAGTCACTGAGCAACTATATATTTAGATCTTTTTTTCCAAGCATTTAATCAGCAGAGTCTCATAATATTTCATTCAAGTATATTTTTTTTTCTCTCTGGAAAGAGATTTTCTCAATAGAGTTGTTACTTTAAAGATCCCCCTATTGAAACTAAAAATCTGGTGGGAAATCAAGGCTTTCCTTCTAAGTGCTTCTGAGAAAAAGCACACTTGCTTGATACTTCTGGATCTATGTACCTTTGAAGGACAGATAGGTAGGATATTCTTGTGCTTTATACTTGAAGCTCCCCATTATTGAAATAATTGGTATCAAAGAGCAACATGAGAAACTTTGGGTTGAAATAGTAAGCTCATTGGAGGTCACCTCATAGTAGTACTGTTTTTATAGTGTAGCTATATGTATGGTATTTTTAGTCATAGTTCATTTTATACCTGCTGGAACCCAGCTTCTGCCTTTGGCTATCTGTCTATCACTTTCACTTTGGATATTTGCCTACTTTAACTCACAAGATAAGTATCTGGCAGTTTAAGGATATTTAGAACGTAGTAACCTACGACTTATCCATGAATAAGAGACCTTCTTCCTCCTTACTGTTTTTCAGTTTACTTAATTGTGGTCAGCTGTTGCAAATGTTTTTTAGAAAGAGAATAATAAGATGTACTTTTAGTAGGTTTTAGAAACCTTCATAACTCTTTATCTTTTCCTGCTTTCTTTCATATACATCTTGGTATCTTTGGTTCTCCATCTCTCTCCCTTCTTTTTCTTATTTAGGATCTTATTGAGAAAGTTGTCATCCTGCGAAAAGCTGTACAACTCACCCAAGCCATGGACACCAATACTGTAGGAGTTCTTTTGGCTGAGAAGATGAGTCAGTATGCCAATTTGTTGGCAGCCCAAGGCAGTATTGCTGCAGCCTTGGCTTTTCTTCCTGAAAACACCAACCAGGTAATTAGAATTGACCATTTTTCTTCTTTTAATATGTGAATAAAGGTGAGTCCAGTAGGTAGCACTCAGTATTAAACATATTGGTAGGTAGAATGTTTTAGAGCAGTTGAATTTCTATCATCTGAGTATAGGTGAATATTACTGACAATTATTCAAGGATCATTTTAGGTGTAGCCAGACTGTATCAGAGAGATAGGATACTCTGGTTGTGTGATAGATCCCTTTCTACTGAGGGGCATAGTATTTGAGGAAAATAAATGGGGAAAGGACCAACTTTTTGTTTCTTAAGCCAAATGCTGATTCTTCGTACAAGGTTCTTTGTAGGAATCTTCTGTGTTGAAAAGCTATAAATATTTAATACTTAACCAAACAAATGGGGTTATGGTTTTAAAATGCCACCCCAGACATAGATACTAGTGAAGAAGTTCATTTTATATAGCATTCCAGTCTGATATTTTCTGGGGACGTGTGTGTGTGTTTGGGGTGGGGGTGTGGGGAGAGGTAGAGAATCCTAAGCAGGCTCCATGCTCCATGCCCAGAGATAATGACTTGAGCTGAAATCAAGAGTTGAATGCTTAACCACCTGAGCCACCCAGGCGCCCCAGGGCAAGTATATTTTTAAAGTACTGAAAGCAAAGAGAATTATATTTCTAATTTAGTGTCCTTATTTGGTGTCCATTAAAATGGGCTTTTTCAATGCAGTGGAATTCAGTAAGTGACTGACTATATAGTGATGGACACAATTGCCAGGATTCTTTTCCTGAGGGAGTTTCCAAACTCAAACTGAATATAGACAAGTAAACATACAATTCCAAAAGTGATACATACTGTGAGAGAGGTAGTAGGGCTGTGGAAGCACAGAAGAGGGCAACCTAAATTTAATAATAGAGCATGGGTGGAAATTAGGGTGGGATTTGAGGACAGTTTTCCATGTTTATATCTATATTGTGTGTCTGACAGAGCTTAATTTTGAGCCTTGAAGATATTTTCTTATTTCTATACTTTTTATTATTAACTTTATTTTGTTTTAATGGATTTTTTTAGTTAAATGTTTTCAGTATTTTCTCTGTTCTAGGGAATTATCAATAAATTTCCTTGAGTAATTTCATTGAGTAAAAATACTTATATCTGTGTTCCAGGATTATGGAGGTATGACTAGTTGGTTTTGAACATACTTATATGTTATATCTTTATGAGAATATTAGGTAGAATAGAAACATAGGCTTTCTGATGACTTTGGCAAAATAGCTTTATGCCTTTTTACTTAATAAGATCCCATTATTAAGTTATAAGACCCTTTATTTTAAGAATAACTTAATCTAAAACCTTTAGATCTTCTAGCCTTAGTATTAAACTTTTTATTTTCAATACCATTTATAACAACATACATTTTCTATACATCATTCTTCATGTTTTCTTTGGACTTTTAAAGAACGTTCTTTATGTAATAATAAACAATTTTGAAGTTGCTGTCTTCTATGTATCTCAGTAGACCCTTAGTATTTTCTGGGGAATATGTTCTGAGACTTTGTGATATCATTATAGTATCTAATTTTCCTCCCTAATAGGCAGTAAAGTATACCTTAAAGTTTAAATGACAGCTTTAAACCTTTAATGAATTTATAGAAATGTATGATTTTTAAAGATATTAAAATCAGTTCTTGCTGAAATATTTTAACATTAATTTTTTGTTGTTGTTTGTTAATACCTAGAACGTGTATGTGGTCAACTCACACTTATTGTAGATCTGTATAATTATAAATCTGCATAAGCTACTGTGAGTGTGACATCTTACTCTTTTAACTTATTTCCAACATCTTTTTTTTTTTTTTATTAATTTTCCTCTCTTTCTCAGATCACCATTTTCTTCCATCACCATCTTTAGCAGTTGATTCTTTTGGGGGGCCTTATTTCCCTATAAAGAAAAAGTTGTATTTTTTTTAACACTTTTATGATTTGTGAGCATTACTCGACTACAAGAAAATATAAAAGAGCAGAGATGATAAGTGACACTCACCTTACATATTACTATATAGTGGATGTAATTTCAATCCCTGTCTCAGTTAAATTCCAAGTCACACTATGTATCTTGGACCTTTGGTATCAGTCTTGAGTATCAGAATCCATGATGTGAAACCCTCAGGTGCCAGGGTCTATTATATAGAAAACAGCATATAAACAAGGAGCATGTGACCGATCAAGCTTACTTGAAGAAAAGCTACATGCTATCATATAGTTGGGTGAACGCTAACAGTTTGCTTTGTTTTCTTCCATTACTTATTTTAGCCAAATATTGTGCAGCTTCGTGACAGACTTTGTAGAGCACAAGGACAGCCTGTACCAGGTCGGGAATCACCTAAAATTCCTTATGAGAGGCAGCAGCTTCCCAAGGGCAGGCCTGGACCAATGGCTGGCCACTCACAGATGCCAAGAGTTCCAGCTCAACAATATTATCCGCATGTGAGTGATACGGTCTGGATTAAGTAGAACATTTATATATTTCTATTCAAATTGGTGGTTTTAGTTTATTGGGTAGGAAACCTTAATCTGCTATGATAAACTAGACAACATATTCTTTTAGTAGTCTTTCTTTTTATATTCTTGGAAGTGGTATTTATGGTCTGTTGTTTTTTTTTTTTTAAATGATCACTTTAATCTAGGCAAACAGATTATATTTTAAATATAAATTAATTTAAGCTCTCTGGGGAGATTTCTTATTTCTCATCACTCATACTTCCCTTACACACGTACATGTGTTCTTGAAACTGCTACAGTTTGATTCATCCAACAAACTGTAAGTAAAGTAGTGGGAACAATTTTTGGGGTGATTTGGTTAATATTATAAAATATTCTTAGAAAAAGTACTCTTTTTTTTTGAGTATTCTCATCTGAATCATTATTATAAGTTTACTGTCTTCTGTATCAGCACAATAAAGAGTATACAGAATAAACTTTTTTTTTCTAAAGATTTTATTTATTTATTGGAGAAAGGGAGAGAGAGAGAAGGAGTGAGCACCAGCAGGGGGAGGGAAAGGGAGAAGCAGACTCCCTGCTAAGCAGGGAGCCCGATGCGGAGCTCGATCCCAGGACCCCAGGATTATGACCTGAGCCAAAGGCAGACACTTAACCAACTGAGCCACCCAGGCGCTCCTAGAATGCACTTTTTTTTGGACAACTTGGATATTAGAGAATGATCAAAGGTGTATGAAGTTATAGGTCATGGGGACTATGAAGATGATTAAATATTTTTTAATTAATTTATTGGTTAGTGGCATAAAATGTGGCATCTTACTGTCTTTTACTATTTTATGTAAAAACTATATTTTTGGACCCGCAGATAGCCTTCATGTTTTTAAATGGAAAGTACATTTTCATAAGTAAAAAATGGTCTTTACTGATAACAAAGTTAGCAGGGACTCTGCCCTTTTTAAAATACAACAGATTATTTTAAAAATGAGTTAATTAAATTAAATACAACAGACTACTGATAGAATTGACAAGGCCTTTTTTTATAAGTTTTTTTTTTTTAAGATTTTATTTATTTATTTGCCAGAGAGAGAGAGAGAGAGCAAGAGAGCTTGCGAATACAAGCAGGGGGAGCGGGAGGCAGAGGGAGAAGCAGGCTTCCCGCTGAGCAGGGAGCCCGATGTGGGACTCGATCCTAGGACCCTGGGATCATGACCTGAGCTGAAGGCAGACGCTTAACCAACTGAGCCACCCAGGCGTCCCAACAAGGCCTTTTTTATATTTCATTGCAGCAAAAGTAAATATAAAGTCATGGAAAACTAAAAAAAAAAAATCAATTTGTGTGCTTTTGTCTATTGTACTTTTGATTAATACTTAATCAGAATAGATTACATTTGATTCTAACTTTTGTTTTTTCCTTTATTTGACAATTATTTTTTTGAGAGCTTTACTATGAGTGTCTATCTTTATTCTACCTGTTGGTATATTGGTAAACAAAACAGATTAAGTTTCCCACTCTTGTGGAGATTGCACTAGTTTTAGAAAGCCTATGACATAGGGCAAAGCAGGCAATGGCTAGAAAAACTGAGAGGCAGAGAGGTCAAGTGACAAGCCAGTTTTAAGACTTAGAGCTTGAATTTCTTAGCATTGTGTGGCTAGTTAATGGCCAACTTGGTGTTAGAACTTTCAAGCACCTTTAGTTCAATCACACTGTCTCGGTACTGAAGTGAGACACCCTCTATATTGGGAAAAGAAAATATTTACTCTTTATGTCCTTGGGTTTATCTGTCTTTCTGGGAAGATGTAAAAACACTGGAAAACTTTTGTTATACTTTGACCTAGCAGTCTCATCCTTTAAGAAAAGGAAAACAAATTCAGTAGTAAATTAAGTAGTGATTTTCTTGATTAAAGCTTATCTCATGCTGAATGAAGGGTTTCTATGAAGGTTTACTTGACAAAAAAGATTTTGATGGCTTAAAAATTTTTTTTGAAAATCTCAGGACTCTAGGGTAGGCAGTGTGGTGTAGTATATAGCAAATACTGGCCTGGGAATCAGGAGGCCTGATTCAGTCCTAGTAAGTAATGTCACCAGCTAGTTGTATGGACCTCAGCAAGCCCCTTCATTTCTCTGGGCATTGGTTTTCTCAATGGTAAAAGGTGGGGATTAGACTGGATGGTCTCTAATATTCTCTGTATGTTTCTAAGCCTCATATGGGACTAATAAGATTTTTGTGGTTCTAATAAAATCCAGAAAAGGGAGCTTATAGCAATACATTTACAGATCTAATAGTAGCATGAATACTATTAATGCTTCAAAATCACTTTTTTACTCAATTACCTGCCCCCCAGCGTCTTCTTTCTTTACCTACTTACAGGAACTAGCTTTTTCCCCTTATTCTTGACACTTGAATGGCATTGTTTTTTATGCTTTGATTTAGGTTTTCATATTGATTTTTCTCCTGCCTCCCTCCCCCTGTTTCATTGTGAATGTGTGCTTTTCCTTTGGAATCCCAGCTACCTTGAAAGCAATTGCCTGACTAACATATAGTATCTTGCTGTTCTTACTTTTTGCTTTGCATCCGGCTATTACTGCCTTTTGGGGTTTTTTTTTCTTCTTTTAACATTTTTATTTTTTATTTTCTGTGATTGGTATTTCTTTGTTCAATTCAGGTTAGAATTGCCCCTACTGTCACTACCTGGAGTAACAAAACTCCTACCGCCCTTCCCAGCCATCCACCTGCAGCCTCTCCCTCTGACACACAGGTATATCCTTCATTATTCATCTTTGAGCAGAATTCCGCTCACCTAAATATATATAGTTAAATATTCTCTACCCGCCCCCCGCCACTTTTCTTAAGTTATCCTCCCCCCATCTGTCTGCCTGCTTATTGCATTTTAATGCTTTAGGATGCAAGAAGCAGTTTTTAGGACAATTCGTTTATTTTCTTATCCCTCTCCTTCTTTTGCAGTTCTAAATTGACCTCAGCTAGAAGAATATCAACTAAAGTTCTAGTGGTTTAAATCTGATTTCACTGAAGATTTTCTTTTTTCTTTCTTTGTTTTTTGAGCATTGCAGAAATTGAAGAGAAGCGAAAGTTCCCTTGTGGCATTTATGCTTATATTTCCAAAGTGTGGAGTAGTGGATGGAATTTAGTAGAGATGGAAAATCCTGGTGACTTAGTATGAATATCACTGACACTATTTTATGAAGTTATTAGCATCTGTTGCAATTCATTGCATTTATTACTTTGGACCTGTTTAATCTTTAAATCACTTAGAATGTGTTGCTCAGAGAATGTGTTCTAACGAAGATAGAATGTGCAAAATGCAGTGTTTCTTACACAATAAATTTTTTTTCTTTTTTTTTAGAAAAATAAACACAGTTCCATTTCAGAGATTATAAATCCATCTGGGTAAGATTCTTGGTTCCAAATGTAATCCTCCTTTTTATCATATTCTCATTCCCTAGGGAGAAAATCCTCCACCTCCAGGTTTCATAATGCATGGAAATGTTAACCCAAATGCTGCCACAGCTCAGCTTCCCACCTCTCCGGGTCATACGCACACCCAGGTACCACCTTATCCACAGCCACAGCGTAAGTAGTGCAACCCTGAAGTCCTTAGTGCAGCCACTTGTCTTATTCTAATGGTGAAACCATTCGCTTTGGAGCTCCAAACCCATGATCAAATCAGTTTTAACAAGTAAAAAAAGAACCATTCTGTGTAGGACTTGAGAGAGAGAGAGACATGGTTTCCCTAGGAAGCATCCTGAATCAGCATACGAGGAAACAGCTCCTGTGCCAGTCCATTCAGAACAGTTGGCTCCTGTTCCTGAGTGATTACTAAGGACAGTGAATTGTCTGATGATTTGGGTAGGAACAAAAAACAGAATTTTTGAAAGGATTTGGTTGCATATTCTTTCCTTTAAGCAAAATGACACAAACCATTTTTGGAAAAATGGTTCCCAGGGACATTTGTTTTTGTTGTTTTCCATTTATATCATCTTTTTAAGAAACAGACTTTATTTTAGAGCAGTTTTAGATAGCACATTTGAGTGGAAAGTATAGAAGGTTCCAGTATCCTCCCTGCCCCCATGCACAACCTCCTCTGCTATCAACAACTTGCACCCCAGTGGTCCACTTGTTACGGTTAGTGAACCTACACTGACACATCATTATCACCCAAAGTCCATAGTTAACTTAGGGTACACTGTTGGTGTTGAACATTCTATGAATTTTGACAGATATATAATAATGACATGTACCCCACCTTTGGCTTTTGTTTTTTAGAAAACATTTGCACTTAGAAAGAAAATATCACCACTATTTTAAAATTTAATTGACCACAAAAATAAAATTCTCCAAGGGGAAAATTATATGACTAAACAACTATTAGAAAAGCAAGAGGCCACTGCCTAGTAAGAACTAATCCTAATAAGTCTGTTCTGTACTAAAATGGATGTTCTTACTTAACATGAATACAGATTTGACACAATTTTTCACTCGTGTTCTCTTCCAAGCAAAATAAGTACAGTTCTATTAGATTCATTCTATAGAAGTCCATACCTACCCCTAGTCATGAAGAATGTGATAGCATTCTCTAATTTGGGTTCAGATCTTTGCATCAGAATGTTAGTTGGCTGCCTGAAGGCTTACTAACCAACTGTGCACAGTATATAAAATATTGTATAGTAATTATTTTGTCAGGGACCATAGAGAGTTGGCTTTTAATCTGGAACTATGCTCAAAATCACAGTTTGAGTAGCTGATGATATTACCAGAATTTGGAGAAGGTATTTGATTCAAAACAATAGTGTTCACCCTACAATTCTTACAGTGGGAGAGATGTTGAGCCACCACCAGAGTCCCTATAATTTACTGTAAGGGGAAGTGCTTTGAACATGTAATTCCTGCGTGGTTCCATCTGGGGGCTAGTAGGTGTCGCTGCAGTCTTTTCCCAGGGGCAGGAAAGGGTCAGTCTTGTAGTTCTTGGGTCTGATGATTCAAAGATTTTTTTAAGATTTTATTTATTTATTTGAGAGTGAGAGCAAGAGGACAAGTTGGGAGGGAGGGGCAGCGTAAGTGGGAGAAGCAGACTCCCCGCTGAGCAGGGTGCCCGATACAGAGCTCCATCCTAGGACCCTGAGATCATGACCTAAGCCAAAGGCAGATGCTCAACCGACTGAGCCACCCAGGCGTTCCTCAAAGATTTTCATAGCCAACGGCAGTCTGGAGATGGCAGATTTCAAATATTGGATCCAGTGACTCTTAGTATTATTTAAGGGTATCCAAGGTATCAAAAGCATAACATGGAAGTGTTAATATTTGGTTGTAGCTTATTGTTATAAGAATAATGATGAAAATAATTTCCATAGTATGAAATAACTTTGGGGTTTTTTTATTGCTGTCTGAATAAACTTATAACTAATTAAAATTTCTGTTTCTTCTCCTTGGTGTAGCTTATCAACCAGCCCAGCAGTATTCCTTCGGAACAGGGGGGTCAACAATGTATCGACCTCAGCAGCCTGTTGCTCCTTCTGCCTCAAACGCTTACCCTAACACCCCTTACATATCTCCTGCTTCTTCCTATTCTGGGCAGTCTCAGCTGTATGCAACACAGCACCAGGCCTCTCCACCTACCTCCAGCTCTGCTGCTTCTTTCCCTCCTCCCCCTTCCTCTGGAGCATCCTTCCAGCACGGCGGACCAGGAGCTCCACCATCGTCTTTAGCTTATGCGCTGCCTCCTGGAACAACAGGTACACTGCCTGCTGCCAGTGAGCTGCCTGCGTCGCAAAGAACAGGTCTGCGCTTGAAAGGGGTTTGGTTTGGCTCCCTCCTTTATTGTTTCATGAACACCTGGGTGGGTGGAGGGCAGTCATGTCTGACTCTTGGTAAACAGAGTAATCTGAGGTGTTGATGGAGTTTTTATAACAAATTCTAAAACTATTTCTGAAAGTGTGATTGTCCCATAATGAACTTTAGTCACTAAATGAGGAGAGCTTCAGAACTTCAAAAGACTAAGAGTGTATCATCAGCCTCTGAACTTAAAATAAGTGGTAAGAACTTAATTGGCAAGATAAGTGGTGGATGAAACTAGATTTAATTGACGTTTCTTTAGAGCAAAACTTTGTTCTGTTCTTACTGAGAAGTTTGCAATTTTTAAAATTATTTGTGCCTGTGACTCATTCGTGGAGATTAAACAGTATAGTGTCTTAATGAGATTCTACATAATTTTCTGTTTATTTATAAAAATGAGGGATCTCGATATGCTTATCTAAAGGAAAAAAGTGAGAGAACACAACTCTGACAGAGTGGATCTCTAAGACAGTAGAAAGTCAGTGGACAATAGTGTAGTGATTCTTCATTAGGGCAATACCACCCTCGGACATTTTGGGAATTTCAAGGATTAGATAGGTAGATAGTCTAATAGTGTAGTCGTGCCTAAAATTTTCTAATTAAAATCATAATTTTAATTATTTTTATGGGGAAATACATGTTTTGTAAATTCTGGTTTATCTCATATTACAATTAGAACATTACATTAATTTTTTATGGGTAGGTTATATTACCTGATTTTTATTTGGGATAGTAATAGAGGCTCAAAATCATGTTATAAAAAGGGACTGATGAATCAGGGTTAAAAACCACTAGCCATATTGGTTAAGAATGCAGGCTTTGAAATTTGACTTCCTGGGTTTGTATCCCAGCTTCACTACTATCTAGTTATGTAACTTGGAAAAGTTACTTAAACTTCTTCAAGCCTATTTCCTCAGAATAATAATAGTACCTACTTATAAGCTTATGAAGAAGATTGAATGCATTAATATATTAAAACATTTGGGGATAGTGACTGTAAAATTTGCTTTGATTACACAAAAGCTGACTCAGAATTAGAGCTCTGTGCCTGTTGGTATTTGAAAATAGTTTCCCTTTTAGATTATAACTGGTTTTTGAGCTAGAGGGTCAAAGAGATGAATGAATCTTGCTTTGCTCCTCATACTGAAGTTGTTCCTGTGGAGTCCAGTATATATATTTTTTCTTTTAACCAGTAGCTGTAATTACTGAAAATACTTTTCATGAAATAGGAGCTATTGAGGAAGTATTTTTTTCTAACAAAGTTTTATAGATCCAGAATTACATACCTATCTCCTCTCTTCTCTAATACATAAAATAAAGTCCAAAATACCAGAAATCACACACACGCACACACACAATATCTGTATCACCCTTTACTGCACAAATAAAATTTCTGTAACTTTTAATATAAACCGTTAAATAGGTTGATATTTTAGAGAGGAGTGCTGAAA
Organism: Callorhinus ursinus; assembly: GCF_003265705.2. Classification (NCBI taxonomy): domain Eukaryota; kingdom Metazoa; phylum Chordata; class Mammalia; order Carnivora; family Otariidae; genus Callorhinus; species Callorhinus ursinus. Next base: position 66,745,360 of record NW_027397066.1, on the reverse strand, counting down.
TGCAGTTACAGAGTTCAAAAAATTATCTTCTAAAACCTCCGTGAGTGAAGACAGTGTCCATTCTGGTCCAAGAGTTCTTGATCGAAAGATTAGGGTTCCAGAAAATCCCTGTTTAAAAGTGGTGCAGGGAAATAGGGAGGTGAATTATCATTTATTGAACATACATTGGACATATACCCTCATTTGCCATATATTTTCTTATTTAATTCTCAGAGCCATAAGAAACAGAAATATATATATTTTTTTAATTGGCATGAGGAAACTTGGTTTCCTAGGAATTAAACTCATGGTTGCATGGTGAGAATTTGTAAGTTGAGATACAAACCCAGGTCCCTCAGTCTTCAGAGCCTGAGTTCATTCTTTACCAAATTGTCTACACCTGATGTAAGTGATAGACGTAGTTAGTTATCAATGTTGGAATTACAAAAATCATACAACAACACTGTTTTAGGCATTTGTTACTTCATCTAAGTTAAATATTTGCATGGTTATTTTTCTTCTCCTTAAGCAAAAGTGTATTTGGCCTTGAGATAGTCTTTGCTTATATACAAAGTAACAGAATGTTCTAACCTGGCTGAGAAACAGTGACTAATAGGAAGAAGAAGCAAACACTTTTCAGTATTCAGCATGTACTGAGCCAGCTGCTTTGTTACCCTCTTGCATGTTAATAGCCCCCTGTATTTTAATTAATGGTATTAGCTTTACCATATTTTATTTTTTTATTTTCTAAAAATTTTATTTATGGTATACAAATAATTGTGACTGAAAATTTTATCTTTTTCCTTATGTGTCTTAGATCATATCATGGTTCTCTATAGGACTTGGAAATTGCATTTGTCTAGTGGATAATTCTTGACAGACATTAGGATTTGCAAGGCCTGTTAATTATTAGTGAACCACAAAATTATATGCCTGAGGCTCAGAGAAACTAATGTTGCAATCATCAGAACATTCATTCAGTAAATTCTTAATGAGTACTTGTTTGGTCTATCATCAGAATTAGTCCCAGCAGAGGTAGGAAGGCAGAAAAGGACAGTACGTTTCTAGTGAACAGCACATAGCTTTGTTGTAAGTTGGAACATAAAATTTATATTTGAGCCAAGTTTTGGAAAGCCTTAAATGCCAGGGCAAGAAGTTTATAATTCATACAGTAAGAAGAAAGGTGCTTACAAAGGGGTTTGAACTGCTGAAAGGCGTGGTCAAAGTGGTACTTGAGGGAGGTTAATGTGGAAGTGGTGGTCCTACAAAACAGACTGTGGACAGCATGGCAGAGTCAGAAAACAGTCCTCTCTCAGTTCTAGATATAAAGTAACAACAGCCTGAGTTAGGATAGGACAGTGTCCTTTCAGTGGTGGCAACACACAAAGCAGGAAGTTTTCTCTGTTTTACTCTTTAGGATAATTAGGATACTGCCTGTCACTCTTTTCTCCCTCCTGATTTAATGTATGTTATTACTAAGGAAGGGCACTTTCAAATATGAAGGCCTTAGAATTTTACTCAAAAAATTGTTTTCTGATAAAGTGACCTTCAAGCTGTCATGAAACTGTCTTTGAGTGAACGTTACTGATTTTGTTAAACAATGGAAGATTTAATTTAGGTATATAGTCTTGTGCTTTGTCACATAAAATAGTCTTGAAGGGGCATAATGTTATGTATTTTCACAAAACTGTCCTGAAAAAGATTTTTTTAAATTTTCATAAATATTCCTTACTCAAATTTATTATAAGTATCTGGTTTAACCTTTTAAGTAAATAAAAGAAAACAAGATAACCCCCCTTATTACTTTTCTTTGGATAATTGTTTTATCTTGTGTCATTGGAAAATGACCTCAAGGATTCATGTCTTTCTAAACTTTAATTTTTAATTCCGTGACCCTTTTGTTTTTTAAAGATTTTATTTCTTAGAGAGAGAGAGAGCATGTGAGCAGGGAAGGGAAGAAGGGGAAGGAAAAAGAATCTGAAGCAGACTCCGCACTGAGCATGGAGCCTGTTGTGGGGCTCGATCCCACGACCACCATGAGATCATGACCTGAGCCAGAACCAAGAGTCTGACACTTAACTCACTGGCTGTGCACCCAGGCACCCCAACCCTTTTATTTTTAATGTGACATACTAGGCTTATAGGGGAAAGGGGAGGTACGTGGTTGAGAAGGATGCTGTCTCAGATTGTCTTCTAGTCTAGTCTCCATACCACTAGTATTTTTCCATGAATCCACTGAGAAGTATCTTAGCCAAAGTATAGATCCCACATTATGCTTTTGAAAGAATACCTATGAAGGTTCTCATTGAGAAGTGGGTTTCAAGTAAAGATGGTTTGCAACTCCTATATGTGAGACCAGGTAGTTCCCTCTTCCTTCCCCAAAGACATTGTGGAGAACTGATCCCTACACTAAGGTGGATAAGGGCCTCCAATTCCATGCCATATTCAGTTTTTAAATTATTTTTTCCTTGATTTTTATTAATTTTTCACTGTAGGATTTTTAAAGACTCCAAATAGTATAAAGAATAAAATTTAAATTTTCTGTAATTCTACCACTCAAATATAAGCACTAATACAGGCTTAATTTATTCCCTTCATACACATATATACTTACCTATATGTATGTGTGTATGCATATATTAAAAATATTTTTAGGGGCACCTGGGTGGCTTAGTCATTAAGCATCTGCCTTCGGCCCAGGTCATGATCCCAAGGTCCTGGGATCAAGCCCCACATCGGGCTCCCTGCCCAGTGGGAGGCCTGCTTCTCCCTCTCCCACTCCCCCTGCTTGCATTCCCTCTCTCGCTGTGTCTCTCTTTGTCAAATAAATAAATAAAATCTTTAAAATATATATATATTTTTTAATGTGGTAAAATATACTGACATAAAATTTACCATTTTAACCATTTTTAAGTATATATAGTTCAGTGACATTAAGTACATTCACATTGCTGGAAAACCATCACACTGTCTCCAGAACTTTTTTGTCATCCCACACTGAAACGATGTAACCATTAAATAACTCCCTATTTCCCCCATCCCCTGGTAACCACTGTTCTACTCTCTGTCTCTGTGAATTTGGCCACTCTAGGTATCTCATATAAGTAGAATCACAATATTTGTTCTTTTGTGACTGGCTTATTTCACTCTCTCCAAGATTCATCCATGTTGTAGCATGTATCAGAACTTTCCTCTTTAAAAAAGCTGAATAATATTTCACTGTATATATATATATATATATATACACCACATTTTGTTTATCCATTCATCTGCACATGGGCATTTTAGCTATTGTAAATAATGCTACTTGAACATGGATATACAAATATCTGTTACTTTGCTTTCAGTTCTTTTGGGTATATACCCAGAAATGGAATTACTGGATCAAATTCAATATTTAATTCAGTATTTAATTTTTTGAAGAACAATCATACTGTTTTCCACATCTACACCAACCCTTACTGTTTTCTATTTTTTTGATTCTAGCCATTCTAATGGGTAAGAACTAGTATCTCATTGTGTGCTTGTATTTTTCAAGAATTGAGATCATAATACACACACATACCATTTTACATCTTACAGTTGGTTGGGGTTTTTTTGAGAGAGAGGGAGAGTGTAAGAGAGCACAAGCCGGGGTGGGGAGGGGGAGAGAGAGAATCTTAAGCAGACTCCATGCCCAGCATGAGTTTCATCATGGGGCTCGACCTCACCACCATGAGATCATGACCTGAGCCAAAATCAAGAGTCACACGTTTAACCGAGTCACCCAGGCGCTCCTCTTACAGGTTTTCCTAACATTACACCATGAACCATTTTTTTCATGCCCTTTAGAGTCCATGTCATGTTCTAAAAAAAGTAAGATTTATCATCATTTTATAGTTTTTTTGGGAAAGAGTAAAAAAAATTATCTTTCTTTACAGTTTTATGAGAGAATTATGTCCAAGATTAGACTATGCTGTATTGATTTTTCTAAATGACTATGCGGTGTTGAAATTTTAAAATGCTGACCAAGAGTATCATTTTGCACATCTATAATACTGTTTCTTAGAGATATTCTTGTTGTTCATGTAGCTTGCTTTACCTAATGTGGCTATTAAAGTGTATTTACAGAGGTCAATTTAATTGTGTTTTTAAAACGTCATATTTAAACAGTCAATTTAAAGACATAAAAGCAAAAAGATTGAAAAGGGTTAGAGTTATACCTGAGACAAAACTGCACTAAATTGATGAGATTTGAACAAGGATTATCTGGGCTAAATATATTACATGGTTTGAGGTTGGGAGGAGTCAGACATATATTTTGAGGGAGAACTTTGATTATTGTACAACTGTTACTTTCTACCCAACAAGACATCTGTACCCTCGAGTTATGTGAGCTAGCTCATTGGCTATCCATTCCTGTTGTGAGTCTTTTTGTTTCTGATTTTGATGAAGTGTCATTCCTAGTTTTGAATTTGATTTGATTTCATTACAAATTTAGAGTCATTTTACCAAAGGGTCCTGTGAAGTTGCTCCAGAAACTTTTTTGTGCTAATAGTGTGCTGATTGTGAAATCTCAGGATACCCTCCCAGGCTTCAATTCCCAGGGCTTGAGTCACTGCCATGAGAAGTTAGAGGGGAGACTGCTCTCCTCCTCCTGCCTCTCCTGGGCCAGGAGAGTAGGCATGTTGTTGAAACTATGTTCTAGAAGAAAAGGGTCAAGGTCAAGGTATTTCTGGTACTTTAGGCTTGTAATATACGGGCTCCCTCCGCCCAGAAGTAGAAGTCTTATGCTAGAGAGTACATCAGTAGTTGTGCATCACGTCAGTCCTCTGTAATAACGCACACACAGTGACTCCCAAGGCTTTACTGACAGTAGTGCTATGAGGTTGTATCTTGCATGGGGAATTAGGTTGTAAAGTCGTCGTGTAAGGCAAGACAAAAATAGGAAATCACTTATAAAAAATAGGAAATCCTCGATCACTTCTTTCTTTAGTTAAGCCCTTGATGAAGAAGTTGGCTTGTTCTATAAGTTACATGTGCATATAATGTACCTCCACTGCATACTTTTGATTTGAGGCTGGGCCTGGCCTGACCCTGAATATCTGATCATTTTGGCATTGCTGTGTTAGTTTTCAGCCTTTTTTCCTCTTGTCCACTGCCAGAAACTTCCATTCTCTTAAGTAGTGGTTTCTGGAAAGCTTGTGCTAAACAGTCTGCAAATCCATATATTTTTACAGAAAAGACCATATAAGATGGTTACATATTTACTGGGCCTATTGTCATTTATGCTTATATTCATGGTGTGACATGAATTACATGAAATTACAGTTTCATCAGGATGCAGCCTCCCAAATCTGGCAGTAAAGTGGCACCACCTTGCTAAGATTGACATTCTTATCTTTAACAAGTACAGCGCTGATGTCTACAGGACAGTGTAGAAGGCCTCCCATTTTTCTTTAAATCCGTACTAAAAGAGGGCTTTGACCAGCAAGCAGCATTGGCATTACTTGGGAGCTAGCTGGAACAATAGAATCTCAGGCCCTTCCCTATACACAGTGAATTAGAATCTGCATTTTAACAAAATCCTCAGCTGATTTTGATTGACAGCTTTAACCAGTGCTAAATGCTCCCCCCACCAGTGATGTTATTGATCAAATAGTAGGAAAAAAAATCCATGCAAACAGGGAAATACTATTTTAAATAGGCAGGAACAAAATTTTTTTCTTAAAAGAAACAGCACAGTAAGAGAAAAAAGTGATGTTTGAGAGTTAATTGGAGGGGTGCCTGGGTGGCTCAGTCGTTAGGCATTTGCCTTCGGCTCAGGTCATGATTCCAGGTCCTGGAATCGAGCCCCGTATCGGGCTCCCTGCTCAGCGGGAAGCTTGCTTCTCCCTCTCCCACTCCCCCTGCTTGTATTCCCTCTCTCACTGTGTCTCTGTCTGTCAAATAAATAAATAAAATCTTTAAAAAAAAAAAGAGTTAATTGGATCTGACACAACCTAAATGAATTTGATTTACCCAAAAACTGATTTTCTTAATTAGATAGAAGACATTTCACATGACTTGATTAAAAAGAAGTTTTTTTTCCCCTTATAAAATTAGTTTTTTCCTTTTTGGGTTGATGGAGGGAGAAGCAATTACAAAATGAGAAATAGAGTTTAGAATGTTTTTGATGCTAATGCTGTTTAAGTGACTTTTACATTTTGTCTACAGAAAATCAATCTATGCAAGACCAGGCACCTATGTTGGAAGGTGAATTGGTTATAAAATATATCTTTGGAAATTTTTCAATCATTGAATATAGTTAATGAATGACCATTCACAATAATGCATGTGAACCTCAAAGTTGATGATATTCTAAATCTGATCAGTATCATTTTTTAATTTGACTTCTTAATCAAATCAAATCTTAGAACTGATTGAATTAACATGGTGACACAGTAGCTTTAAATCATTAAAGTCATCTATTTTACATAATCATAAAGACAATGACTATATCAAGATTGTCTTAGATAGGAGTAAGATTAGAACATGATGAGAGAGATTTGAATGATTCTCTACCTATGATCAGAACTTTGAGAATTTGTTAAACAGCAGCATGTAGCTTAATATTTTGTGATTAGCTCTTGAGTGTTTTGAGGCTCATTTGGCAGTCTGTTTCTTAGCAAACCTGTAGAAAATTAAAAAGGCAAATGAAGGATACCTGGCTGGCTCAGAAGGACACATGACTCTTGCTTTCAGGGTCATGAGTTTGAGCCACTTTACTAAAAAAAATAAGTAAACTTTAAAAAAGGCAAATGAATACATGCTGTTGGAAGATCTAGTTTTTTAAAAAATTTCTGTGGCGTTATGTATGGATCACAGGTTCTTTGGTCTGCTAAGCAATTTTGTTGTGATTTAATATGGATATCAATAAAACAAGTAAAAGGTAAAATTCTGAAAGAATGTCTAATTTGTTGAAAGAGGAGCAATATTTTTGCTTTAACTATAAACATACACAAAAATCAATGAAATTTAAAATGATTACATTTTGATTTTAAAATTATCCTATCTTTATTTCTGGCATGTTTTCTTTAAAGATACTGGCATTAAAGTACTTAATGAATTCTGCTACTGATGTCTGTTTTTCACTTTGAGATGAAGGGTTTTGGGGGATTTTTAGGGGAAATTTACTAAAGTTGACAGTAATTTAATTTTCTATTTGCTGCCAACCTGAAATTTTTTGTGTGTGGCATTAAAAAAATCTTATCACAGATACTTAAATGCTTTCTACTTTATAAATAATTCCTAAGGCAAAGATGATGAAATTGCAGTATTGTGTAGTTGAGACCTTTTTTTTAACAGTGTTTCTGCCATATGGATGATTTTGCTTATATTGAATTGCTCTCTTGGGAAATAGGAGATTGTCACTTTTATTCTTTTCTGTATGCTGAATATAGCAAAAGTAGGTTTTTTTTATTTTTTAGCAGACTCAGGTGATTTATTTTTTCTTTATTAAGAGAAAATTTCTAACTGATCTTTGAAGATTATACATCTATATAGACATGAAGACTTCACTATCCCTAAATTTAGTACAGCTCTTTCACTTTAAATGGAAATAATATCAAGTTATCTTGCCTGGTAAGCCAAGGCCTTGTGAATATTTGAGGGAATGAGTTTGAGGATCCAGGGCTTCAGAGTGATCCCCAAAGCTCAGCTGGTAAAACTTTTGTGAGTTGTCCTCGGGGTTAAGGCAGAATTTGAAGGTATTATAAGATAGATACAATTGAGTTTTCTTCTTTTCAGAATTCTAAAGGAAAATGCCCTTTATTATCTGTTATAGGTCCTCAGAATGGTTGGAATGATCCTCCAGCTTTGAACAGAGTACCTAAGAAGAAGAAGGTACTAGAAAAAGCTGTCCATCCAGTTGCCTGCAGATGTTCTACTAATCACAAAGCCACCTGGAACACACTATCCTTCACTGATCCTTTTAAAAGCAAAGCTTACTGATTGATAGGTTTAGGTGTACTTCAGCTTGCATCTTCTATTCCATGAAGGGAAGGAAAGAAAGTTAAAAAAAAAAAACACAACAATATGGTGGTGTGAATTTAATTCCCATTAGAAGACAAGATGTAAATTCCCAACAGGTCTCTTTCAAAGAGTAGGAAACAAAATTTTTCAATGATTTTTTTTCTTTTTGGGGTTACTTTGATCTTCTGTTTCCAACAGTAGTCATGAATTTGGTAATTATATTTTGGACTATTTTGTCTATCACATATAGTATGAATGAAGAAATAACCTTATAGTTGAGCACTGTTTAACTGTCAGTAACTGTTGAGAGCTGTTGGAGCACAAGATAAGATTCTTCTCTCCTTCTTTCTTCCCAAACATTTCTACTTTTTGTTTTTAACTTCTGGTGATTTCTTTTCCTTATATAGTAATGAGAGGTCATAACAATAAAATTGGGAGCACTTAATGGTCAAAAAAACCCAAAATTTAGGTTAGTAATAATTAGAAATTTAATCTACTACTTTTAATATGATTGAATTGACAGGTAATATCCACTTAGTAATCTAGGAAGAGTATTACATCGTGATCACATTAAATACAAACACACATTTGGCGTATCTGATTCCACTATGGCTAGATATAATCCTCTAGACTTTAACATCCTCTTTCAAAACACCTGTTTTGGCTCCCCATATGAGAGGAAGTGTGGAAGACAAAGGGGAAACAGAGGTCCAGTTTTGAGCTCTCTGTCGTTCTTAGCCAGATTAGCTCTACTTTTATGTTTTACTCTAGAATTCTGCATAAGATTTCATTTGAAAAAAGTATTCTATTTTTTTTTTTAATGTTAACCTTATTTAAAGGTGAGTAAATGATACTCTTTTTCTTATGCTTGGTGTCTCATTTCTGTCTTTTAAAAGATGCCTGAAAACTTTATGCCTCCTGTTCCCATCACATCACCAATCATGAACCCTTTGGGTGACCCCCAGTCACAGATGCTGCCGCAACAGCCTTCAGCTCCCGTACCTCTGTCAAGCCAAGCTTCATTTCCACAGCCACATCTTGCAGGTGGCCAGACCTTCCATGGCATACAACAACCCCTCAGTCAACCAGGCATGCCACCATCTTTCTCCAAGCCCAATATTGAAGGCGCCCCAGGGGCTCCTATTGGAAATACCATCCAGGTAACAGTAAATCTGCATAAGTGGAATGGGGAGATGGCTCTATTTCAGTTCATTTTTTTAATGTGTTAACTTTGATGTTTACACCTTTACTAATGAACATCTAAATTTGGTTTCAATTAAGACAACCTAAATAAAAAATAGTAACCCTTTTTTTAAGATCGATCATGCATAGATATTTTTCAATTACATGGCCGTAAACTTTCTAGAAGAGGCTCATATATTTGCTAGTGTATGTTTACACTAACTTGACAATTGCAGTATTTCATTTGACCTAATCCGTAGCCATAATTTTAGATCAGTTGAATCCATATTTCCAGCCAGGCTTGCTAAGCAGAAGCTATTTCCAGAGGTTTTTCCCTTTTAAATATAAAATAAAAATGTAATGAGTTATATCTTTTCTTGTGTATGTGTAAGAGCTAATAATATACAGCATACCTTCAGATGGAGATGTAAATTTGTACTTGCTTTTCACGTACAGCTAGTTGGCAGGGTTCTAGATGATAAAAATATCACATGTAATTGACTTAGACATACAAAGATAAACATTTTGATCTGTTCATGAAAAGTGAAGAGCTTGGGTCAAAATTAACATAAGAAGATGAAACAAATCCCTGCCCAACTAGTTCTGGTTTTGTCTTTGATTCACTAAAGTCAAATTTATAAAGATGTATCTCTATCACAAGGGTATGCTTTCATATTAATAGATAGTTCTGCCTAAGGAACTTCTGAATTATAAAAACCAGTGTTTTGATGGAGGTGGGAGAACTGACTTTTTTTCCACAGGACTATAAATTATACAGATGCATTGTTAATTTTTTTTTATGATTACAAGTCTATGCTAGTTTGGGAAGCTACCCAGCCATTCACTTTTGTTTAGACCTGGGGTGTTCATGCTTTACTCATCAATACCAGAAACTCAGTTACCATCGGAAGGGAATGCTGCACAAGATGTATATGTTCAGCCAGGCCATTACATCCAGCTACCTGCCTACCTCGATGTCTCCGAGGCACCTCACACTCAACATTTCTGAAGCCTTATACCCCTTAAACCCTTATAGCCCTCCCAAACCTGGCCTTCAAAAACTTGATGTTTCCTGTTTCAGTGAATGGCACCATAATCCTTCCTATTTAATCTAGCCGAAAACCTGAGAATCATCTTTATACTCTTTTCCTTTAATCCCACTTTCAAATCTATTCCTAAATTTTGTTGATACTATTTTAAAATCTCTCTCAAATCCCTGTTCTACACTTCCAGTCTAATCTATGCTGCCTTCATCCCCAATTTTCAGCAGAGCAGGATCCTCTAATTAGTCTGCCTTTGATCCATCTATGTGGTCTTGTCTCCTCTTTGTTTAAAGCATTGCTCTGAGGATAAAGACCAAAGTATTTAACATTGTCTGGAAGCCCTCAGCTTCTTACTCCTCCTTGCTGTCTCTCTGTTCCAGCTACACTGGCCTCCTTTTCGTCCCCTGTATCATGATCCTTCCTTTGTACATGTTCTTCCTCTACCCGCAATGCTTTTCCTTTCTTATTTAACTCGTTAACTCCTACTTGTCCTTCTGATATAATTTCCTGGAGAGAGCTTTCCCCTCAGTTAAATTCTAGTTATATTATCTGTTGGTTCCATTATTGTTAACTTATTAGCAATTAAATAGCAATACAGTTGCTATCTTAACATGTATTGATGGCATTTTATTTTTTTACTTTTTTTTCAAGTAACATCTTTCATTAAGATAGTAAATGTACTTTTTTTTTATGACACTTTAAAACTTTCTTTTTCTTCTTTTAGCCTAGTAAATTGCCAGAGAGTTGAGATCATTTCTGAATTGGCTCACAAATACACAGTCAGTGCCTAGCACATAATTGCCTAATATTTTTGAATGAATGAACTAATAAATCAGAACTTTAAAAACAAACATTCCTTCTTTGTCTTTCCATCTATACATTCAGTAACATCATGGTCTCTTATATCCCAGCTTTTGACTTAATTGTGGCAGTTTGGGGGCACCTGGGTGGCTCAGTTAAGCGGCTGCCTTTGGCTCAGGTAATGCTCTCAGGGTCCTGGGATCGAGCCCCATGTCAGGCTCCCTGCTCAGTGGAGAGCCTGCCTCTCCCTCTGCCTTTGCCCCTCCCCCTACCTGTGCTCTCTCTCACGCTTGCTCTCTCTCAAATAAATAAATAAAATCTTAAAAAAAAAAATCTTGCAGTTTGATGATAGACCAGTTACCAACCTTCAAGAGTAAACCAAAGAATAGAAGAATGCCAAGATAAACAAATGAGCCAACAAGCAGAGCAAGCAGCCACTCTAGCCAGCTTTGTAAATGCCTTGTTCTTTTTATTTCCTACTGGCATCGTAGGTCTGCTGTCTACTTCCCACCAGATACATACAGTAGTAACCAACATATGTTCCATAATTGACCAAATTCTTTATATCCAGTTCTGTTTTTGAAAATCAGAGCTGTAGAAGCCTGTACCTTCTACTGAATATCTGATTTTCATTTTTACTTATCCCCAAGGGATTTCACATGTTAATTTGTCATTTGATTTTAACAGCCTATCTACAAGGTAGTTAGTTGGTTTCTCTTTATCACAGAGTTTCAGGGCTTTGTGTATAGTTTCTGGTCATTTCTGGTCATTTTATGGTATTATTTCTTCCAGCATGTGCAGTCTTTGCCAACAGAAAAAATTACCAAGAAACCTATTCCAGATGAGCACCTCATTCTAAAGACCACATTTGAGGATCTTATTCAGCGCTGCCTCTCTTCAGCCACAGATCCTGTATGTATTTTTTTCTCATATTTTGCTTATTTAAAATAATCACTTATGGAGCTTTTGTGTAATTGCATGAAGTCTTACAAGATATACTTTAGAAGTTTGTACAATAGTAATAAAACTAGCACTTACATAGTTTGCTTTACATATAAAAATGTATTTAATTTCTTTTATATGTAAATATTTAATCCTTACAACAACCCCATGGTAGGTAAATTTGTTATCTTTATTTTACAGACAACTAAAGTAAACAAAAAGCTGTTAAGTAACACCCAAGGTCAGAGCCAGAATTCAAACCCAGCTTAGGTCCAGAATTTATGCTCTCACTCACTATGCTGCACTGCCTCTCAGTAGCAAACCTCGTGTTTGGCACATAAATAGAACAGAATGGTGGTATGTAAGAAATTCAGGTTTGGGCTTTCTTTCTGAGCTTAGATCAAAGCTTTTAAAAGTAGATAATCATATGTAACTTTGCAAAGATCTTAAAAATAATTGTTTTAGAGTCTAGAGTCATATTCACAGTTAAAGCAACTGATTTTACTTAGTTTATTTAGAGGATGCCAGTGTATTGGCAACAACAAAAATCCAACAAAGCTGGTCTTGTTTTAGATGAAATCTCAATTTCTACCAGTAAACATTGAATATGTTTATTTAGCCACTGGCCACTTGTCTGCTTGAAAAATAGCTTCTGGAATTTGTTGTTTCATCAAACATTGAGTATTAATATGTGCAGCTTTCTGCTGGTCCTTTAGAAGGCTATTCCCTGTACTAAATGTGTCAGGAAAGCAGAGGCAGGGAAAGGTTAGTGTCGTGCCTAGCATTCTGGAAGTGATGGAAACACTGAGTGAGGAACAGAGAGCAGATGAAGCAGATAGCCTGGCATACACTGTCCCCTGTGAACACCTCTAAATAGGTCACAGTCATTCAAAAATAGAAGAGTCCTAATAAAAATGAAGGAAAACTCCAGCCCTCCTTCAGGCATGAGTCAGTATAGAGAGGTTGAGAAGACACGTAGTACACAGCCCAGCTCAATAAATTTTTGTTGAGTTTAAACTCCTCTAGGTCAACATATCATCTTCCTTCTGGGTCCACAGGAGCCCTGGGCAGAAGAGAACCACAAAAGACAAACTGTTCCTGTAATTTCTGTAACCAGTTAGGGGGGAAAGTCCTAATATCCTATCCTTCCCAACTGACTCTGCCCCTGGGGTAGCGCTCCTGCTGGTAGCTAGATGAGATTAACTTTGAGCAGGGACTATCAGGGTTCTCCTCCACACAAATCCGTTTCATCAATAGCTGGAATCATTTTTACAATATGGCTGTAATACGTATTTTCACTTAAGTTATGTCCAGACAACACAAGGTAATTTTGCAGCATGACTTAGTTTGTGATGTTATGCTTGATATCTTCATCTCTTTCTCTCTCTTCTTCTTTTTTTTTTTTTTAATTCATTCCAGGTATATAATACAGTGCTTCAGCAATTCTGTACAGTACTGAGTGCTCATCATGATAAGCGCACTCATTAATCCCCATCACCTATTTCACCCATCCTTCCATCCACCTGCCTTCTGGGAACGATCATTTTCTTCTCTGTAGTTTAGAGTCTGTTCCTTAGTTTGTCTCTCTCTTTTTTTTCCTTTGGTAGTTTATTCTGTTTCTTAAATTCCAAATGTGAGTGAAATCATATATTTGTCTTTCTCTGAATGACTTAATGTATTTAGCATTATACTCTCTAGCTCCATCCATGTTGTTGCAAATGGCAAAATTTCATTCTTTTTATGACTGAATGATACTCTGTTGTGTATATATACCACATCTTCTTTATCCATTCATCTATCAATGGACACTGGGTTGCTTCCATAGTTTGGCTATTGTAAATAATGCTACAATAAACATAGGGGTATATGTATCCCTTTGAATTAGTGTTTTTGTATTTTCGGGGTAAGTACTCAGTAGTACGCTTGCTGGATCATAGGGTAGTTCTATTTTTAACTTTTTGAGGAACCTCCATACTGTTTTCCAGAGTGGCTACACCAGTTTGCATTCCTACTAATAGTGCAAGAGGGTTCCCCTTTCTGCATATCCTCACCAACACTATGTTGTTTCTTGTGTTGTTGATTTTAGCCATTCTGACAGATGTGAGGTGATACTTCATTGTAGTTTTGATTTGTATTTCCCTGATGATGAGTGATATTGAGCATCTTTTCATTTGTCTACTGACCACCTGTATGTCTTCTTTGGAGAAATGTCATTCATGTCTTCTGCCCATTTTTTAATTGGATTATTTTTTGGGAGGGGGTGTTGAGTTATATCAGTTCTTTATATATTTTAGATACTAACCCTTTACTGGATATGTCATTTGCAAATATCTTCTCCCATTCAGTACATTGCCTTTCAGTTTTGTTTATTGTTTCCTTTGCTGTGCAGAAGCTTTTTATTCTGATGTAGTCCCGGTAGTTTATTTTTGCTTTTTATTTCCTTTGAGGAGACATATCTAGAAAAATGTTGCTATGGCTAATGTCAGAGAAATTACTGCCTGTGTTCTCTTCTAGGAGTTTTATGGTTTCCTGTCTTATATTTAGGTCTTTAATCCATTTTGAGTTTATTTTTGTGTATAGTGTGAGAAAGTGGTCCAGTTTCATTCTTTTGCATGTAGCTGTCCAGTTTTCCTAACACCATTTGTTAAAAAGACTGTCTTTTTCCCATTGGGTATTCTTGCCTCCTTTGTCGAAGATTATTTGACCATATAATTGTGAGTTTATTTCTGGATTTTCTATTCTGTTTCATTGATCTGTGTGTCTATTTTTGTGCCAGTATCATACTGTCTTGATTACTACAGCTTTGTAATATAATTTGAAGTACAGAATTGTGACACCTTCATCTTTGCTGTTCTTTTTCAAGATTGCTCTGGCTATTTGGGGTCTTTTATGGTTCCATACAAATTACAGGATTATTTGTTCTAGTTCTATGAAAAATGCTATTGGTATATTGATACGTTAAAAAAGTCATTCCCAGGAGCACCTGGGTAGCTCAGTCGGTTGAGCTTCTGACTCTTGGTTTCATCTCAGGTCATGATATTGGGGTCATGAGATCGAGCCCCACATCAGGCTCTGTGCTCAGTGCAGAGTCTGCTTGAGATTCTCTCTCCCTTTCTCTCTGCCCCTCCCCCCACTCACGTGCTTGCTCTCTCTCAAATAAATAAATAAATCTTTAAAAGAAAATCATTCACCAACAAACAAAAAATTATTCACCACAGTCAAGTGGGATTTATGCTTGGGATGCGAGGCTGGTTCAGTATTCAAAGATCAATTAATTGCTTACTTCAGCAGCACATATACTAAAATTGGACCAATATAGAGAAGATTAGCATGGTCCCTGCACAAGGATGACAGACAAATTTGTGAATATTCACAGACCAATCAAAGTGATGCATCACATCCAGCAGAGAAAGGATAAAAACCTACATGGTCATTTCAATAGATGCAGAAAAAGCATTTGACAAAGTACAAAATCCATTCCTGATAAAAACCCTCAACAAAGTAGGTATAGAGGGAACATACTTCAACATAATAAAAGCTGTATATGAAAAACTCACAGCTAACATCATCTCCGTGGGGAAATATTCAGAGCTTTTCCTTTCTCTTTTGATGGATTGACATTCCTTCCTCCAACATACCAAGAGCATGTCAGCATCGACAGCTTTGTACTTGCTGCTCCTTCTGCCTGGAATCTTTCCCCACATAACTGCATTACTCACTCCACCCTTGTTCCAGGTTTCTCAAATGTCCCAGTAGCTATGTGGCCTTTCTTTACTACCTCATACTCCTAATACTTCTAGCCCCTCACTCTATTAAGTCTTTCCTCATGGCATTCATCACCATCTCATCTACAACATACTGTTTATTTAGTATCTTTTTCCCACCCAATAGAATTTGAGGTCCCTGAGACATAAGCATGGCACATAGTAGGCACTCAATAAATACTGAAAAACAGTGTCATTTCTAAAGCTGTTGCATAATGTACATTATTAGGTTAATCACATTGTAATTGAAACTTTTAATTTTAGTTTTAGAATAGTTTTCTCTCACTATATTTCTAGAACAAGGATTGGGAGGTGGGAGGACTCCTTGATTTAAGAACTCATTTTACTACTTGCCTTTTAGTAATCTTAAGCCACCAGAAGGTAATTTTCTTTTTTTTTCTTCTTCTTCTTGGTGTTTTAAAAGCTCAGAAAGAGGGTTTCTTCCTCACCTGGGTTGCTCCATCAGTTAAGCATCCAACTCTTGATCTCAGCTCAGGTCTTGATCTTGGGGGTCATGAGTTCAAGCCCCACGTTGGACTCCACCTGGGCATGGATCCTACTTAAAAAAAAAAAAGAAAGAAAGAATAAAGAAAGCTCAGAAGCAGGATTAATAAACATATTAATGTGACTGAGTATATAAGTAATATTTTTGAAAGGTTACAGTAAGATTCCAGTTCACTTCTGTGTTTGCTGCCATTGTAAATAGCTGTCCTTAGATCCTCTTTTCTGTAATACAGTGACCCACTGCTGCCTCCAGATGGCCCTTCCTGTTGCTTGTGGATAGTGCAATTATACATGCACACACCTTGTCAAATGAGCTGACAGTCCATGTGAAATCCAACCACTACTCCAGTTTGCACTCCAGAAGGAAGCCCCTTATCCTCCTACCCTTCCCCGTTAATAGGTTACTGAACTCTGTCCTAATGGTCTGTTCAAGTTTCTGAGTCATAGTTGCCTCCATTTCTTTATAAAATGAAGCTGTTCAGCATCGGGGTGTAAGGGTCAGTGAAATGAGATGGGGCAGGTCTTTGGATAAAAGTTAAGTATCCAAATGTAATACATCTGTTTTTCCTCTCCTACAGCAAACCAAGAGGAAGCTAGATGATGCCAGCAAACGCTTGGAGTTTCTGTATGATAAACTTAGGGAACAGACAGTAAGTTTGTGGGGAAAAAGGATTCATGATAATCATTTATTCCTAGTTTCTAGTAAATAAGCATCTCATCAGCACTAGCATGTAATATATTTGGGGGCAAAATTGTGATGACAGTGATAGAATGGGCTTTCTCTAACTGAATTTTATATGTCATTTAAATTTGGGGATGAGGGAATAGGAGAGAGGGTGTGTGTATGTGTGTGTGTGAGATAGGCGTGCAATTTTAACTTTTCTTATAACAAAGAGTAGAAATATAATCTGCCTTGTATTGGCCCTAAGGTAACTGGCCTTCTGTTCATTTTATATGTAGCTATATTTTCTGCATTTCAACATTCCTCTTCTCCATTCCTCACAACAGTCCCATCAGATAAAAATAACCACTCATGTCATGAGAACCAAACCAAAGAAAGTTGATGTAACAGTGGAAGTGGTGTGGTCCATGGACTGATCCAAAATAAATACTTCCCTCAGAAGTATAGGCATATGATCCAAGTAATGACATGGGATAAAAACGAGATGTTATGGTTTTAAGAGATGTCAAGATTACAAAAAGCAGTGAAGAATTGATAAATTGAGTACATGGTAGCTGCTGCCCTATGAACAGAGGTGGACCACAAGTTTAGGGTCTCTACTGTAGACGTGGTTTTAGAGTACATTGGGTCCTTAACGTTGAGATAAAATGATTAAGAACCTTTAAATTCCTTCATATGCATGGGAAAAGTTTTAAAAGGTGTGAGGCTATATCTAAAATATTTGAAGAATTAACACTCTTTTAAGTGGAGAAAGACATTAGCATTTCAGCTTGGGGGAGGAAAGCTGGCTTCTATAAAAAAATTAACTGACTCATACATGTTCATAATTCATAATAATCTCCTTACATTAATCATCTTGCCATGGTTCTCCTTTATAACTTAAAGAGTTGCTTGGTCCAAAAAACTGTTTCTAGAAAAGCTAAATGGTTTATTTGCTTTTTTATAATATTTGTTTCAGTCTCCTTTTAAATATCAGGGTTTATGGGAAATTCTTCCTTAATTTAATTTTTTTCTCTTGATTCTACCTTTATTTCAGCTTTCACCCACAATCATCAGTGGTTTACACAACATTGCAAGGAGCATTGAATCGCGAAACTACTCAGAAGGATTGACCATCCACACCCACATAGTTAGCACCAGCAACTTCAGTGAGACCTCCGCTTTCATGCCAGTTCTCAAAGTCGTTCTCACCCAGGCCAATAAGCTGGGTGTCTAAAAGGACATCTTTACTCCCAGCCCATATTGCCATTTTTCCAAAGAAACATACTTTAAAAAATGTTAAGATATGGACCAATCCTCATTAGCATGTTTCCATAACAGCCAGTCAAGAGCATTTACACCATTTCTGCAGATATACTCACCTTAGAACTGCTCAAAACCCAGGTGCTTTCTTTTGTTTTAATCTTTTATTGCCCATGATGATTTTCCTATTCTGCAAGTAGTGTATTTCCTGGATTACACATAGTGTGTTTTCCTGAAGTATTCTGATAAAATGTGGTTTTTAAAACCTCAGTATACTTTCTGGAAAAGGAGCATCTGGTTATGCATAAAGCAGAGCTAAAACTAAGTTTCTTTCATGTCCTCCCTTCTTCCTCTATGTCAATCACATTAAAGTGTGTAATCCTATTTTATGTGTATATAGTCTTTTTTTTAAACAAAAAAAAAACAGCTGCTCAGAGTTTAGTTTAATCCCTGTTTTTGTGTCTTTGGCTTCACTCAGGTCCTGAACAAATAACTAAATCTAGAGGTTGCTACATAGATTATAGCAAAGATTAATGAAGAGTGGGATCACTAGCTTTAAATATCTGTTGGAAAAGACTGAGCGTTTTCATTCTGTGAAATGCATTGGACTTTTTTGTATTAATAAATGTTTTCAATATTCTGTTTCAGTTTTCAGATTGAATTATCTCCAGTTTATATTTAGAAATTCGTTCATCCACTTTTTAAAGTCACCGAGAGCTCTGAGGTTTAAATTTAGAAGGAAAACTTTAATTTCTAACTCCTGAATCAAAGGCAGACATTTTTCAGCCCATTTTTCTGTTAAGTGATTTTATTATAATTTGTCTTAAGAACAGTGTGGTGGGGGCGCCTGGGTGGCTCAGTCGTTAAGCGTCTGCCTTCAACTCAGGTCATGGTCCCAGGGTCCTGGGATTGAGCCCCACATTGGGCTCCCTGCTCAGCGGGAAGCCTGCTTCTCCCTCTCCCACTCCCCCTGCTTGTGTTCCCTCTCTCGCTGTGTCTCTCTCTGTCGAATAAGTAAAATCTTAAAAAAAAAAAAAAAAGAAAAACTGTGGTAAACAAAAGATAATGGTCCCCATAGAATCTTGAGAATTAGATACTAATAATTTTTCATTGTTACATTATGTAATTTCACGTAAGTAGGTTGGAAAACTAGAAAATAAATATTGTAACTACTGTGGAGTTGCTGTTTCAAGGAGTTAGAGTAGTTCCTGTAAGAGTAGTTCGTCAGGCTTTGTACATCCTGAGTGAAATGAGTTGCAAGAACCTCTCATTTTCTTTTGCTGCGATTCCCTACTGCCAAATAAAACCCCTCTTTTAAAAATTAATCCCTTGGTGTTTAGCTCAGAATAGTTTTATAACTGAAAAAAGGAGGACCTTGATAGCATGTGTGAACATTGGAACCGCAGGACTGGGGTGATCTCTCAGCACCCTGCCTTCAGTCTCCTGGGAGTGTAGTCGCCTTAGTCAGTTCTGTGACTCACTGAAGTGAGTGGCAAGAGAGTGCTTGACCTTCAGGACCTGCCTCTCAACTGTGGGGTCAGCCCAAGACCCCATCGGAACAGCAGGCTGGCCTCTAGCAACTTTTTTCATCCTTTGTCCTTATAGTTAGGGTTTATGTTTACCCTGATATGAGAGTGGCATAGTTGGCAGCATTTTATGAAAAAACAAATTCCCAAAAGATGAGAAACGAGAGTAGGTGGCAGTAGAGTCCTGGCCAACCCCAAAGATTTTACGAGTATGAGTAAAAAAACAAATGTGTCACTGACATCTGAGCAGCCGTTATCCTCCTTTTTCAGTACAGCATTGTGGTATTTTTTCCCCTACTGTGGAGACATTTTTCCACATGACTTATAACCTTGGAAAAGTTCCACATAAGTGGATGGTGGTAAGAGGAGCTGAACCCAAAATACTGTGTTGTCTCTGAAGTATGAAGATAAAAAGAGATGATGGAAAGAGCATAGTTTGTTTTCTTGAAGAAAAACAGAACAACTTTCAAAAAGTTTTTTGTTGGGTGCCTGGGTGGCTCAGTTGGTTAGGCAACTGCCTTCGGCTCAGGTCATGATCCTGGAGTCCCGGGATCGAGTCCCACATCGGGCTCCCTGCTGAGCGGGGAGTCTGCTTCTCCCTCTGACCCTCCTCCCTCTCATGCTCTCTGTCTCTCATTCTCTCTCTCGCAAATAAATAAAATCTTAAAAAAAATTTTAAAAATGGTAAAAAAAAAAAAGTTTTTTGTTATAAAATTAGAGAAAAAAATTCAACTTAATTTTGTAAATGAGCCTGTTTTTAACGTTTTCACCTCCAAAGACATTGAATTGTATGCCCGCACAATTCAGGCACCTCTGTATAAAGTTATTCTTACACAAAGATGCGGTGAATCTGTTTAGTCTGGGAAAGTTACAGCTGTATCCTTGCCATTACTTCATGCATAGAGACGAGTCATTCTTTTACATCCCAAATTTGTTCAGTTTTGCCCTTACTTTGGGTGTGTTTTATTTCTTTAACCTACCTAATTTTAAAAGAAGGAAAGGGCTGTGAGGGAACCTGGTAGGTGGGGCTAGGTGTCAGCCAGGAGATGTATCAGATCTCTGGGAGGTGTTTTTTTATATTGCACCTGCTCTTCTCCATTTTTCATATGACCGTTTGTGCTGGGTGGGATGGATGTATTCTTAGGCCCCATTTGAAAATCTTTATATGTAATGGGATACATAGCTGATGAAAGTCATGCATTTGGATAGTGTGGCAGCAGGAAAAAGTTGGGAACAACTGCTCTATACTTGACTATTGAGAGCCCAATGAGCCTATATATTCTTTTGGATTCAGAAAACTCCCATGTATCCTGGAGGACAGTAGAGTTCGTGGCAACCAGATGTACCCTGATTAACTCCTGCCTAAAAAGTAGAAGGAGGGATGGTAACTGGTTAACACTTTTCTGATAACCATTTGTCTCCTGAGCCAGATTTGGGTTCACGTAAGAGTGACTGCAAGGCCAACTGTTGACCCTTCTGCTGTGGTGGAGACTTCGTTTGGAACTGTTGTGAAGATTCAGCAAGTAGTGTCCACGCGTTTGTGTATGCATACATGCATCAGGATGCATGCGCCCCTCTTTATTGTGTTATTCCCAAATAGAAGCCCTGACAGATCTATGGGTGTTCATCAAATGCTGAGGACGTCCCAGGTAGCATCTCAAATTGCTCAGTCAATAAGAGGGACTGTTTATGCACAGAAAATCTTAACTTTTTGGCCTTAATGGATAAATAGGCCAAATCTTTCAGTCAAACTAGATTACAAAGAAAAAGCAGTCACATTAGCTTTATAGTTCCACTCTTTCTGGTACACTACTTGTTTCACCTACATTTCCGTAGCATCCGTGCTTTGTCACTGTACCAGTCCCCGAGGCCCAGGCTGTGCAGTATGCTTCGAAGCTCATGGGAGTCAAATTGTACCATTCTTTCATTTCCAGCTGTTTGCTTTTTTACCCACTCGGGGGAGGAATGATGTGTAGGTTTTAAGGTGGTTGGTGTAGGTCTTGAAAAAGCTAATAAGATCCAGCAAGAGAAAATAGACCTTTTTTTAAAAAGATTTATTTATTTATTAGAGAGAGAGAGAGCATGGGGGGAGGGGCAGAGGGAGAGAGAAAAAGAATCTCCAGCAGACTCCCCTGCTGAGTGGGAGCCCCACATGGAGCCTAAGTCGGATCCTGCAACCCTGAGATCATAACCTGAGCCCAACCAACTGAGCCACCCAGGCGCCATAGAAATAGACTTTGGTATAACTGTGGTACATGTTTTTCGCATTCTGGATTCCCATTTCCTGTTTCTAGAGATCTGCTGATTTATTTAGCAAACTGTTAATGTTGTTAGTCTAAAACACCTACAATGACTTTGTACAAACATCATTTCTCAGTAATGTCTGAGGTCTTTATTTTAATGGAGGTGTACTCCCTGTTGAATTTGAATTCAATTTTTGGCTGACATTTCATAGACCTAAAAGGCTATTGTTAATCCGGTAGGCCTTCCTGCTTTTATCGCTGTGCCTTAAAATTTCTAAGTCCATAACCTTTCTAAAACCACCTCTTGTGTATCAGTGAGTTCACGCTGTGCAAGCATGGGGTTGGGGGGGGATGGCTTCAGAAGCCTTGTGAAATAGAGAAAACTAGTTTCTATTTCAAAAAAATACAAGAGTTTCTTGGATTTTTAGTCTGTGTGAAGTAAATCCTAATGAAATTTATGTCTCAAACATCTGCCATTATCTCTTGTATACCTTTAAAGGCATTTATACTTCCCAGCTCTAGAGAGTAGCATTTTAGCATTGTTATTAACTTGGTTTCTTTACTTCAGTAGATACTTGTTAAAGGGCTTCAGGCAGTTCAGTAGGAAGACTTCGTGTCCAAACAGATGTGTGTTTCCAGATAGGCGATGTAAAATGAACCAGTAGGGAGCCTATCGTAGGAACGGAAAGGATTCAAATTCGATAAGAGGAAAGTTCCAGACCTTTTTTTTCCCTGATAAGTAAAAGGGCTGTGAGTATAATATATAATTCAAGGGAACCATTAAGGCTGGCCAATAAGTATGATCTGGTTAGTGATGAGAAATCATTTCATCTTGCACTTTGTCCAGTAAAGGAACTCCCCACTCTAGGAGGACTAGAATGTGTGTGGTGGAATTGAATATCAAAACAGACTTCTGTAGTAAAGAAGGAAAGCAAACCATCTCCTAAACATGACCTAAAATAACTTCCTTTCCCTCTGGTTATATCTCCAAGTAAGATGACTTTCCTGACCCTTTTTTTTTTTTTGCCTGAAGGAGTCTTCTGGAGAAAACAAGTCAGTTTTAACAGGCAGAAACCAAGTCCACAAGAGTTCTCTCCTGAGAGGTGCTGCTTGGACACCCTAAATGGACAGAGCTCACCTTTCCTTGAGCTGGGTACTTTGCTCCCTCTTCTAAGTCGTCACATCAGCCCAGGGAGCTAAGCTATTCATTCCAGTTGCCTGGTGCATCTGGTAAGCAGTAGAAGCTGGATTCAAATCCAGATCTCAGCCTAGTGAGCACATTTCTTCCACAAAACCACATTGTTCCCAAAGTAACTGCTGCTACAACAAAAAACGCATTCTGCTTTCTGATTTTGTGCTTCTCCCTCCTATTAGTCTGCAGACATCTGGCATTTCCCACAAACGAGGAATGTGGTTATGATAAATGGATAAGCTTATTGAGCATTGTGTATTGGCTTCTTTTGAGGCAGGTTGTCTTTACGTGCTGGGGAAAATGGCCCCTGGCAGCCCAAAGCCTACATCTCCACTGCTTGTGTTACACCAAGGGGAGAGGAAACCTCTCACAATACCCAATTACTGCTCACAAAGACAACTCCAGTTGCTTCCGTGTGGGTCTCATGCCCACTACCTACCTGAGTTCTCTGGCCAGAGAGATAGGATGCCAGAATTGGCTGGCCCATATAGTGTGCCCACCCTAGTATGAGCACAGTGATTTGAAGCCCCATGGAACAGTTCCCCCAAAGGAAAGGGTGCAACTTAGAGAAGAGGGGGGAGAGAGTAGACCAAAACAATCCCTTACCTACCAGAGGGAAGCCCTTGGTGGTCACAGTAAAAAGTTTCATGGCACCTGTCTGAGAGTCAAGAAACAGTTTCAATGTCTTCCCTGCCACTTACTGTCAGCCAAATGCCACCGCTTTCTGCCTCCAAATCCCCATTTGTAAAATGAGGGGGTAGGATTAGATCTCTAATTTCACTTCCAGCTCTGGAAGTCTGTTATCCATCTACCTTTCCCACAGCATCTTTGTACATTAACTGCAAGTCTTCAAAAAGGAATCGAAAATGTTTGGATAAGCACCAAAGCTTTGAAGAAAGATGACAGAAACAACTCAGGCCTATTTATAATTGGATATCTTTTTTCCTTTTGTAGAATTAATTTCACTGCTAATCTGGAGAAAGATCAATGCAGCACTTTCCTTGATTGGAAATAAGGAAGCATTAAAATAAAATAGTTTTCTAGTTTGAGGACTTGGAATAAACACATTTGCTCAGCCTTGAGGTCCTTAAGTCGTGAGTTTCCCTCTGTAATGATCTGTATTTCCATGAAATTAACCATTCTACACACCTGTTCCCCACATCAAGAATAGGCCACATTTGATTACATAGGATAATCAACAGTGAACTAGTTTTTTCTCTGGTGCTACAAATCTGGGTCACCCGTTTGACATTCCTGAACTCTATTTACAAATGCCCCCTCCCTGCTTGAGAACAACAGGGGCCTTTGCCTTTTAAGAGCAGCCTGTGGTAATTGACACAGCAGGGAGAGAAAGAGATCACTGAAACAGAAACAGTCACGCAGCAAATGCTGAGAGGTAAATAAGAGCTTCTCTAGGTTTATCTGCCCTTGGAAACCAAAATAAGGATCTTAAAAGGAAATGGGCGGGTGTTTGTGGGGGAAGGGGAACTAGAGAGCTGAAAGAGATGTGGGTGAAAACCACATCAATCCTGTCTTCTGTCACAATAATAGGGTTTGTTCATTTATTTCAGAGGGGATTTCGCAGCGGGGAGAGAGTGGGGAGGAGTTTGCTTCAGTTTGGGCGCCCTGTTTTTAGCCAGATGTTTTGGTCAAAGGGGGATGCGGTGTAGGTATTCACAAATGTTAACTTGCCATGACTGGGTCTTAAAAGATGATTAGTGATCCCTCCATAGCATTTCCTAGAGTTTGTGGTATATTTAAAGTGAGTATTTGATTACTATCTGGCTTCCCTACTGGACCTTGAGCTCCATGAGCATAGCCACATACTCTGTCCGTGGAGCTGAGCTTATGCCTGGCTTCTAGAAGAGGCTCAATAAATAGGTATTGAATAAAAGAATGTTATGTGATTCAAACTGAAGATAACTTGGAAAACTGCAAAGGGCAGCAGAAGAGACAGGTTTGGGATGGTTTCAGTACTCCAGTGCATTTTTCATCAAGTAGATGCTCTTAATCTAGGAATTAGGAAGTAAAGGCCTTCAAATCTGGCCATCTTCCATGCCTAGTTTCCTGCTGCCGAATTGTAGCACTCTATTAAGGGTGGTCAGGAAATGTGAAATGTGGGAAGTCTTAAGTAATAAGGCTGGGTTTTTGTTAAACCCCCTCACTCCCTTCACATCCAGAGCAATAGAATTCATTTTATAGGAACAGGTCCCCCGCCCTTCATCCACTGCTATAAAATCTCAATGAGAAATTTTTCTAATCCATTTAATACAGAAAAAGGGGAGCCGACCCTTCTGTGACTAGAGGTAGCTGAGAAGACTAATTTTCTATTAAGCCCATAGTGTTGGTATCTCTCAAAACCAATCTTCTAGTAATCTTGAAGGCTAACTTCCCAACTTTATGCTCCCCTGAAATTAATCTAAAGCCTGTGAGTGGTTTTCTCAGACCAGGTGCACAAAGGTTGTTTACATTTGAAATTGTTGTCCATGCCTCTCATCCAAAAGGCAATCCCCACTCCGTCTCCCTTTAATTCCACAAGAGTTGCAGGGTATATCCCTTCCTGGTACCAGGAGAGTTGCCTGATAAAGCAGAGCAGCTGGTTTTATTTCACAGTTCCCTGCTGCAGCTACAATTAGTTCTTGGAAGGTCTGAATCCCTCCAACCTACCCACTCAATTATGCTGCTTTTCCCAGTCTGGGATCCCAGGTCCCACACCTGGCTTCCAGGTCAGGCAGGTTTCATGACGGCATCGAGTCCACCTCTCTAGGGTGATTAGAAAATAATGAAATATCCACGTGATTTTGTAAGTGTTCATTGACAATTGAGAGCGGTTACTTGCCCTTGTATAGGAAGCCTCCCCCAAACCACTGGGCACCTGGCTCACAGTCTTCTTCAGCTAAATCTGGACACCACGTGCTGTGATTTCAAACTTCTGGGAAGGTCCTGTCCATTAGACCTCAGTCTCTTCAGCACCAGTGTACCTTTGACCTCCTCATCTCCGACAACAGCCACTTCTATAACCCTTTGGCCTCACCTTGGAATGGCTCATTGGAAACACTTCTACCACTATAGGTCTTAAGTCCTAAATCCCACTCTTGCAGCACAGTGACCTTTACTTCCTTTATTCTCATTCCCAAACAAACAGAAATCTGCTCCAACTTCTTTCAAAATCTTGGTGCCTTTGATTCCTCTACTGTATATGAGTTCTTAGCTCCCTTCTGATCACCTCCTTTCCCCATCCTGGACTCTGCACAAACTTCTCTCTCACCAGCACCTCAATTAACTGGCTCTCCTGTCCTCCCATCAAATCCCCATCCCTACTTCAATTTGGATATTCCATCAGACTGCTGAGTGAGGCTGTGCAACCATAACTGTGCAGACTGAAGCCATTATAAGCTTGAAGCATCCATTCTTAGTTGGGCCCTTAATTTGGCTCAACAACCTTTTAAGGGTCCTTGGTCAGCTTCCTCTTTCATTCTGCTCAACAGCTCTGGAAGCCTTCATCACTTTTCTCCAGGTCTCTACCAGATTCCCACTCTGCTTACCCAGCAGATGATCTGACCTTCCCTTCAGAGGAAATAGTCTATCAATGGCACCCTGCCTGACTTTACTGACTCTAGAAGATTTATCTGCCCTCCTCTTCATTTCCTTCCAGTCTTCAAGAACAAGCTGTCCCTCTGCTCAAAGTGCAACCATCTGATTACCTGATCTCATCCTGCCTAACCTTCTCCCCAACCCTAGGAAACTAGCTCCATCAAGCAACCCCTTCCTCATATTTTTGACCTTTGACCTTTCATTATCTTTCCACTAGCCAAAAAATGTGCTCAAATTCCTCTTATCTGAACACTCAGACACACACTCAGTTTTGCTTCTCCATCCTTCTCTTCACTGCCAAGCTTCTTGGAAAATTGATTTACATACATGTGCTATGCCTGTCTCCTCCTTATTCTTAAATTTTTGTGTAAGGTGTGTTCCCATAACTCACTGAAAAGGCCTTGGCAAGGGTCAGCAATGACCTTTGTATGTATTGGGCTCCTCATTCTCCCTCTTCCATAGCTTTTCTGTAACATTCGGTTTTGTGAATCCTCTCCCACATTTTGCTGATTCTCCTACCTCTTTCATCTTCTCATTCTATACCAGGGACTTCTCTTTCTTTGCCATTGCCATGAACAGTAGTTCACTAGAATTCTACCCATAACCTCTTCTACCTTCCCAGGGTAACTGCTTCTACTGCCATGGATGTTAGTATACTGAACTGTGACTAAATTGTTCTCTTCCAGCCCAGATCTTTGCTGGGCTCCAGGCCTATATATTCAACAACCTGCTGAACAGATCTACTTGGATGTCTGACAAAACAGGACTTTTTCTTTTTTTAACTTGCTCTTGCTTCTTCAGGCTCAGTCTCCAAAATGATTAGAATGATTATGGCGACAATGATGCTGATTAATATTTATGGGCTCCTTACTACATGCCAGACTCTGTGCTAACCCTTAGTTGTCACAAGAATGCTATAAAATACGTATTATTATGCCTATTTTACAAAAATGCTAATAAGCACAGATTTAGTATCTCAGTAAGTGACACTGTCTTTCACTTGAATACCAAATCCAGAGAGCCAAAAAGAACCCTGTATTTTTCCCCCTCCTCTTTCATGCTCAATTAAGCATGAAGTCTTATTGGCTCTTCCATTTTAGTTTCTTTGGATTTAGTCTTCCCCTGCATTACCTCTTCTCCAGAATCTGTGCCTTTGCTTTACTTCAGATCTTCATCATCACTTGATCAGACTGTTAAAATAGTGCCCCAACTAGTCCTCTTGCCTTCAGTCTTTCCTCTCTCTACCTCCAATCCAGTCATTTTCCACACCTCCGCTAGAGTGGTCTTTCAGTAATGCAAATTTGATCAGATTATTATGTTGCATAAAACCTTTCCAGGCCTCCGCTCACCTATCACGTAGCTCTTTCTGCATGACATTCCTGAGACCCACCTACCTTCATGTGCTGCCCACTGCATGACATTTCAGCTTCGTCTCCCACTGTTTCCCTACTTTAACTTCAGATGAAAGATATTCCAGACATCTCCCTAAATGCCAAATGCAGAAGCTTTTGCTTTTGTTTGCACTACTGTCTCTGCCTGGAATGTCCTCTGCCATTTATTTGTCTAATAAACTACTCATCATTCAAAACTGTGTTTTCCAATATGGTAGCCAGGAGCCACACGTGGCTATTAAGCACTTGATATGCGGCTAACCTGAATTTTAAGATGTGCTCTGCTATAACTATAAACAATGGATTTTGAAGGTACAGTGTGGGGGGAAAAAGTGTAAAAATCTTAATTTTATATTGACTACACATTGAAAAGATAGTATTTTGGATAGATTGGTTTAAGGAAACTTGAAATTTATTTTTTCTACTTTTTTAATGTGGCTACTGGAAAATTTAAGTATGTACATGTGGCTTGAGTTTGTGTGTGTGTTATATTTCTATTAGATAACACTCCTTGAAAATTCTCACTTGACAAACTTAACCAAGGAGACAAAAGACTTGTACACTGAAAACTACAAAATGTTGCTGAGAAAAATTAAAGAAGACACATACAAAGACATCCCATGTTTATGGATTGGAGACTTAATAGAGTTAAGATGTCAATACTAACCAAAGTGATCTTCAGATATATGCAATCTCTATCAAAATCCCAGTGAAATTTTTTGCAGAAATAGAAACATCTATCCTAAATTCATATGGGATCTCAGTGGATCCCAAATGGCCAAAATAATCTTGAAAAAGAAGTACAAAGTTGGAAGTCTTACACTTCTTGCTTTCAAAATGTATTGCAAAGCTACAGTAATCAAAACAATGTGGCACTGGCATAGAGACAGACATACAGACCAATGGAACAGAATAGAGAATCCAGAAATAAACCCTCAAGTATACAGTCAAATGCTCTCCAATAAGGGTGCCAAGACCATTCAATAGAGAAAGGAGAGTCTCTTCAACAAATGGTGTTTGGAAAACTGAAAATCTACATGCAAAAGAATGAAGTTAAACCCTCATCTTACACTAGATACAAAAATTAACTCCAAATGGATCAAAGACCTAAACATAACTAAAACTAAAAAAGCCTTCGAAGAAAACAGGGGGAAAGCTTCATGACATTGGATTTCACAATGATTTCTTAGATATGATACCAAGAGCACGGGTAACAAAAGTAAAAATGGGTAAACTGGACTACATCAAAATTTAAAGTGATTTAAAATTTACAGTGAAAAGGCAACCTTTGGGATGGGAGAAAATATTTCCAAACCATTTATCTAATAAGGGGTTAATATTCAGATTATGTAAAGAACTCTTATAACTGAACAACAACAACAACAAAAACCCAATCAAAAAATGGGCAAAGGACTAGAATAGATGCTTCTCCAAAGATGACATATAAATGGCCAACAAGTCCATAAAAAGATGCTCAACATCACTGACTATTAGGGAAAAATAAATCAAAACCACAATGAGATATCACCTCACATCCATTAGGATGGCTGTAATCTAAAACAAACAAAAAACAAAAAAAAAAAACAAAAAAAACAAAAAATCCCCAACAAAAATAACAAGCCTTAGTGAGGATGTGGAGAAACTGGAACTCTTGCATATTGTTGGTGGCCATGTAAATGGTGCTGGATTTAGTCTTCCTCTGCATTACCATTATGCTGCTATGGGAAACGGTGTGGAGTTCCCGAAAAATTAAAAATAAAATTACCATAAAATCCATCAATACTCCTTCTGGGTATAGATCCAAAAGTGTTGAAAGCAGTTTCAGAGAGATAGTTGTATCCCTATACTCATAGTAGCATTATTCACAATAGCAAAAAGGTACAAGGAACCCAAGTGTCCATTGTAGGATTAATGAGTGAGCAAAATATGGTATATACATACAATGGGATGTTATTTGGCCTTGAAAAGGAAGGAAATTCTGATACATGCTACAACATGGATGAACCTTGAAGACATTGTGCTAAGTGAAATAAGCTAGTCATACAAAGACAGTGTATGACTCCACTTATACAAGATATCTAGAGTAGTCAAACTGAAAGAAACAGAAAGTACAATGATGGTTGCCAGGCTAGGGAGAGGGAAAAATGGGGGATTATTGTTTAATGTGCATAGAGTTTCAGTTTTGCAAGTTGAAAAAGGTCTGAAGATTTATCTATTTTATTATTTATTATATATTTAACACTACTAAACTGTTCAAAAATGGTTAAGATTTATGCATATTTTACCATGAATTAAAAAAAATCTTTAAAAAACCAAGTTTAAAAATCCTACTTGGATATTACCCCTCCCCCCCATTATTCTTTCCTTTGTGCCTCCATTTTATCTTGTACATACCACTATTACGGCTCTTACCACATTTTTGATAATTATTTGTTTGACAAGATAAGGTTTACTATCCCATTTGCCCCCATTAAGAGGTGAGAGGAACTCATCCACTTCTGAGATCTTGACCAGAAGCTAAGAAAATAAAAGACCTTAGATTGGAAAAGAGACAGTAGCCCTGATGGCATAATATGCTACAGGGGAGAGTTGTTATCTGCAAGAGTATATCTTATATCTGTAGAGGCTTCACTCTGAGATTGGATCTGGAAGAACCATTTTTCTTCAATCGTCCTTTTGTAAGCAGGATCTGAAAGACCTAAAGAGCACTTCCCCTGACCTGCAACACATACAAACATCCCCTTCTCCATCCTGAGTCCAATCTGCTGAAATGATTGGCCCAACCCAGTCTGACTCATTATTGGAGGGAAGAGAGGAAGATGTTCATTCAAGATAGATTCAAGACAGAGTGGCTTATCCTATAGATAATGTACCCAGGGGTCAAGCAAAGAACTGTTTTGCTGCCTCCCCTGGACTCTTGGTGTGTATGCTTGATGTATAATAAAAAAATTTTTTTTCTGATAATGAACTGGACCTTCCTGCCCTTCCAAGGTCATGGCCGAGAGGTTACATTTGTTTGATCTGTCTTCCCGCCCAGATGAGGAGTTCCTTTAGGGCAGGGACCACACCTCATTCATCCTTGTATCCCCAGTGTCAACTAGTCCTGGCACAGAGCAGGTGCCCAATAAATCCCAAACAAACGATCAAATGGTTAGAGCGAGTGGGGGGGAGTCATTACAACAACGCAGCGATTTTTTGCCAAGTAACTAGTCCACCCCTGAGAGAAAGGACAGTCTGAACTAAAGACTTGCAGGCAGTATGTGGGTCTGGTGGGAGTGGGAAGGAGAGGACTCAGGAGAAGAAAAAGTGGTTCATTATAAAGCCCAGGTTGAGCAGGTTAACGAAATCGATAGCCTCTAGTTTCATGTTCTATTGTCTCACTAGTCCTTATTCAGTGCCAACATTTATCTGGCTGGCTGCCAGGGAAATTTCCTTTCATTCTATAATTTCAGCCCCATCTGAAGCGCCACCATAACACTGCCTCAGTGGCCCCAATTCCACAGCAACATACCTTGCTTCCATTTTAAATCAGACATTATTTCAGTCTGGCTGATTGGACTGGTTCAGGTCGGCTAACAAGATGCTCACATATGGCCCTTTCAGGCAGTCAGTTCTTTGTAATTTTTTGCCCTTCCCCAGAATCTTGGAAAGGATTCCTAACAATGGGTAATCCAAAAATCAGCTTTATTTGTCAACATAATGGTACTCCTTCAAACTCACATTCATAGAATTTGCAAGTTGGGAGAAAGAGTACAAATGAGTTCTGTTCCCCGTAAGGAAATTTGTGTCTGGAGAGCCGAGGTGGGTCGCACTGCCTTAGAACTAGAACTCAGAGCCCCTGACTTCCAGTTCTGAGGCCTTTTTCTTCTGCAACCACCAGCCCGTAGGTGCAGCCACACCTGCTTGGGACATAACCAGCTCACCCCTCTCAGCATTTCTGTACAATTAGGGCTCACCCTGAAGCAGTTCTAAATTATCTACAAAGAGAAGAATGACACAATTTTTTCACGGGTTAATTTTCCTTGGAATGTTCTGGGTGATTTTTCTAAAGCCTCATTCACAATGGTGCTGACTTTACGGTATTCCATCAACCGAGAACTACGGAGATAGTCCGGAAGTGCGCTGGTTGGCCCAGAATAGGCCATAAGCAGAGCTGCGCGGATGATGGGCTGCGCGAGGGACAGGGTACCGTTGGCTACTAAATCGTGCATGTATCATCTAATAGGCACTAACTGAGCATCTACTGTGTGTCTGGCTGCAGCTGCCTAATTAAAAGTTGAGCAGCTGCCTTCATCCCTCCACCGGCCCGAGGAGCCATACCAACCGGCAGATGCGCGGGCCTCTGGTTCTCATCTCGGATAGGGCCTTAACGTGTTGCGACTCCAGACGGGTATTTTAAATTCGCCAACACGAGTGGACGGACTGTGGCTTCCAAAGGGGGGGAAAAGTCATTTCAAAAGGGAAAGGTATTTGTTTGGCACTGGAGAAGCACACAAAAACGACAAAAGTGCTGTGAGCTCCCTGTCGGGAGAGCCCCATCTCACCACCCGCGGGCGGAGGGGGGCCAACCGCCCGCCCAGCGGGCTCGCGCGACGGGCTCTGGAAAGCCCGGGCTGCGGAGGCCAGGAGGGCGCCTTCCTCTTTAAGAGCCCCACAGGCGATCCTGATTGGCTGTAGCTATGCAGGTCTTTCTTCCTCGGCTCCCTCCCGGTGCTCCCTCCCGGTGCTCCCTCCCGCTCCCTTTCCACACGCCCTCCGCCCACTCCGCGCCCCCTCCCGCCCCCGGCGCTCGCCTCCTCTTCCTCGCAGCCGAGTTCGGCCCCGGCAGCCGCTTGGGTGATTCGCCAGCAACAGATGCCGGGCGCCAAGCTTTGCATTCTTAGTCCACGCTGACAGCCCGAAGAAGAGAGAAGGAAGCAGAGAAGGGAAGAGAAGGCGGGGACAGGAGTGCAGAGACCACCTCCCCTCCGCACCCGCCCAACAAAAGGCAGAAGCCCCCGCCCCCAACTGGAGAGCTCCGCGCCTGCCGAGCGCCTGCCTGCTGCCTGCTGCCGCGGGCGCCCACCTCTCCCAGCCATGCCAGGCCCGGCGGCCGACGGGGCGCAGGTCCCCTTCCGCAACGCCAAGGAGGAGATCCGTGCGAGGGTCGAAGGCTCGGAGGACGGCGGAGGCCAGCAGGGCCCCGGCGCGCGCGAGCCGCGGCAGAACATCGTCTGGAGGAACGTCGTCCTGATGAGCCTGCTCCACTTGGGGGCCGTGTACTCCCTGGCGCTTATCCCCACAGCCAAGCCGCTCACTCTGCTCTGGGGTAAGTTCCGCCGGCGCCCCCTGTGCCCCGGGCACCGCGGCGAGGCCGCGCCGGGGCGCGCGGGGTCCTCGGCCGCCGCTCTGCTCGCCGCTCGCTTCTCCCACGCGCCCAGCTCCCTTGACCTGCAGCTCTCGGGCCTTTGGGACGGGCTAGTATTTCTGTCCAGGTATTTGCAACTTCTGGCTCCCCCGCTGTCTGGCGGAGTAGGCGCATTTGCCGGCTCCTGGATGGCGAGCGGGAGAGACCCGGAGTCCTGCGGCTCCACCGCTGTGCGCAGGGGAGCGCCAGGGGACACACTGGGCGCCGGCTGAACTGGGCTTCGCCGGAGGGAAGACAGGCGGGCTGGTTGTGTCGCCCGTGCGGGTCCCGGCGGCCCTCCCATCTGCCGCCTTTCAGGTTCTCAGTCTCTTCCACGGGCCACGGACCTTGGGGCCCAGTTAAGCAGGAGAAAGGGAGTGGAGGAGAGTGGAGAGACCCGGCACAGAAACAGTCTTGATTTTCACGCATGAGATGGAAGAAACCAGTTCCTCTCCTGCCCCCACAGGCCCCTGCCCCTGTCCCCTCCGTGATCTGCTATGCCCAGTTGCACTTACACGGTCCCAGAAGTTTCTTGGCGAGCAACCCGAGCCCTCCGCGAGATCGCTCTGCCCCCAGCACAAGCGGTAACTGTGGCCGTGCAGAGCTTCCTCCAGGCCCTGTCCTTCTCTGGCCAGTGCGGGTCTGTCGTCGCACCTCTGACCCTCCCACCACCCTCCGTCCTAGCACCCCCAGCCTTGCTGGGTGGTGGGGGGGAGCCCAGGAGTGGGCCGCCGCACCCACCCTCTTCCCCATTTCCTGCGCCCCGGGGGCTCAGTGCCTGCCCTACACGTCTCAAGTCGTTGGCCTCTGAACCACCCCGCAGGTCCCCCTGGTCCCAGTGACTGGTTTGGGCTTCGGTCACCTCAGGGGCGGTAGCCAGGACAGAAGGCGCAGGCATTGATACCCTGCGCTGAGAATTTGATGAGGTAATCCAGGAAGCCCTTTCAGCTCCAGGTTCGGGGATCTCCAAGGACCGGGGGCAGAGAGAAACACAACTTACTTTTATTTCCAGAGGGAAAATGAAGAAAATAAGAAGACTTCTTTCTGCAAAGCTTATTTGGTATAGCATCAGCTTCAAATACCTAGGTTGATAAAAGACCACTCGAGGGGCGCCTGGGTGGCTCAGTCGTTAGGCGTCTGCCTTCGGCTCAGGTCATGGTCCCGGGGTCCTGGGATCGAAGCCCGCCTTTCCCTCTCCCACTCCCCCTGCTTGTGTTCCCTCTCTCGCTGTGTCGCTCTCTGTCAAATAAATAAAAACAAGATCTTTAAAAAAAAAAAAAAGGCCACTCGAGTTGCGAGCCTTCCCTCAAAACCCTGCAGCCCCTGCTGTTGGAAGCAAATGGATCCAGAGCCTCCTAACTCTTAGGGGGTGTGGCTGAGAGAGGCACCGGGGACTTGATGGATGGTGAGAGGGCTGAGAGTCTTTGGGATTCTGTGGAACCTTTTTTCCCCCTTCAAGTAAGCTCAGCGGGCAGCCCAGGGGGCTGGAACTCAGAACCCCTTTATCAAGAGTCATTTGCTCCTCTTTGGACTGAGCCAGCCAGGCACCTGCCCCTGAAGTCTTTTTAAGTCCCCTAAAAGCTCTTGGCAGCCCCCTGCTCATGCCTCCCCCATTGAGTGCACCTCCTCAATTTTGTGTCCTTTTCACCATCACCTTTGTGATTATGTCTTGGTTTAATTCTCTGTCTTCCTTCTTTCCTTAACTCCAAATGACTAGATGGTAAGATGTTCAGCCATTGCTTCATGGCCATACCCCCACACTATCAGCTAAAGCCCTTATGGCCCTCCTCCTTCCCCCAGCCTCCATGGAGCTCCTTTCCAGGGCTGGAACTATGCCACTGGACCTCAGAGCCCACCTGCCTCCAGCCAATTGGGGCTGAGCCTTAATAACACAGTGTCAGAAGAACTCAGGGAGAAGTGAGCACTTAAACCATTTCTGTATTTGTCTGGAGCTCCACAGGACCCATGGGCTCTGCTCCCTACAGCCCCCAAACCCTGCCGACCCTAGCACCCCCTCAGGAACCACAAGGACGAGGCCTCCTTTCCAGGCTTGCAGAGTCACCTCTGCACTTTTCAGGCTGTTATCTGTGGTGAAGACAGAATCTTTGTGTCTGAAAGACCTTGGCCAGAGGACACCGACCTCAGCCCC
Source organism: Callorhinus ursinus (assembly GCF_003265705.2). Classification (NCBI taxonomy): domain Eukaryota; kingdom Metazoa; phylum Chordata; class Mammalia; order Carnivora; family Otariidae; genus Callorhinus; species Callorhinus ursinus. The sequence continues at coordinate 66,709,748 of NW_027397066.1, read as the reverse complement.
TAAGGCCTTCAGCTTCCCCGGAGAAGCCCACATCCTGAGGAATCTGGCTTCCCATTGTGGGTGACGATGCCAAACCCCATTCTTGTACCTCCCTGCATAGTCTTCTGCCTCAGCTCCCTTTCATCAGCTCTGTTCTCTGAATCTTGATTCTCTCCCTACCTGTGCTTCATTGCATCACTAAGGGGGAAAAAAAAAAAGAAAGAAAGAAAAGAGAAGAGAAGAAAAGAAAAAAAGAGCAGGGGTGGCTGTTGTAGTTTCAAAGTCCAAAATTTCGAGTTAGATACATTCCAATCAAATGAATCTTCTCTGATGGGCATCTTGTGAGAGAAGAAAGAGACAGAGACTAGCTGAGATTTGTTGTGCTGAGCGCTAGGATCTGTAGGGTTATTTTAAGTGGAAGCCCTGGGGCCTTGACCCGCCGATCCCCCCCACTGGATGCCCTGTTTCACCACCTCTGCCCCTGGTTCTGCCTAGCTTTAGGGCTGAGTTCATGCACTAACAGGCTGCTCATCCACTTCAGGGACCTAAGTTGTTAAGGAAATAGGCTTAGCCCATCCCTTGCTTGCCACCTTTCACCCCGGGTGAGGTTGCCCTGGAAACAAGAGGCGTCGATGCAGTGCACCCAGCCGAGACTGTGTTAGGTGTGCAGCATGTGGAGAGTAATCTGTGGAGTGGTGAAATGTCATCCATGAAAGATCCATCAAGTTGTTCAGTCCAGCCTCCTTTACTGCCTAGTCCCCCACCTTTTTATGACTCTCCTTGGGGCCAGAGCAAGTTGTTTTCCCTTCTTACACTTGCACTTTTCTGAGTGGGCAGCCTGTCAGAACAGAATGCTCTCAGTTCCCACAGGACCTGAGGGATGAGTTTATGAGTTGCAAGGACAGAATGCAAACTCCAGCTGGAAGACAAATCTTCACCTGAAGGCCTGATCTCACAGAAGTGCCTGCTTTGAGAGTTTGGGGCCAAAGGCACAGTTAGTCCATGCCCTGAATCCCAAGATGAGTGCAAGAGAGGAGCGAGTAGCAGCAGTAATGGTGTTAAGAGTCCTGGGCTCCTTTCCAGGGAGCTTGGCCTTGCCTGTTTCCAGGCATTCTGGCTATTGGTTTCCAGAAATGTCAGGGACTTTTCTGGTTTCTAAGTGCCATCGGAGGCCCCAAAATGTGTCCTGTGGTGATGTCATGGCTCCCCCCCCCCCCCACCTTGGGACAACTTCCTTGGAAGGCTGAAGCATGAGAAGCAATCATTTGCTCTGCTCCCTTCCTCCATCCTGCCTGGGGGCAGACATGACCATTGTTGAGTCTGTACAGGAATTCCCTGGTGCCCTTGCTGGACTCTCTGGAGTGGGGTTTAGCCTCTGGGGAGGAAGCTGAGAGGAGGCAAGGATTAACAAAACAATCTGGGGGATGGGAGCATCCAGAGAGGCTGGGGTTTGGAGAGTGCTGGTCCACCAATCAAATTCTGTGCAATTCTGAGAGTCGCACGAAGAGGAGCTCTCTGTCAGGCATGGAGTTACCTGCCTCCAGGACTTGGGATGGTCTTGAAGTCTTTGTGGGTTGTGCTTCTTTTTCTATCAAGTCCCTAAAATTGTTGGGAAGCCCCAAGAAGGTATTGGCCTCGGACTTCTGCCTTGCTTCCAGGTTTTGTAGGGTGAGCGTGGCTCAGGAGAGAGACGTATCTGAACGTGAATCCCTGCTCTCCTGCTTATCTTCTACATGACCTTGGACAAATTAACATCTCTAACCTTCAGCTTTCTTGTCTGTAAAATGGGTGTATTTATACCTCTTGCTCACGAAGCTGTGAGAGCTAAATTTGAGATTATGTGTAAATCACAGCACAGTACCTGGCCCTTGGTTGGTGTTCCATAATTATTAGCTGCCATCATTATTGGTCCTGATACTGGCTCTCTTTCTTCAGTAGAAGGGGAAAAGGCCCTCTTGCTGCACAACAAACTCTACAGAGCTGGCACAGAACTTGGCTTTGTTGCCTCTCTTGCATGGAAAAGATTGCTTTGGCTTTGGAAATGTTAACGCTCAAACTACTAAAAACCCAAAAACCAAAAATGAATCTTCCTTTTAAACCCTGTAATTCCCGGTCCATTGTTGCAACTCCTGCATTTTTAATAAATGGGCAGGCCCAAAGCGCCTCCTCACTCAAGGCAGGCCTGCAGCAAAACCGGAGAATGGAGAACGCTTTTGCTGGCTTCACAATCCCAACAAGCATAAATATAGGTCTGAGGTTAACATTATTAACTCAGTTTTTTTCTAAAACTGGTCAAGGTCACTGCAGACTATCCTGTGATCTTGAAATGAGTGGTGCTGCAGAGTAGTAACCAGGGCTGGAAAGCCCCGCACTTCCCCCTGGTTCAACTTCATACGTGTCCCCTCCAGCTTGTGAGCCTCCACTTCCTCGTCCATGAAAGCGGGACAGGAACACTGTGCTGAAAGGTGATTGAAGAACTGGGGCACCTGTGAACATACCCGCCAGAGAGTAGACACTCAGTGCTATCAGCTGGCATCCCCTCCCCCAATGGGGGCTCCATCGTCTGTCTGGGGCTTGGAGCACTTGTGGCGCAAATATAAGGCATAGCCTTTAAATCCAACTATTCAACCATGACCTTGCTGTAACACTTTTGTTCTTGCCTCATCCAGTTTTGTGGATGGTGTACAATTATGATAATTTCCTGGAAGAGCCATTGATCGATTTACAAAACGTGAACAGCCGTGGTGGTTCCTTGAAAGATTTTGTAAAACACGACAACGTCTTTGGTGACATTATTCTCATTGAGTGTTTATTTTGACATGCTGTAGTTTCTGGCATGTGGTCTACCTGTCGCTGCTGGGACGCACACTGTTTCTTAGCCTTGAGGTTAAGAGGATGGGCTTTGGAGTGAGGGTCTGGGATCAAAACACAGCCCCCCAAGTTCAGCCTTGGGCAGCTCACTCACCCTGCTCACCTTAGTGTCCCCAAGTGCACAATGAGGGTAATTAATCCTACCCAGTAGGACATCAGGCTGCAGCTGGAGTGAAATGAAACAATGCAGTAAAGAACTTGGCCTGACTTGTAATGAGCGCAGGGTGATGTATGGAAGTGTTGAATCACTATACTGTACACCTGAGACTAATATGACGCTGTATGTTAACTATACTGGAATTTAAAAAAAAAAAAAAAAGAAAAGAACTTGGCCTGGAAGCCATCACAGAGGAAATGTGAGCCCCGGGCCTCCGCACACTTTTCCTGTAGCGCTTCCCTCCTCTCCTTCCCTCTGTTGAGCTCACCCTTTGGAGGCTGAGCCTTGTTCCAGCCTGCCCACTCATTGTCAGAGAGCGCTGGTCATGGGGTCAAGGCCTTCGGCTCTGATTTTCTTTCCTCTGGCAATGGGCTGGTGGCCCCAACAGCAGGTACGGGCCGTCCTCCTCACGAATGCCCATCCTTTGTTCATTATGTGCGCCAGTGGCCATGAGGGAGGTCCTCACAGTTTCACATGCGGTCACGTATTCATCCCTCCACGAATTTATTCATTTTTGACCATCATTCCAGTGATCATCAAAATTGGCTGCACATCAGAATCATTTGGGGATCCTTTACAAGTTTTGGAAGCCTCGGCCCTCACCTAGACCTACTGAATTGGAATCTCTAAGAGGGATGCGCCGCCCTCTTCTTCTTCTTTTGTTTTTTGTTGTTGTTGTTGTTGTTGTGTTGTTTTGTTTTTTACCATTCAGATATTTCTGATGCACAACTGGGCTGAGAACCATTATTTAATTCCCTTGTCCAATAATATTTCTTACTTACCCATTCCCTGCCAGGCGCCGGCGTGATCCTGGACTTCATGGTGCTTAGAGACCAGTTGGAGAGACAGCCAGGCGCACCAGTGATTAGAGTGAGGCAGCCTTAGTTAGAATGCCCCAGCCTGGGGGAGGTGGGGAGGCTCCCCGTAGGAGGAGGCAGCTGCACAGCACCTGGGAGGGGTTTGGATAAAATGGCATTGTAGCCACAGGCAAGCATGGGGGCAGAGCTCTGAGGGGAGGGAAGGCAGACAGAGCAGGGTGGTTCAAGGACCTGATGGTCCAGCGAGGCTGGAGGTGGTCAGGGCCAGGAGACTGGGCTTACAGAAAGGCTGCCCTTCTGCGTCCACCTGACTCTCACCTTCCCCTCTCAGCCTATCACACACACCAACAATTCCTGCTATGATGGAATGGTCTGGAGCGAAATTTTTAGACCAGACACTTGCCAGTGGGATGAGTGTGTCTGAAGTTTTCCAGGAAAGACCCTGGGGCACACACCTGGAGCAGGGGGCCAATGGGGAGAGGCATCTCCCTCAGGCTTTTTCCCCCTGTTCTCTGCTCTTCCTTGTTTCTAAAAGGTACATGTGTGTAGGGGGCTTGTCCTTATCTTACTTCCTCCCTTGAACCCCAGTTTCAATAGCTGGTTCTCACTAGCCCTCATTTCAGGCATGGTGAGTCCTCCTTCCTACATCCTGCTTCCCATTTCTGCAGCTTACTAAGATGGGTTAGAAGGCTCTGTGGATCCCGGCAGCCTGTGGTCCATGGACCAGCAGCATCAGCATCACCTGGGAGCTTGTTAGGAATAAAGATGTTCGGACCCCATCCTGGATCTATCAAATCAGGACCCGCCTTTTCCTAAGATCTCCCGGTGATTCATCTGCAGGGTAAAGTTAGAGAAGCACTCCCTTAAGTCCAGCCACAGGCTGACAGTTCAGAGAAGCTGGACATGAGTGGGATTTGGCAATCCTTCCTTCTTCCTTTTAATGGCCTCCTCCCCTTTGCCTCCCCTCCTACCCTTCTGCCTTCTTGTAGCTTATTTTAGAACATGTCGGGATCCTGCTTCTCTTGCCAACAAAAGGCTGTTGCTAAAATCTTTTCAGCCGGCAGCAGCAATGTTTAATTCATGGGCTAGAAAATTAATTTTATTTTCATGAATAGAGCTGGGGAAAAATAACAGGAAGGCTCTGTGCATGGCCCTTGGGAATTCAGCTTGTCTATTTAACAGATGAACCGGTAAAGGTGAGGAGGCCTCAGGGGAGGGCTGCCTTCCACAAAATTACGAAGTAAATCATATCAGTTAGGATGCTTTTGGCCACAGATAGCACAAAATTCAACTTAAAGTGGCTTAAATGATAAGGACATTTTCTAATTTCAACCGATAACAAATCCCGAGGTAGGGCACTTCTGAGGTAGGGCACTCCTGTCATCAGAGAGCAGGTTTTATTTCTGTCATGGGGGCCCTGTCGAATTTAGGTTTTTTTCGTGGTTATAAGATGGTTGCCAGAGTGCCGGGCCACACAGGGGAGTTACAGCAGTGTCCTTCAGAAGGAGACAGAGGATGTCCCTTTTTTTTTTTTTTTTTTTGACAGAGAGAGAGAGAGACACAGCGAGAGAGGGAACACAAGCAGGGGGAGTGGGAGAGAGAGAAGCAGGCCTCCCACTCAGCAGGGAGCCCGCTGCGGGGCTCGATCCCAGGACGCTGGGATCGTACGCTTAATGACTGAGCCACCCAGGCACCCGGAGGATGGCCCTTCCTGATGTCTCATCAGAGAGAAAATCTTTCCTGGGCGCCTCACAGCTTATGTCTTCTCAAGTCTCACTTGCAGGATTATGTCCCAAGTGCCTTGTTAAACCGGTCATCGGCAGAGGATTGATCAAGGTTGGCCACTCAGCCACATGTGGTAGGGTTGGAAGGAGTGGAGGTTAAGAGGCAAACAAAACCCCGGCTGTGCTCAAAGGAAGAAGATGGCTTGGCTGTGGACAGCCAACACCTCTACCCCAGGGGCTTCCTTCACTCCCTGTCATGACTTTGCCTCTTTGGTGTCACCTCCATTCCCTGAAAAGGCTCTGGTTTCATATTGTAGCGTACTCTCCCCCACTACTTTCCATCACCCGCGCTTTTCTCAAATCCTGCTGTCATTAGAGTTGTAAAAGTTTGCGTTTTCCATGAGGCTCTGAGCTCTTCTGTGGCGCCCCTGCCTGCCCAGGACCTGGCACACAGCCTCTGCTCAACATACCAGTGTTGGGTGAATAGATGAAGGAATAAATAAATGAATGAGTTTAATCACTTTCTTTCTAAGGGAAGATAAATTTTTATTCTTTTTTTTTAAAAGATTTTATGTATTTGTCAGGGAGAGAAAGAGAGAGAGCACAAACAGGGGGAGCGGCAGGCAGAGGGAGAAGCAGGCTCCCCGCTGAGCAAGGAGCCCAAAGCAGGACTCGATCCCATGACCCCGGGATCATGACCCAAGCCGAAGGCAGATGCTTAACCGACTGAGCCACCAGGTGTCCCAGTTTTATTCTTTAACTTTAAAAATGTGTTTTCCCCTGTTAGAGAACGTCCCATATGACTTTTGGGGAAGGATTGTGGAGCGAGAAGCCTTTCTCAATCCCCAGAAATCTCCACGCACCTCTGCACTTACGCCCAACCAGTGAGTCACCCTGACCTTACTGGGGAGCTTACAGAACTCTGTTGCTCTGCTGGATTTTTATGGGCTGAGGTGGGACTGGAGAAGTTTGCTAAATCCCCTGTGGGAGAAGTGAATTAAAAAGAAGATGGAAAACGAGTGACTTAGAATATTTTTTAACCAAGGTTTTCCACGGTGACACACCTGCCCAGACAGACAGTTTTCTTGGTTGGTCACTTTCTTCATCTTTCCAGTGACACAGAACCTTGGTGATGAAGTCATGTCCAGATTTCTGTTCTCTTGCTTCGAATTTTACTTAAAAGGGCATTTAAAAGTCCACTTACCCTCACCCAGCCAGTACCTTTTATTTGCACAAACAACCTAGAAAGAGCCATCTTACACTCAGGGGGAAATTGCTAACTAGGGGATAAGGAAACAAAGCCATAGCTTTTGGCTAGAGATTTCAGAAAACCGTGCTTTAAAGTGCAGACACAGGGGAAATGTCTAGAGCAGGATTGTCATGTAGCTGTTGTGTAAAACCTTCCAGTCAAACATTGCGTGTGAAGTGCCTACTTAAGGTAAGTGTTTCATCGATGGCCTGCGGTGGTTGTTGGATGCCTTGGAGGCTGGTCATTCCTCTCGATACACTATCTGACACTGAGGGGGTAAGCAAGGTTTCTGGGATTGTGGAAGTTTCCTGAGATTGCCTTTAAAATGGGGCGGGGGGATACCACCTCACACCAGTCAGAATGGCTAAAATTAACAAGTCAGGAAACGACAGATGTTGGCGGGGATGTGGAGAAAGGGGAACCCTCCTACAGTGTTGGTGGGAATGCAAGCTGGTGCAGCCACTCTGGAA
>NW_027397066.1:66602295-66702080 GCF_003265705.2 Callorhinus ursinus | reverse complement strand
TGGGGTGGCTCGGTGATAGACATTGGGGAAGGTATGTGCTATGGTGAGCGCTGTGAATTGTGCAAGACTGTTGAATCACAGATCTGCACTTCTGAAACAAATAATGCAACATATGTTAAGAAAAAAGAAAAAGAAGAAGATAGCAGGAGGGGAAGAATGAAGGGGAGTAAGTCGGAGGGGGAGACGAACCATGAGAGATGATGGACTCTGAAAAACAAACTGAGGGTTCTAGAGGGGAGGAGGGTAGGGGGATGGGTTAGCCTGGTGATGGGTATTAAAGAGGGCACGTTCTGCGTGGAGCACTGGGTGTTATGCGCAAACAATGAATCATGGAACACTGCATCAAAAACTAATGATGTAATATATGGTGATTAACATAACAATAAAAAATTAAAAAAAAATAAAATGGGGTTGGGGGGGAAGCCCAATACCAATGGACTTGGAAATGAAATGAGACAAGAGTTTGGAACTAAGGTTTGGATTTATTTTCTTCCTATCACCATACACTCACAATCTGTGTTGGTTTTAGCTTATGCTCCTTGAAGAGACAATGGCTTATCAATGCAACGCGTGACTGGCAAGGACTAGTACTGGGAAGGAAGTAACACCTCCCCAAGGGCTGAACACCCTGCCACAGGCACCCATACAGGAAAAATAAGTAAATACCAGACAAGGTCTGCCACCATGTTCACCTGCCAGGAAAAGACAGCTGTCTTATATTAAATACAATAATTGCTACAGTGTAAAAAAAAAAAAAGAAGTGCCCTGTGACCTAAACGGGCAAGGTAATCTCCTTAGGATTCTCTATACCTCACCATCAAATAGCATTTATCAAGCAAGCAGTTAATTACTTATGGTCTTGGGGGCACCTGGGTGGCTCAGTTGTTAAGCGTCTGCCTTCGGCTCGGGTCATGATCCCAGGGTCCTGGGATCGAGCCCTGCATCGGGCTCCCTGCTCCGCAGGAAGCCTGCTTCTCCCTCTCCCACTCCCCTTGCTTGTGTTCCCTCTCTCCTGTCTCTCTCGCTGTCAAATAAATAAAACCTTAAAAAAAAATTACTTACGGTCTTGAACCAGGCACTGTGTAAAAAAACAAGACAAAAGAAGAGAAAACAAAGACCAGGTCTCTACCCTCATACCTTTTATAACTCAAAGGAACAGCTGTGATTTTTCCCAGTACAGTGACCAACTTAATGTTCTCGCAGCATGGGAAGATAATGGAACATACCCCTTACTTCTTTAAAAGTTCCATGCTGAAATCACAAATAAATTTCTAAAGTTTAAGTGTTTCAAGGAGAAGTTTGTCACCCACTCCTCTAATAAAAATGTTCTTGGGCAGCTTTTGCAGATGGTTACAATGCAGCTCATTTATATTCTTAGCCTATGACTCACTTGAGTGTCCCTGAAAGCATTTGTTTTGCCCCGAAGTCTCTATAAGCAAGAGGAGATATTTATTAGCAAGTGTGAACAATGCCCACATGTCTCCCCTCTCTATCTTCCACCCCCAAATCCACTGTGTTTGGCTCAGTAGCTCTTGAGAAGTGGGTGAGTCATTAACGTTCTTGAGCTATACTCAAATTACTCCAGGGTCTTAACTCCATCTGGATCTCTGGGAAGAGTAAAGTCACTACCCTGTGAGTATAGACTGGATATGAACCTAAATTTGGCATAGCTTCCATGAGGATTGGAATAAACCACAGTTACTAGAGCTAATATTCCTTCATGTACAGAGCTGGTATTCAGTAAGTGTATACCAGACTGAGTACTGGTGCCTTCCCTGGTGCTGCTGGAAGTCCCAACAATCCAGGAACTTAAGGGTCAATGCCTGGCCCAGCCGCAGGGCTTACATCTAAGTCTGTTCTGACTGGTTTTGATTGGTTGGTGCCCTGGTCAAGGATTTTTAATATTACCTCTGCATATGCATCCTCTTGTTATATATCATACAATCCATGTAATCTCTGACTTCTTTTTCATAATTCTATTCTAATTGAATGAGAACTTAAAAAAAAATCAATCTGGGGGCACCTAGGTGGCTCAGTAGGTTAAGCATCTGCCTTCGGCTCAGGTCGTGATCTCAGGGTCCTGGGATTGAGCCCCGTGTTGGGCTCACTGCTCAGGGGGGAGTCTGCTTCTCCCTCTCCCTCTGCACCCCTCTACTCGTTCTCTCTCTCTCTCTGTGTCTCTCTCAAATGAATAGATTTTATTTATTCATTCATTCAAAAAAATCAATCTATCATTCTGGCTTAAATTTATATCCCCAAAACCATTTAAGGAAAGGTGTTAGAGCCCAGTGTAAACTCTGGAGTTTGAAGTAACTCACCTATCCTAATAAAAACTCGTCTCGTGATAGAGGCCATGTGTGTCTGAAAGGTGATTTTTATTTTCTGGTTTATAACTGTTCCCATGTAAGATTTCTCTAAAATCCTGATATGAATTGTACCATCAGAAAAAAAAAAAAAAACACTGCAAAAGTCAGATTGTACAGTTCTTTCCTTTTGGTGTTAGGGGTTGGAAAGACAGGATGCACAGGGCGGCACCCCAAGTTCAGGCGGCACTCCCAGCTCACACGTCATTGCCCATGAGGTTGTAAATGGTGCGAAGCTCCCCGGCTCATCCAGGGTGGGTGCTTCTCAAGCCAGACCCGGGGCCTGGTACAGGGAACTGTCTTCATGGTAGAAAATTTCAAGTAGTACTGAGGTAAAGAAAATGGAGTCTGTACTCACTGACACCCCCTACTGGCCTGGGATTTTTTTCCTTGTAACTTTTTACTTTGGATAATGTGATTTCAGACACATCAAAGAGTTCTAAGAATTTTGCCGGAAACTCCGGTATACTCTACCCAGACTCAACAATTTATATCTTGTCACATTTGCTTTATCATATTCCGCATGCATATGTCTACATATATACGTGTGTATTCTTTTTTTTTTTTTAGATTTTATTTGTTTATTTGACAGAGAGAGAGAGATAGCGAGAGCAGGAACACAAGCAGGGGGAGTGGGAGAGGGAGAAGCAGGCCTCCCGCCGAGCAGGGAGCCCGCTGCGGGGCTCGATCCCAGGACCCTGGGGTCATGACCTGAGCCGAAGGCAGACGCTTAACGACTGAGCCACCCAGGCGCCCCACATGTGTATTATTTTTCTAAGCTGTTTGAGGATACTTTGGAGACATCATGCCCTTTTATCTCTAAATATTTCAAGCTTGTATTTCCTAAGAATACGAATATAACCACAATAGAGTTACCAAAACCAGGAATTTAACCTTGACATTATCTATCTCATCCACAGTGGATAGACAGATGTCTATCAGACAGGTAGAAGCAGGCTCCCTGCTGAGCAGGGAGCCCCGATGCGGGGCTCGATCCCAGGACCCTGGAATCATGACCTGAGCCAAAGGCAGACACGAAGGTAGACTGAGGCCCCCAGGTGCTCCAAGAGGCTATTTCCAAAAGCAGGAAGTGAGAAGCAGGCAGAGGTAATGGGCCTGTCTGTACTTCTCCGTGTGGTGGGTGAACTGTCTGCTTTGGGGTCATCTGAGTTGCTAGCTGAATGGGCAGATTTGGGGGCTTTACCTAGACCTATAGAACCAGAACCTCTGGGAGTGGGACCCAGGGATCTGCATTTAACAGGCACCACAGGTGGCTCTTATACCCTGGGGGTTGGAGGGGCGGTCCCAGGGGCAGGTGGCCTGGGAGTGACACTGTGTCCCCAGCAGTTTAACATTGCGTTGCCCTGCCTCAGATTTGTCCGTATGGCTCTCTCTTGTATTGCTTGAAATTCCACCAGCCCAAGATTCCTTAGATTGATAAGAGGCAGCATTTTAGGAATGTGAAGAGCTTGCAGGCGCCTCCCCTTAGGAATCCACACGTTCCTGTGAATTGCTTTCAGCCCACATCTAACACGGGTCTGACTGTGCTAGAGTGGGGTTTCTCTGCAGGGAGGAGAGTGGAGAGGAAGGAGGACGGGGGATATCAGATCTGGAAGACCTGGTGGGGGTGGGAGTGAGGACAGGTGCTTGGATCCTGCATTAGATGCCTGGGGGAAAAACTATTTGGAAGACGTGGAAAAAAAAAAAAAACCATCCAGAGAAAGCCTCCATCAGCCCTATGCAGACACTGCCACCTGCAGGGGAGAGTGCCCCAAGCCTCCTTTGGTGGGCACTGGTGTAAGGTCAGTGGCCCAGTGTCAGTGCCCCACACCCCCATCTCCACCCCAGGGACCAGCTCACCATCACTCCCAGAACCAACAAGCACAGTGGGGCTGCAAGTCCACTGTAAAGATAGGTCTGGATCTAGCACAGCTGTTCATTCGACATCCAGAGGCCACTGGAGCCCCGCTCTAAGGCCCCTTTGACCTCTGAGGGTCAGTGGCTTTACCATCATCTTCATTTCCTAAAGAGCACACACTTCTCAGGTCCATCATGCTCTTGCTTCCCGGGGTTGGAGACACAGTGCAGCTGTTCTGGGAAAAGACACATTTTAGGGGACATCCTGGACCGAGATTCCTCTGCCCCCTGAGATATAAGGTCCTTTATAAATGTTTTGGACCCACCAACAAATGTTGAGAGTGGGAAGCCACTGGGCTCAAGGGTTAATTCTAACCTGCATCCTATAAACAAGGCTGCATGGCATGGGTGGCCCGGAGGGGGCAGGGGTGGGGCGCAGACAAGAGCCAGTGACCACCCTCACCGAGGACAAGAGAGGACAATAATCCAAGTGGGTATTTCAGTTTCTCCTGCTGTTGAATCTTCCCCTTCCCCACTCTTGGAAAGGAGATGCACTTTCCAAGTCCCTTTTTTCTTTTAGTGTGAGTGCTTCTCAGGCCATAGCTGGTGCTTGTTTAGATCTCAGGGCTCATGCAGCCTTACATGCACCGCACCCCTCCCCCCCCCCCCCCCCCCCCCCCCCCGCGTTTCTCTCATTCAGAGATGCCAGTGTAAAGAGGCCGGCAGAGAGCCTTTCAGACTCATCCAGGCCTGCTTCTAAAGAGGGGAGTCTTCACAGGGAAGAAATGCAAAACACTCAAAACAAAGCTCTCCTTGGCCCTGTGCCCAGACTGCACCTGATCTGTGGCAGCCGCCGCTGGGGAAGCAGAGGCCCAAGCTGGCTTCCCAGAACTCCTGGGGCTGCTAGGGGCTTCTTCAGTCTAAAGATTGGAGGGAAGGTTTTGGACTCAAATGAAATAAATTTTAGCTAAAGGGCTGATCTCCCAAGTGTCCCCAGCCAGGGCCATTCCTAGTGGATATTAATTGGGTTTTTGAAAAAAAAGTATTTTGAAATGCAAAAGAGGTTCTCCAGGCACCCTTGCGGGGATGCTGAATATGTACACTGGTGTTTTCATCTGTGCTCAAGTTCAGGAGCCGTGAGGGAGCACATCTGGGATGCCCTTTTCTGCACCTGCTTGGAGACAGGCAGGCTGAGAGATTTAGATGTCTAATTAAATTACAGTTTCCACACATGTGGGGACATGTGCCTGGGGTGGGCCAGGTGCTAGGAGTACACAGGTGAACAGGCAGTCATTCCTACCCACAAGATGCTGGCGATCTAGAGAGGGAGACAGACCTAGGCCAGTTAGAGTTCAGAGCGATGAATGCCAGGACAGAAGTAGGCCTGGGGTGCAGGGATGGCTGTAGCAGGGGTGCTGTAACTCCTTCAGTTCACTCGGCAGTAACCCTGGGAAGTAGCCAGAGGGTGCCATGTCTTAACTGCCGTTCTGAGGAGTAACAATAAAATTTTGAAAATGAAGTTATTTCATAACTAGTTTATTTTTTAAAAGATTTTGTTTATTTACTTGAGAGAGAACACAGAGGGAGAGGAAGAAGCAAACGCCCTCCTCCCCCAGCAGGAAGACGGGCTCCATCCTAGGACTGTGGGATCATGACCTGAACGAAAAGTAGACACTTAACCGACTGAGCCACCCAGACACCCCATTATTTCACAACTAATTTAGAGGGAAAACTTGACATAGTGAATTCATTTGGTGACAAAATCTGACCTAAACTATTTAGTCTGAATATTCATGTGTTTGATGACAGAGCCGTTATATGCCTTTGTACTCTATTACTTTTCTAAAATCTGAAAAATTCTGAATTTTGAAGCACATCTGACCCTAAGGTTTTGATGAGACTGTGAACGTGGCCTGGTATCATCTGTATTTTGTATTTGAGGACACAGAATGTGGGGAGGACTCATCTGCCCAAGATCGCAGATAAGGGGTGGTCAGGGCTTGCATGGAGGTCCTTGTGACAGCCAAGCCCTGCTAAGCACCCCCAGGGGACACCACCTTGAGATGAAGTGACTTCCTACACTGCAGTGATTTGGGCATCAGACGTATGCACAGCTCTAGAGTGGGCTTGGGTCAGGATAGCATTGCCCACAGGTGCACCCCTGGTGGCGGAGATCTGCCCTCTTGGTGATGGTGACAGGGATATGGGTGTTGATCTCTCCCCTTGGCCTATGTTCAGCCACCCCCACTCTGGTGGTAGTCAGGTACTATTTAATGGGACATGATGATTTTGTGCCTTGTTGTCTACAAAAGCGGCCGTGGCTTGTCAAAAAGCCACCCCCTCATTCTTTCTTATTGCTCCTTTCCCCAATTCTTCATTCTTCTCTCATCTTATTCCCATCACTGGCTTCTGGTCTGTAACCCCTAAGATCTCTTAGACCAGTGGGAAAGATGTACGGGTACTTATAAATGATTCTGGAGTTTTGTAGGTCAGAGCCAGGGTCTGCCTAATGTGTAGGGAGGAAGTAGGTAGCTGATGGTGAGAAGTGATTTTAAGGACACAGGACTTAAGTGGCTCTCAGATAACCTTCCTCAGCTGTCCTAGCAATTGGAGCAGGGGTTCTAGGCTGGGGCTGGATGCTCCAGGGGTTACATGAGCCCCTGAAATAGATTTTGTGCACGTTGATCTCTTTCTTCCATTGGATTCCCAATGGGTCCTGTGACTTTAAAAACGATAAGTGCTTCTGGTCTAGAATGAGCCACATGAGACATGCCAGCATTTCCTAAAAGGGTAAACAATAAGTGAGCATTTATATATCATCATCCATTATCCCTTAGTGTATCTATAGTCAATATAATCACTTCCATGCTTTTTTTTTTAACACATAAGATCATTAAGCTTTGATAGGATGAAGGGAAAGCTTGGGAGCTTCTGGGTTTAGTAGGTCTTTATGGGGTAGGTCTTAATGGAGCCCCTCCCATATGAGGGATCCACTTGGGGTATGGGCCAACCCAAGGACAAAAAGTGAAGGGTGTTCTTCATCTTTTTACTTAATTCACAATTTTGCCATGGTGTCATCATGAGGGGAGCAGTGATGGTACTCCCAAGGGCCTCTCCCCGCTTCTGCTTAGTTCTGCTTGTTCAGAACACTCTGGTGATAAGAATCCTCAGGGTGCAGTGTATTAGTTCTCTATGGCTGCTTTATCAAGTTATCGCAAAGTTGATGACTTACAGCAACACAAATTTATTATCTCACAGTTCTATAGATTAGAGATCTGATGCAGGTCTCACTAGGGCTAAAATCAAAGTGTCAACAGGGCTGCATTCCTTCCAGACGGCTGTGGGGGAGAATCTGTTTCCTTGCCTTTTCCAGCGTCTAGAGGCTGCCTGCATTCCTTGGCTCATGGCCCCTTGCTCCATCTTCAAAGCCAGCCTCTATCCTTGACCCAGAGGCTTGAGTCCTTCTCACATAGAAGCACGCTGACCTGCTTCTCTTCCACTTTTGGGGACCCTTGTAATTACATTGGACCCACTTGGGTAATCCAGGGTCGTCTCATCATCTTTAAAGGCAGCAGATTAGCAACCTTAATTCCATCTGTAACCTTACTTCCCTGTTACTATGTAATGTAACATATTCACAGGTACCGGGAAGCCATCATTCTGCCTACCACACCCGGACACCAAAGAAAACTAACCTGCATTCATTTCTCTGGTGGTTATAGGTACCACCTGGACAGAAATGCTCGGTTATATTTGACCTTCCTTTGAGAAGAATTTGTCCGTGTGATGGGCATTTCAAAGGGTCATTGAAGTTGCAAGTTCTCTCATCCTCTCCTTCCTGCAGATGGCTTGGCCATCTCACAGCTTATGGCCCACTTGCCAAACAGCTCCCAGAGCATGCAGCCATCCTAGGGACCTCCCAGAGCACATCTGCCAATGCTAATATTTGACCATCCACCTCCGGCCCATCCCTGGGGTGACATATGTTAGTCAAAATTGGCTGGAGCCAGTTTAGGGTCTTAAAACTATCAGATTAAAAAAAAAAATTGAAGATGGGGATGCAGAGAGATTGTTGACCTGCCTGAAATATTCCCTATGATTGTGTGTGCAGTGTACGAGCAGGGATCAGAGGACAGAGATGGGAAAACAGAACACCCAACAATGACAATCGCAACAGAAACAGGTGCAAAATTATGCGAGAAAATATGAAGGGGAAAAGAGCCCCTAGTAATTTTACTTGTGAGTCACATAAAAATGATAGTAAGATCTTGGGAGAGGAAAGGGGTCTCAAGGGGGCAGTGTCAGCTTTGGTGGGGAGGGGGGAGGGCTTTGTCTTGGTGAGGAGATGTTATTGGCTAATTGCATGGGTTTGGGGCTTTTGTTTATTTTGGTTTGGTTTGGTTTCAGACACTTGCTGGGAAAGCATCCCTCACTGTGATTGTGGAGTCCTGCCTGCATGAAACACTGAGTTTGGGGAGGGGGAAGGTAGGGAGAGGCGACCAGCTTTCCAGAAGCAGGACCAGCTACGTAATTTACAGGGCCCTGTGCAAAATGAAAATACAAGGGCCCATGTCAACACTGATTAAGAATTTTCAGATGGTGACAGCTAAGTATTTAATCCAGCATGGGACCTGTCTAAGTGCAAGGCCTTGCGCCCTTGCACTGGTCATGCCTCTGTCCAGAAATCACAAAAGGTTTTGGTCATGAATCTAAATGGTGCCGTGGATGTCCTTGGCATTCTCTGATATCATGAATGGAATTCGAGGCATGTTTCCCAGGCAACTGCCAGGACCGTGGGCCTTGGAGCTGAGGTCTCCTTTCTTATCACAGAACTTGTCTTGATTGCACGGGATATTTGATGCTTTTGAAAGGTACCTTGTTCCATTTGGGGGAGAACACACGTTTCAGGGGCAGGAAGGGAGAGCAGGCTGAGGAGAAACCTGGAACTCTCTCAGACCCTTCCCTTCCCAGCTGCAGGACCAGCAACTTGGATTCTCCCCATCTCAGTTCTTCATCTATACGGTGGTGATCACCTTCCTGACTCCAGAGTGCCATGGGGAAGCTTACTGGTCAAGGTGCTCTGAGAGGGGTTCCAAAACTGTGCCTGGCATGCAGGGGTTAAAAGGAGGACCCTCCAGACCTCTGCTCATCCAGTAGGTCTCTGGCCAGAACTAATGGTCATGAAATCTGCAAAAGAGCCAGGGCCCAGCTGCTGAGGACCAGCCTGGTTCAGTATGGTTGATTAGATGTTCCTGCCCCCCTACTTTCCTTTATGTGCCCTTAGCACACACATGCCCACACCTACACCTATGGAGGTGCTTTCCTCTGCAGGACCTGAGAGCTGCTGAGCCAGACACCTGAGCTTCCACAGCCCCAGCCTACCCAGAATCCATCCCTCCAGGCAGGTCCCAGCCCCGCCCAAAGGACACAAGGTGTGGACAGGGGAGTGAAGCCAGGTGGGAGCAGAACCAGAAAACTGTGGTCCAGTGAATTTGGGGGGATGGCCACAGACTCATCCCAGCCAGTGCTTGCTGCTCCTTTCCCAGCAGTCAGTTTACTGGCAAGTGCTGGGAAGAGACAGAAGCAATGGCTTTGTCTCTCATCTCTTCCACCCGCCCTGGCCGGGCTGAGCCTGAGGAGCTACTTGGCAGTCAAGTGGCAGTCTGCAGCAGGGAAGGATGGAACCAAGGGCCCAGACTCTTTGGCTGAGAGAATTTGGAATGTGCCAGAGGAAATATTGGCTGCTTCAGAGAGCTGGCCCATGGGGAGCCTAGGCAGCCAGGCTGCGCCGGGGGCAGTCAGGACATGGGTTTGGCGACCCTGCCTGCCTGCACTTGCCACCTCTAAAGCTGTGCTTGGGTTGAATGGCAAATTCTTCTCTTCTCAAACCTGATGTCCTCACTTTTAGTTGGAATCCTGGGAGGACAGAGTGGGTAGAGACGTGGGCAGGGTAGGAGAGAAGTGGAGTTAGAAGACTGGGTCTAGGGGCGCCTGGGTGGCTCAGTCGTTAAGTGCCTGCCTTTGGCT
This sequence comes from Callorhinus ursinus, assembly GCF_003265705.2. Taxonomy (NCBI): domain Eukaryota; kingdom Metazoa; phylum Chordata; class Mammalia; order Carnivora; family Otariidae; genus Callorhinus; species Callorhinus ursinus. The sequence continues at coordinate 66,691,833 of NW_027397066.1, read as the reverse complement.
CAGGTCATGATCCCAGGGTCCTGGGATCAAGCCCCACATCGGGCTCCCTGCTCAGCGGGGAGCCTGCTTCTCCCTCTCCCACTCCCCCTGCTTGTGTTCCCTCTCTCGCTGTGTCTCTCTCTGTCAAAAAAAAAAAGAATGAGGAGGAGGAGGAGGAGGAAGAAGAAGAAGAAGGAGGAGGAAGAAGAAGAAGGAAGAAGAAGAAGAAGAAGAAGAAGAAGAAGAAGAAGAAGAAGAAGAAGAAGAAGAAGAAGAAGAAGAAGAAGAAAGAAGAAGAAGAAGGAAGAAGGAAGAAGAAGAAGAAGAAGAAGAAAAGAAGAAGAAGACTGGGTCTAGTTAACGGTTTTCTCAGGCAGGTGCCTGGGTGGCTCAGTTGGTTAAGCGACTGCCTTCGGCTCAGGTCATGATCCTGGAGTCCTGGGATTGAGTCCCTCATCGGGCTCCCTGCTCAGCGGGGAGTCTGCTTCTCCCTCTGACCCTCCCCCCTCTCATGTACTCTCTCACTCTCTCAAAATAAATAATAAATAAATCTTTAAAAAAAAAAACAGTTTCCTCAGGCAATACATTTCTTTTATCTGCTGGGAGAAGCAAGGGTTAGAGGGAGTGCCTCAGACCACTCTCCTTCTTTCTGAAGAATTTTATTTTCCATCTCATAAATTAAGTAATACTTGTTCATTCTAGACAGCCTAAAAAATACAAGCATGCAAAAGAAAAAAAATCATCTGTATCTCTTCATTTTAGAGATACCTGCTGTGAACATTTTGGACTGTATCCTTCCAGACATTTTTCTCAGTGCAGAGCTGTAATTGTCTCACTTTCTGCAATTACACTATAATCCTGTTTGTTACCAGCTTCTTTCACTTGTGGACACGTTGTAGACATGTTTCCTGTCCTTAGATGTGCATCACAGAATGTTTTATTTATTATTATTATTATAATTATCTATGTGGCAGTTTTATTCAAAATAACAATGTATTTTCTTTTTCTTTTTTCTTTTTTTTTTCCAGGGGTACAGGTCTGTGATTCATCAGTCTTACACAATTCACAGCACTCACCATAGCACATACCCTCCCCAGTGTCCATCACCCAGCCACCCCATCCCTCCCACACCCCTCGCCTCCAGCCACCCTCAGTTTGTTTCCTGAGATTAAAAGTCTCTTATGGTTTGTCTCCCTCTCCGGTTTCGTCTTGTTTCATTTTTCCCTCCCTTCCCCTATGATCCTCTATTTGTTTCTCAAATTCCATGTATCAATGAGATCATATGATACTTGTCTTTCTCTGATTGACTTATTTCGCTTAGCATAATACCCTCTACTTCCATCCATATCTTTGCAAATGGCAAGATTTTGGGTTTTTTTGATGATTGCATAATATTCCTGTGTGTGTGTGTGTGTGTGTGTGTGTGTGTGTGTGTGTGTGTGTACATTCTTTATCCATTCATCTGTTGATGGACATCTTGGCTCTTTCCATACTTTGGCTATTGTGGACATTGCTGCTATAAGCATTGGGGTACATGTGCCCTTTTGGGTCACTACATTTGTATCTTTGGGGTAAATACCCAGTAGTGCAATTGCTGGGTCATAGGGTAGCTCTATTTTCAATTTTTTGAGGAACCTCCATACTGTTTTCCAGAGTGGTTGCACCAGCTTGCGTTCCCACCAACAGTGTAGGAGGGTTCCCCTTTCTCTGTATCCTCGCCAACATCTGTCATTTCCTGACTTGTTAATTTTAGCCATTCTGACTGGTGTGAGGTGGTATCTCATTAACAAACAAGAGCCCAGGGCCAGATGGCCTCCCAGGGGAATTCTACCAACCATCTGAAGAAGAATTAATACCTATTCTTCTGAAACTTTTCCAAAAAAATAGAAATGGAAGAAAAACTTCCAAACTCATTTTATGAGGCCACCATTACCTTGATCCCAAAACCAAACAAAAGGCCCCATCAAAAAGGAGAATTACAGACCAATATTTCTGATGAGCATAGATGCAGAAATTCTCACCGAAATACTAGCCAATAGGATCCAACAGTACATTAAAAGGATTATTTACCACGACCAAGTGGGATTTTTTCCTGGGCTGCAAGGTTGGTTCAACATCCGCAAATCAATCAATGTGATACAATACATTAATAAAAGAAAGAACAAGAATCATATGATCCTCTCAATAGATGCAGAAAAAGCATTTGACAAAGTACAGTGTCCTTTCTTGATTAAAACTCTTCACAGTGTAGGGATAGAGGGTACATACCTCGATATCATAAAAGCCATCTATGAAAAAGCCACAGCGAATATCATTCTCAGTGGGGAAAAACTGAGAGCTTTTCCCCTAAGGTCAGGAACACGGCAGGGATGTCCACTATCACCACTGCTGTTCAACATAGTACTAGAAGTCCTAGCCTCAGCAATCAGACAACAAAAAGAAATAAAGGGCATCCGAATCGGCAAAGACAAAGTCAAACTCTCACTCTTTACAGATGGTACAATACTTTATGTGGAAAACCCAAAAGACTCCACCCCAAAACTGCTAGAACTCATATTTTTAAAATTATTTTTTAAAGGTTTTATTTATTTGTCAGAGAGAGAGCACAAGCAGGGGGAGCGGCAGAGGAAGAAGCAGGCTCCCTGCTAAGCAGGGAGCCTGATGCGGAACTCAGTCCCAGGACCTTGGGATCATGACCTGAGCCGAAGGCAGACACTTAACTGAGCCACCCAGGTGTCCCCCAGAATGTTTTAAATGGCATATGATGTTCCGAAGTTTGGATGTACTTGACCCCCTTATTGTTGGAAATTTAGGTGATTCTCTTGTTGAAGTTGTTCCTCTTATCAACAACTTCATGTACGTCCCCAGTTGTTTCCTCAGAATAAAATTCTACATGGATTTCCTTCCATTGGATCCATTTCTCTGTGTATTTTTAAGGTTGTAGACCAATGGTTCTCAATCAGGGTGAGCCCTCCCTCACAGGGGGCCTTTAGCAATGTCTGGAGACATTGTTGGATTTCACAGCCAGAGGGGAGGCTGCCACTAACTTCTAGTAGGTGGAAACAGGGTACTACAATTACAGGACAGTCCCCCACATCAAAGAATTATCAAGTCCAAAATGTTACTTAGCACAAGGTTGAGAAACTCTGCTTTGGACACATTGATATTTTCCCCCAGCTTTACTGAGATAGAATTGATACATAATATTATATAAGTTCAAGGTATACAAAGTGTTGATTTGATACATTTTTACATTGCAGAACTATTATCACCATAGCATTAGCTAACACTTCCATCTTGTTACCTAGTTGCCATTGCTTTTTTCTGGGAGAACATTGAAGATCCCCTCTCAACAACTTTCAAGGATATTGATACAGTATTATTGACTATGATCACTATACTATACATTAGATTTCCAGAACTTACTAACGTTATAACTGTAAGTTTGTGCCCTCTGACCAATATCTCCCCATTCCCCACTACTCCCCAGCCCCTGGTAACTACCACTTTACTGTCTGTTTTTCTGAGCTCTGTAGCATCATGCCCTCAAGGTCCAACCAAGTTGTCTCAAACAACAGGATTTTCTTCTATGTCATGGCTGAGTAATCTTCCATCGCGCACACAGATATTTTTATTCTTGGGAATGTTTGTGGTGCTGGAACATCTAAGTCTCGGAGGAAAATGAGGTCTAGGTATTCAGTTTAACTGCCGCTTAACCAAAGCCAACCCAGTCCCATCCTGTCTTTCACTTGGAGGAGAACTTGAATGCTCAAGCTGTTTGGAGTAGGGAAGTGACTGATGTGAGCCCCTGGGAGCCTGTCCTTGTATCCAGGAGAGAAAGAAGGGCAAGATGCCCTGGGAGGTGTAAAGCAGGGAGGGAAGAAATGGAGAAAGGGGTGGTGCAGTGCTGGACAATGCAATCCTTGTTGCAATGAAAAGAGGATTGTATGCAGCTCTTTAGGGATCTGAAGGCTAGTTCCGGGCACTAAGGACCCAGGCAGGGAGAACACATGCTTTTGCCGAGCGCAGAGCGAGGGAGCAGCTCAGAAAGCCTTTATTGTCTCCCCTGAAGCTGGCATAGAGAGTGTGAAGTCCTGTGTCCGGGGGTGCTGACCAGGGCCCACTCCATCAGAAATGGAAAGCATCAGTGCTCCCCACACCAGATATTATAGTGCTGTGAGATCCAAGATGTTGCTCTCTCTGTGAAATCTCTTTTTCAGGTAAATCTATGACACTTACTGAAAATGGCTACTTCATTTATTCATCTTTGGAAAGAGTTACAGTCATTCATTCATAATACAAACATTTACCAAGCCCTTACTAGGTGCAGGTACCATGCGAGGCAATGAATAAGGTAGACACAGTCCTTGCCCTCCTGGAGCATAGAACCTCCAACAGTTTGTACCAAGTGGTATAAATGCTATGAAGAGAGACCTACAGGGTGTGTGGAGCACAGAGTGGGAGCACCCCGTCTAATGGGAGTGTGGGAGGGGGTGGCGGGGGCTGATGTCAGGGAAACTTTCTCAGTCAAGAACTGAAGGACCAATTAGAGTTTGCCAAAATCAGAGCGATATAGATTTTTATCTGGAAAATCTTTGAAATTACAAAATGTTCTGGCTGAGTGAGTAGAATAATACAGCAAACACCTTTACTGCCACTACCCTGGTTCAAGTCACCCTGGATGATCTCTCCTGCAAGATCTCTCCACTGTGGCCCTTGCCCCTTTCAGTCTATTCTTGACACAACATGCAGAGTGGTCCTGTTACAGTGTAGCTCTGATCCTGTCTCTTCTACACTGGAAACCCTCCTACTGCTGCCATCTCGCTCAGTCCCTGTGTTGGTCCTACCCGATGCCCATCCTTGCCTGTGCCTCCTGGGGTTCTGTTCTGCCTCATCCCACCGGCCTTGCTGCCATCTTAGTGGCACACTAGGTGCAGCCCCCCATGGAGCCTGTTCCCTCTGCCTGGGACACTCCTCTTCCAGGTTGCCACAAGGCTTGCTTCTTTCCCACTTTGAAGTTTTGACTCAACTGTCACCTGCTCGGTGAGATCTTTCTGGAAGACTGTAGAGGTAGGCAGAAAAATGCCCCTTCCTCTCCCCCACCATGTCCACATCCTAATCCCCAGGACCTGTGAATATGTTCCCTTACAGAGCCAACAGCTCTTTGCAGATGTGGTTAAATTGAGGGTCTTGAGATGGAGAGACTATCCTGGATTGTGTGGGTGGGTCCAGTGTGGTCACACAGGTCCTTGTAAGTGAAGGAGAGAAACAAGAGAGTCAGAGACCGAGAGATTCGATGTGAGAAGGACTCACCATGCTGGTGCTGGCTGTTAAGATGGAGGAAGGACAATAGGCAACCTCTAGAAGCTGGAGAAAGCAAGAGAATGACTCTCCCCTAGAGCCTCCAGGAGGGACAAGGTCCTACCAGCATGCTGACTATAACTCAGTGAGACCACATTGGACTCTAACTTACAAAAATATAAGATAATAAATTTGTGTTATTTTAAGCCGCTATTTTGTGGCAACAGCAGGAAACTGTTGTAATCACTGTATTTAAAATTGTACCCCAGTTTGCACCCTGGTGCCCCTCATCCCCCATCATTGCTTTATTTTTCTCCCTAGTACTTTCTACCAGTGAACATATACTTATTTTGTTTATTGCTTGTCTTACTACCTCCACCCTTAAGAATGAAAGCTCCATGAGGGCAAGGATTTATCTCTCTTGTTCACTATGGAGTTCTAGAACAGTGCCCAGCACACAGTAGGTATTCAATAACTATTTGCTAAATGAATGAATCCTTCTACCCAACACCCAGCTTTGTCATCCATTCATTTCTTACTTCAACTTTGTTCATGATGGGACCTGGGAACTAAGAGGCAGTCAAGATAGGCCCTTGCCCATGAGAGGACAACTGTCTGGGAAGAGAGACAGACACACAAATGTCTATAATAAAAGGTAGTAAGTGCAGTGACTTACTAAGGTGCTGTAGAAAACCCAAGGAGGGTATCAATGATATATTCAAGGATGGCGTAGACCAAGAAGTCATTCAATAGGGGCTTATTGAGCATCTACTTTGGGCCAGACTCTGTGCTAAGTCCATGAGCAAGACCAACATGGGCATTCTCTAGAGTCATGTTCAACACATCGTTTCCAGGACAGTGAAGGAAAGGCACAGGGAGCACCTGAAGGATGGGTTCGTGAAGGAGGGACCAGCATTCCAGATATGAGGAATGGCATGAGGAGAGGCACAGAGATGTGAAGGTTTTGTGTGTTGAGGCAGTGGTCTGGTTCCAGGGAAGGGGTGTGGTGTAAAGTGAAACCAGAAAAGAAGGCAGGGGTGAGAGCAGGAAGAGCACAACATGCTAAAGAGCTTGGATCTGATCTTAAGAATGGGATCATTGACGCCGTGAATATGAGAACCACTGAAGAAATTTAAGCAGTGGAACCATATGATCAGATTTACAAAGATAGGTATGATGGTAACGTGGGAGATGGACTACACTGGATGGAAAGTGGAAGAAGGAAGACTAGCTAGGACTTGTGCTGACTATCTTCTGTTGTGTCCCTCTAGAGCCATTCTCCATCATTCCCCACCCTCCTTTAAGCCCTGAAGCAGTGGTTCCCTTGCCCTGGGGCTTCTGGCTATGTTCATGCAATTTCAAAGACTCAGAGGGAAGGAAGGGAGGTCAGGGTATTTATTCCTATGGCTCCCTGTCTGCTGGACTGCAGGATGGCTGAGGCCATGGCCCTGAGGTAAGACTACAGCCCACATCAGGCAGCTCCTCTCCCAGGCTATGTAGCCCACGCCCTGCGTGATTACTCGGCAATGGCTTCCCGCCTTGCTAGTGCTTTTGGTGCTTCCGCACCGTTGTTGGCTCTCTTGGCCCTGCCCACAACTTTGTCTTCTTAGTCACCCCTTTTAAGTGCACCATAGGTTTCCTGCTGGGACCCTGACTGACCTACCAATCTTATTCAATAATTCAAGTAGGAGATCAATGGAGCCAGAGGAATTGCAATGGTAATGAGAGTGGAGAAGAGGAAAGACTTCAAAATTGCAACTTCCTTTTATTGAACACCTGCCATGTACTGGGTACTGTTTTAAGTACTTTACATATTAACTCATTAACCCTTACAAAATGCCTTTGATGTTGGTTACTATTTATCAGCCCTATTTTACAGATAAGGAAACTGAGACCCAGAGAAGTTGAAAAAGTTGCCTAGGGTTTAGCAGGACAGATTGGCTCCAACACCCTTCTTCTCTCTACTGGTCACTATTTAGTCCTGTTCGTCCTGCCTGTGCAGGAGTGATAGAAGAAAAGAGGATGGGTCTGAGGTTCTCAGTTTAGGCAGTTGGAGGATGGTCATGCCATGAACTGAGAAGAGAAATACAGAAGGAAGAGCTTTGGTCTGGAGACCTGAGTTCTGAAGTGTGAAGATGGTATCTTCCACCTAAGTGGAAGGTGCTTTTGAGACATCCTGCCCTGAGGGAATTGTTTTGACTCTGCTGGCAAAATTGAACAAACCTCACAAAGGAGGCCCAGCAAATCCCCTGAGGTCAGAGAATTTGGGATAGCTGGCCTTTGTGCTCCTGCCATCACCCACTCACTGCCTGCTCCAAAACCAGAAAGTGTACCTTAACCCCTTAAGGCTACAGGACAGACGCTGGGCTGCCCTCAGAGCAGGGCACGTTGCCCAGTGCTACTGGTTTTCGATTATAACTCCAGAGTGGCTTGCCTACGCAGAGCTACCTTGCATGGTATGGGGTTTGCCATCAGGGAGGAGGAGAGATTAGCCATCTGGCCCCTCACGTGCCCTGCTCCGCCCGAGAGCTATGGGAGCTTTCAACTTTACAGTTTGAAGCCAAGATCTGTAAAGTGATTGCTTTCATGAAGTCTGCATCTAGACCTCCTGTCTGCCTTCACTGGGCCTCATTTGACAAGTGCTCCAAGAGGAATACCAGGAACCCTGAGATGGTGTCATGGAGGGCTTGCCTCAGGAGAACAGCCTTAGGGAAGAAGGGTGGGGAAAGGCACTTGCCTTCATCAGAAGCAACTGAAGGAAGGTAGTTGAATTAGACTGTTTCCATGGTAAGTAACAGAAACTAAAACAAATCAAGTTTAGTAGAAAGGCATGTATTAGCTCAAGTAGCTGGGAAAGTTTCACAGGAGAGATGGTAAAACTTCAGGAGCCAAGACTTAAGACCCTGGAACTCAGCCTTGAGGCCACCAAGCCCCCTAACATGGCTCAGCTTTGGTTGTTTCTGCTTGATTTCATCCTGCAGATAGGTACTGTCTGTGTGATGGGAAAGAGGGCCCCAGTTTGCATCTTCTCAGCTTATCAGCCGAAGCAGAAAGTGAAATCACTCTCTCAGAATTTATGGTTCATTCCCGGGAAGGGCTCTGATTGCCCTTTTAAGGTCACACAGTGGAATAAAGAAAAAAAAAATTGGCCACAACAGGTTGCACTCATCCCATCGACAGATAAGAGTCTATTTCTCTACCTCGTGAATCTGGCCATGGCAGTGTGACTTCCTTTGGCCAACTGGTAATATGACACAAGTAGAGATCTGAAAAGTGCAGTGCATTGGAATTAGGCTTTCGTCATTGGGAACCTCTCTGCCTCCATATGAGGAAGCATGGTCTAGCCTGTCAGAAAATAAGAGATCACACAGAGAGAGAGAGACCTAGCCATCCCAGCTGAGGCCCCAGGCATGAGCGACGCCATCCTAGACCATCCTAGACCAGAAGACCCATCCAGACAACCCCCAGAATTGTGAGAAATGATAAGTTGTTGTTGCTTTGAGCTGCTGAGTTTTGGGGAGGATGGTCTGTTAGGCAGTCAAAGCTAACTGAGACAGGTGACGGACCTGTTCAGGCATTATTGACAAAGGCGTGGTGTGCAATATTTGTTCAGGCTTGGGTCAAGAGCCTACTCCTATGGCCGAGAAACTATGCTCTGTAACCAAAGAAGCACTGTGGGAAAGCTTGCCTGGCAGACCCAAAGCATGCCTGCCACTGTCCACTATAGTGATGCATGAACAGAAAAGGCCTCAGCATCTTCCAACCTGTTCTTTCTCCTGTGTTCTCAGGCTTGATTAACGGTACCACCATCCACCTGGACACTCAAGCCAGAACTCTGGGAATCATCCTAGACTCCTTCCCTTCCCTCAGCTTTCACCTCTGGTCATTACATTCTGCTGATTTTACCATCAAAATATCACAAAATAATGTCACAAATATTCTCTTTATATTTGGATATGACAGGAAGTTCACAGTAAGGGCATTAGAAGGGAAGAAGTGCATTTTCAGTGAGGTATTGTCTTGAGCTTTTAGTTTTGGTTTTTGTAAATTTTATTATTTATTTATTTATTCCTATTATATAATTTCAAACTTACATAAAGTTGCAAGAATCGTACAAGGCACTCTTGTATGCCCTTTGCCCAGATTAGCCATGTTTACATTTTGTCTCCCTTCCATCCCCCCTCCCCTATAATACATATGTATAAATACATATTTTTTAAACCATTGAAGAGTAAGTTAGAGACATTAGGCCCCTTCACCATTAAATACTTCCATGTGTATGTCCTAAGAACAAGGATGTTCTCTTATATAACCCGAGTCAATTATTTCTGACTATTTTTAATCACTTTTGCAGTATTTTCAAGTGACTTCCTACCACAGGAAATCCTCTACCAAAAAAACATGCACTGAAATGGGTTGAATTGGTGCACATGTCAGATTTTACCCAGTGGGACACTGAAATGCAAGTTAGGGCTCACAGACTTCTAAATTCTATTGATTTTATTTCATTCTGAAAAAAAAATCGAATCTTCTATAAAGTAGTGAAATATTTATGGGCCTTGGAATACACTGCCTACTTGCTTAATATCCTTTTCCCTTAATAGTCTGCTGCAACGCAATGGCATTTTATTAATTTATTAACCATCACATTCCTATTAAGACACAGTGTTGGAGCTGGAAGGGATCTTAGAGATTCTTCTAGCTCTGCTTTACAGTTAATCAAACTGGGACCAGAAAGACATTTCCTTGAGAGTCTCAGTGTGGTGGTTGGGACTGGAACCCAGGGATGCTCACTATAGACAGAATCAGGCTCGTGTGTGTGAGGGGAACCCAGGTGCTCTTTGAAACCAAGCAGGACCCAGAGGGGATGTGGTGAGCAGGGAGAGAGAGACCCCAGCCCTCAACCTCCAGCTTCCATCAGACAGGCTGGTTTTCTCCTCTGTTTCATGGATTGAGCTTCTGCATAAGATTTTCTGTGAAGAAAGGGCCTTACTATTAAAAAAGAAAAAAAAAGGCCTAGTGAAGTTTAAACATGGACTCATTATTAGCCAGCAAGTTGATTCATAGCTGGGGTGAGGACCTGAGCCTTCCACCTCCATTCACTACATGTTCAGCTCTACCTCCATATCATAGAGCCTCCTCTCATTAATCTTGCTTGACCTCTTCTTTTCAAAGGAAAAATCATTGCCCTGGAGGAGCTAAGAGCAAAACTCATTTAAAAAAGGAATTCATCTTATCAAAGGATGACTTCATTTTTCCAAAACCCTCTCTCTACCATTCATTCTTCTTCCATTTGTACCTTTATTCTTACACTTACCAAGATTCCCATGACATGTTTCTTTGAGCCAAGACACTAATCCTATTCCCCCCAGATTATCACAGTGTCTTCATAAAAATACACTTCCTTCCAGATAATTCACATAACTACTGCTCTGATTTATAATGTCAAAACCACCCACCCTTGGAAGTCTTACCTTCACCCTTCACTGTAGAGCTTTATAAAAGATGGCACCTTGTTTTTTATTACCTTATTCTTCCTAATTATTGGTCAGAGTTTTCTTTTTTATCTAATAGAGAATATCATTCCTTATTTGAATTGTTATTCTAATAGTTGTTTTAGGCCAAAGTTAATTTTCCTCTGTCAGGCAACAGTGTTTCCAATTTGCAACATCATTGCCATATAGAATGGGCTTTAGTGTCAAACAGATTTTAGATTCACAGATCTACCATAAACTAGCACATGTCCCTTGGCCAGTTGTAAGTTTCATTTTCTTATGTGCAAATGAGAATGATAATTATACTATTTGTTTTATGGGATTGCTGTATTAAATTATAATCCATAAAGTACTTAAAAGAGTATCTGGTATGTAATGAGTGTCTATAATGTAATGGTAGGTATTCACTGGTTTTTTTTTTAAAGATTTTATTTATTTATTTTAGAGACAGAGAGTGTGTGAACAGGTAGGAGAGCAGAGGGACAAGCAGACTCCATGCTGAGTGTGGAGCCTGACATGGGGCTCAATCCCAGGACCCTGAGATCATGACCTGAACTGAAATCAGTAGTCAGATGCTTAACTGACTGAGCCACCCAGGCACCCCTCACTAGTTACTATTTTTACATAGGAGCAATTTTTGGTTAATCTCAGTTAGCCAAATAAGTGAGAAAGGTCTAATCTTTAAAATACAGGGCTTTTTTTTTTTTTTTTTGTCGTAAGGTTTGCCCTTAATCGTGTAATATACTAGAATTATTTTTCCTTTCAAAAAGTGGACCTATAGGAGAATGTTTATGCAGCATGCTATGCATATCCTGATGGAACTAGAGAGTCCTCTTAGCCATGCCCGTGGAGTTGACAGCCTGATTGTTGCTAACATTCCTTTTGGTAAATTCTATCATCTTGCGATATGAGATTTCAGAGTGATAGTGCTTTCCATGTGTTGTTAGTTTTTAATAACCACCAAAGAATGAAGAGGAAAAGATAATATATCAAAGACTATTTTTACAAGAACAGAAAGAGGTAAGGAAAAAAGAGAGAAAGCCAGATACAGAACAAAAATACATAGAAACACTCTACCCAGAAAATCCTCTGGAGAGTAATATAGTAAGACTTCTGCTTCCAGTCAAGACAGAATAACAGGAATTGGATTTATCCTCCTGACTGAAACAACTGCAAAACCAGGCAGAGATCCCTGAGAAAAATACACAAATGAGGTGAGCCCTATACTTGCTGTGGCTTACTGCTGGAGAGAATTTTCAGGCTGCAGAGCAGGGAGTGGGAACCCAGGTGAAGCCTAGCAACCTCCCTGAGTTGAGGATATGAAGCTAGGAACTCAGGGAGGCCAATGTGGCCAGAGTTCACAGAGAAGAGAGTTTCACAGAGGGAAGGAGAGCTCTGGAGATGTCAAGAAGTCCTCTCCAAGTGTTCTAACTAAGTACTGATCGGTGCAGGCATGTGAGGAAACTACCTGAGGTCAGAAAAAGATGACCCAAAAGAAGCAGGTAGAACAATCCCCACAGCTCACCCAGAGTTGGGAATAGTTTGTGTTCCCACCAGCCGCAGTGGGAAGCCACATAATTCATGGGTCACTGGGTAGATTGCTTAGAGATATTGCCTCACTACTGGGGTAAAATTAGCCCTAGCCTAAATAAAGCCTACACTAGTTCCACCTACCAAAGCTTTAAAAAAAAAAAAAGTAAGCCTTCAGGTATAAAAGTTCAGTTTTGCAAAATGAAAAGAGTTCTGGAGATCGGCTGCACAACAGTGTGAGTGTACATAACACTACTGAATGGTTATTAAGATGGTAAATTTTATGTTATGTGTATTTCAGCACAATTAAAAGTAAAATAGCCCAGGGGTGCCTGGGTGGCTCAGTTAAGCGTCTGCCTTCAGCTCAGGTCATGATCCCAGGGTTTTGGGACCTAGCCCTGCATCGGGCTCTCTGCTCAGCAGGGAGCCTGCTTCTCCCTCTCCCTCTGCCTGCCACTCTGCCTACCTGTGCTCTCTCTCTGTGTCAAATAAATCTTTTAAAAAAACAAAAATAAAAGTAAAATAGCCCACATGAAAAAGGAGGCCTCAAAGGACCAAACTCTTTCCAAATAACTCAAGAATATTTGTAGGAACACAAAAATATATAGCATGCCACAGGCAATATTTGAAATGTCTGACATCCAATGAAAAATTACAAGGCATGCAAGAAGAGGGAAAATAAAACCTATAATGAGGAGAAAAGGTAAAAAAAAGAAACAGACCCTGAGTGACACTTCTGATAGAATTAGTGGACAAGAACACTAAAACCATATCACACATGTTGAAGAATGTAGAGGAAAGACTGAGCATGAAATGTAGAGACATGAAAGATATTTTTAAAAGACTCAAATTTCTAGAGGTGAAAAATACAATATCTGAGATGAAAAATATATCAGGTGGGATTTATACAGAGTAGACACTGCAGAAGAAAAGATTAGTGAATCTGAAGACATAGCAACAGGAACTATTCAAAATAAAGCACACAGAAAATAAACTGAAAGAAAGAAAAAAGAACAGCATCAGTGAGGTGTGGGCTGACTTCAGGTGGCCTAATATAAGTGTAATTGGAATCCATAAAGTGGGAATGGAAAAGAAAACTATTTGTAGAAATAGTAACCAAAATTTTCAAGTTTGATCAAAGTGAAAAATCCACTGATTCAAGTTCAACAGAAGCTCAAAAAATATGGAAAAAAAATCCCTGCATAAACATCAAAGTGAAAATTTAAAAAACCATAATAATGAGAAAATCTTAAAAGTATCCAGTGAAGGGCACCTGGGTGGCTCAGTTGGTTAAGCGACTGCCTTCGGCTCAGGTCATGATCCTGGAGTCCCGGGATCGAGTCCCACATCGGGCTCCCTGCTCAGCGGGGAGTCTGCTTCTCCCTCTGACCCTCTTCCCTCTTGTGCTCTCTATCTCTCATTCTCTCTCTCAAATAAATAAATAAAATCTTAAAAAAAAAAAGTATCCAGTGAAAACATAGCACCTACCTAGGAATAAAGACAAGGACAACAAACTCCTTATTGGAAACAATGCAAGACCAAAGGCAGTGGAGCATCTTTAAAATGCTGAAAGAAAAAAAGAACTATCAATTGAGTTTTTTGTATCTGGAAAAAATATCTTTTCACACATGACAATAAAATACTTTAATGGACATATAAAAACTAAGAGAATTTATTGCCAGCAGACCTGCACTACAAGAAATGTTAGTGGAAGTTCTTCAGTTAGATGAACAATCCACCAGTGTGAAATCTTGATCAATATAAAGGATTACAACATCAGATATGGTAAATATATGGATAAATACAAAGGTCGTTTTTCTTATTTTAAAAATATTTTTAAAAGATAATGACTGTTGAAAGAAAAAATGATCACAGTGTTTCTGGGGCTTAAAATATATGTAGAAGTAACTGCACCAAGGCCAAGAAGAGGTAATGCAATAGACTGTTCTAAGATTCTTCTATAATATGTGAGGTGGTTAATATTACTTGAAGGTAGATGAGGATACGTTAAAGCTGTATACTATGAACACCAAAAGAAAAAAAGCAAGAGTTATTACTAAAAAGCCAACAAAGGAGATGAAATGGAATCAGGAAAAATGTCTAATTAATTCAAAGCAGGCAGAAAAAGATTAATGAGAGAACAAAAAGCAGTCGGGGGGCGCCTGGGTGTCTCGGTCGGTTAAGCGTCTGCCTTCGGCTCAGGTCATGATCCCAGGACCCTGGGATCAAGTCCCGCATAGGGCTCCCTGCTCATCGGGGAGCCTGCTTCTTCCTCTGCTCCTCCTGCTTGTGCTCTTTATCTCTCAAATAAATAAATAACATCTTTTTTTAAAAAGCAGTTGGATAAATAGAAAATAAATAGTAAAGTGGCAGATTTAACCAACCGTGTTTTTTTTTTAAAGATTTTATTTATTTATTTGACAGAGAGAGAGAGAGTACAAGCTGGGGAAATGGCACGGAGAGGGAGAAGCAGGCTCCTGCTGAGCAGAGAGCCTGACATGGGGCTCGTTCCCAGGACCCTGGGATCATGACCCGAGCTGAGGGCAAACGCTTAATTGACCGAGCCACCCAGGCGCCCCTTAACCAACCATGTTAATAATAGAACCAAAGATAAATGGTTTATTTATTTATTTTTTAAATTTTATTTTATAATGTTAATCACCATACATTACATCATTAGTTTTTGATGTACTGTTCCATGATTCATTGTTTGCGTATAACACCCAGTGCTCCATGCAGAACATGCCCTCTTTAATACCCATCACCAGGCTAACACATCCTCCCACCCCCTCCCCTCTAGAACCCTCAGTTTGTTTCTCAGAGTCCATAGTCTCTCATGGAAATGGTTTAAAGCAGGCTGTCCGATAGACCTTCTTGTGATGATGGAATGTTCTTTATCTGTGCTCTCTAATACTTAGTCACATGTGGCTACTGAGCACTTGAAATATGGCTCACGAACTGAATTTTAAATTTTATTAAAATTTAATTAATTTCAATTAAAATACCCACATGTGGTTAGTGGCCTATCAGAGAGCATAATTCTAAATACCTCAGTGAAGAGGCAGAGATTGTCAGATTGGTTAAAAAGCAAAGGCCAACTATGTGCTGGCAAAAGAAACTCTTTATAAAGACAAATAGATTAAAAGTCGGAAGATGGAAAAAGATATATTGTGCAAACCTTAATCAATAAAGGTTGATATCTTAATGTCAAAGTGCATGTCAAGAAGACATAACTCCCCTGAAGACAAGTTTTATGTAGCCATCCTTAGTATTATGTTGTTGCTGAGGAAAGAAGGGCAGTGCATTCTTTGCTAGAGCTTCTACAACAAAATACCACAGACAGGGTGGCTTAAATGATAGAAATTCATTTCCTCACAGTTCTGGAGGCTGGAAGTCCAAGACCGAGGTGCCAGCAGGGGTTGGTTTCTCCCGAGGCCTCTGTCTTTGGCTTGCGGATGGCCACCCTCTTCACATGGTCATCCTTCTATGCACATGCATCCCTAGTGTCCCTCTGCGTGTCCAAATTTCCTCCTCTATAAGGACACCAGTCAGGTTGTACAAGGGCCTGCCATAAAAGCCTCATTTCACTTAATCACCACCTTTAAAGGCCCTATCTCGAAATACGGTCATATTCTAAAGTACTGGGGTTAGGGCTTCAACATACACATTTTTTGGATGGGGACACAATTCAGCCCATAACAGCCAAAGACATTGTTTATCATAGCTGTTCTTACAAGAACAGTGTCTTTGGGCTTCCGTGGTGCAGTATAATTTTCTAGAGAAGATAGTGCCCTCTGGTCTTACAATGACTGTGACTCAAGAATCAACCCAAAAGAGAAGGGGCCAAGGTTGTAGGGCTATGGTTCACCTCTCAGCAGAGTTATGGAGGACGGTAAGATGGGGAGGAAGGGAATCCTGCCCACCCAGAATCTTGTGCTTTCTCTATTGTTTCTCCTGAACCTTCTAACAACAAATTATGCCTCTGAGGTACATACTTTTTGTTAAAATCACGATATATTTTTTCCTTCCGAATTAATGAAAGGAAAACTTCAAGTAAACAATGTTTCTTCTGACGATTGGAAATGCTGACCCTTCCAGAAGCCCACCAACCCTCCCATCCGGGACGAGCTGCCTCCTGTTGCCATGACAACGTTCACTCTCAGCTAGTGTGGAGATGCTAGTTCTGGCTTCACTCTGTTATATATTAGGAGACCAGAGCTGCTTCATCAATTCAGCCCCGAAGGTGCGAGGTTTCTGGGTGAGGTTTGAAATTTGAAAGAGAGGAAAGAGAAGGAGGCGGCAGAAAGGTTTTGTATGAGAGAAGGCTCCAGGGACCCTGAGTTACATGATCTGTAAAAGAAGTTAGAGCAAGTCTATAGAACAATTTAAAAACAGATGGTTTTCCTGAAATCACCATTGTGTTTCCATGGCAACATCTCAGCTGACTCTGTCAGTTACTATAAAGTGTTCTCCCCTCTGTGTGGATGGAATCTCGGTGTTAATTGGAGGGAGGGAACCCAGGGCAGACTACATGAGATTCATCTTAGAAGGGAGAACACGAAATTTAGGTTAGCTATTAGGGCCTCGGGAAGATTCTCCTGAGCGTCAGGCCTCATCACCAGGGTGTCAGCAGTCACCTCCCTCATGATCTTTATGGGGATAGGGGCAGCAGTATTTTTGGTTGGAATGGCAGTGGCAGCTTCCTTCCCGCTTCCAGGCTTTGATAACCAGAGGACATTCACCAATCTATAATCTATTCATTTGATAAAATATTTATAGATAAATATTTGCCTAGCATTGGATTCTACCAAAAGCATCCATCACGCTGGTGAAATGCATGCCTGTCCTGATGGATGTCGATTGCTTCCATTTCCTGTGGTAGATCTGCAGCAAACAAAGCCTGATATGTCTAATCCTCCAAATGGCCAGTTGCTTCTTTTCACCCACACTCTTGTTGTGTGGGTGCTGTGCTTCGGGCACTGTGTTAGGTGTTGAAATAAGGAAAAGGAATGAAACCAGGCCAAGGGCCTGCCCTTGGGAGGCTTACAGCCTGAGTGGGATGATGAGCGTTGGCATGACAAGAATAAATAATGCAAGGTGGTACGTGCTCCAAATCACTGGTGCAGACAATGAGCTCCGTAGGAACTCAAAAGAGCAGGTTTTCTTCCAGGGCTGGGGGGGATCAGGGATTGGCTCAGGGATGGGGGGGCTTGAACTGGGTTTGAATGCAGGCCAGGGCGGGGGTCACAGGGAGAATCTTGAAAACAAGAGCAAGGAGAGTGGCGGGAGAAGTATTGAGACAGGAGTGAAGGTGGGTGGTTTGTTCAGGGAAAGGAGGAGCAGACTTATTTGAGGAGAGTGGAAAACAAGATTGACAAGGGAGAGTTGGGGGCTCAGACTGTCAGGATTCTGAAAGGCATGGTAGAGTCTAGACCTGTAGGCAGTGAAGGATTGTCAAAGGTTTTAGAGCAAGAGGGCTCTTGTTTGCAAAGTCATGCTGTGGGATTCTTAATCTGGGAGCCCTGTGTAGGATGGTTTGAAGGAGGGATGAAAGAGGCTGAAAGATTGGGTAGGAAACTGCTTCAGGGACTAGGATGGAGCTTGTGGGAATGGAAAAAAAAAAGGGATGAGTAGATGCATGGATCGAATGGATGGACCCCAGAGATCCTGAGAAGGAATAGATTCTAACTGACAGGATGTAGCAGAGGAAGCAGAGGAAAGTGTAAGGCTGGAGCCTGGGTCAGTAGGAAAGGAGTTTATACCTTTAAAAGAAATGATGCTCACCAAGCCCTATGTTAATCAAAAGGAGGAAAAAACCTTGCCCGTAAGTAGCTCACAGCCTAGTAGGAAAAGACAAGTGTGATTATAGGCTCTAGGATAGAACCATGTACAAAGTAGAGCGAGGGGCTCACAGGAAGGAAGGAGAGGGGTGTCTTCACCAGAGGTGGTCTTGAGCTGGATGTTGAAGGGGAATTTGAGGAAGAAGTTGTATTTAACTTCACAGTGCATTTTGAGGGGAAGCAGAACCTGTGCATTTTGAGGGGAAGCAGAACCTGTAAGTGGGAAGCATCCATTCATGGATTCATTGTTATGGAGGGACCCCCACCTGAGGCAGGAACTCTAGGAAAAAAGCAGTGAATAAGACTCTCTCCTTGCTTTCGAGAAACTGTCCATCTAGTGGTGGGGGGGAAAGACTGTTCATTCCAACATTTGGATTTCCTGTGTCCGGACCCCCCTTCTAATCAGCCGCTACTGTGGGTGCCAGGAACGTAGGAGGGAACAGAATGGACTAAATTCCCTCTCCTCACGGAGCTGCATTCTAGTTAAGAACTTACTCAAAAAACAAGCAGAATTAGGCTAAGCTGTGAAAGACAGGTGAGTGGTTTGTGTAGAGAAAAAGGACAGTGTAGAGAAAAAGAGCAGAGTTCTGATGGGGTCATTGCTGAGAGGCCTGTGCTGTCAGCAAGTGAGAGTGAATGGCAGTCCCATTAAACAGCAGGTGGAGATGGCAGCTGGGAGCGAGGGTCAGGTCAGACTGCAGAATGAATGCAGACATCAGTGTGTGCCTCGTGAGGAGGAGGTGATGTGCTTGTGTTTCACCAGGGAGGCATCTTTGTGGCTGGGGCAGCTGAAACCAGGCCTGGGCTATCCTGTGTGTTCTGTGCCCACCAGGACTCCCTCTCAGTGGGGCTCCGGGCTCGGCAAGTGCTGGTTTACTTGAATGCTGATGGAAACCAGCAAAAAGGGCCCACCCAACAAGAACTCTCCCTGGCACCAACACCCAAATCCTGTCATACGGATCCAAGGCTTATTTACTGGTGTTACAGAGTGTGGTCTGTGCAGAGACAGTGGGTATTGTTTCCCCATAGATTCCTATGTTCAAGTCCTGACCCCCAGTGCCTCAGAACGTGACTGTATTTGAGATGGGGTCTTTAGAAGGTAATCAAATTAAAATGAAGTCATTATGGTGGGCCGTCATCAAGGAGAACGGGTGTCCTTATAAAAAGAGGAAATTTGGACACACACACACACAGGGAGAATGCCATGTGGGGATGAAGGCAGAGATGGAGGAGGATGTTTCTATAAGCTAACGAACAACCAAGATTGCTGGCAAACCACCAGAAGCTAGGGGAGAGTCATGGAACACCGTGTCCCTCAGCATCCTCAGCAGAACCAGTCCTGCCAATGCCTTGATTTTGGGCGTCTAGCCTCCAGAGCTGTGAGACAGTAAGTTTCTGTTGGTGAAGCACCCGCAGTCTGTGGTACTTGTATGGCCGCCCCAGCACATGAACACTCAGTAACTCTGAGGTCTTTCAAATCAGGAGCCCCTGAGGCCTGTTCCCCCCACTGACCTATGCCACCATCACTGTCTGTGAGGTCTTCTCCCTGATGTTGTTGAAATCGGCATTTTCTTTACCGTCACTGTGCATCTCAGTCAGAAGTTTAATTGTGACTGACTGGCCCTCAGCTCCTTCAGAGAACTGGTCAACATATGTGTGTCCCCCTTTCCCAGCTCTTTACTTTCTGGAGGATTCTCAATACTGAAAGTGGTAGAACCTCAGGGTATGCTCTGCTGGACAAGTGTTCGATTTGTGAGGAGGCCAGTTAAAAAAAAAAAAAAACTCAGTATGTGTTCATGGTGGTGTTTGGCAGGATTTACAAGGGGATTTAGCATTTTAATGAGCCGTGAGGGTTTTCACTTAAATTCCTGGCATGAAGGGCAGAGAATCATCTCTGATTGCCATCAGGAGCAGCTGACTCTGCTGGGGCTGAGCAGCAAGGGAGTCATGGAAACAGAGATTAGTTAAGCAGATCCTTTGGGTAAAGTGCGGATCAATAACCTGTTGTTAGAAAGAACTTTGGCAAAGCTTAGCTCTGAGGAGTTGATCCCCTATAGAGACTAGCAAGAGGGTCCAGGGTTCTGTCAATCACCCCCACCCCCACCCCCACATCATCACCACTCCTCTCTGGCTTCTGCAGCGGGTAAGCAGCTTGCTCTGGATTCACTGTCATCTTCCAGAATCCTCCAGAATGTCTTCACTTGCTCCTCACAGGGCTGCTGTCATTAACCCAGTCTCTTGGGAATGGGACTCATTGACCCCCACCTGTTGACTCAACTATTTTCTCTTGTTTACTGTGTTCTCTTGTTTTTTGAAGTCTCAGAAGCAGCCAAATGAACATCATAGCCAAGATTTTCTTGCCATATCCATTAATGAGTTCTGCACTGCAAAAATGTTTGAGGCTGGTGGCCATATCTTTGTTTTTTTAAAAATTTGCATCCAATTGGTATTTTTTATTTGTCGGAATTTTGCTGCCCTAAAGTTTATATGTGTGCTTAGGCTGTGCCAGGTACCAAGCTAGGGACTATATGTTAATTGTGTTCAGTCTTCACAATTTGTCTGTGAAGGAGATACTGACATATTGTCATTTTTCAGATGAGGCTCTACAAAGTAAGTGACTTCATCAAGGTCATTTAACCAGTACATGATGGTGCCAGGATGTATGCTCAGGACTCTGGCTCCAGAGTCCCTGCTCTTAACTGCCACACATCATAATAACCAGTTTGGGTTTGGAGGGTTATGCTGGAGGTATACAGGTGCTTGGGATGAGTCCCTGCCCTCACGTTCCAGAGAGTTGCCATATGACTTGATGGGTGTGGAGCAGGAGAAATGCACCAGACTTTAGGAATCCAGAATGAGGAGCTTGCCAGGGTTGGGTTCTGGAAAGGCTGTCTGAAGGAAATGATGACTAGGACCTAAAGGACTTCTCCATAGAGGAATCACACAGACAAAGGCATGGAAGCTTGAGACATCAAGATTGGGGGTGAGCATCAGCTCAATGTAACTGGGGTGGAAGGCAAGGCGATGTGAGAGAAGGTGGAGAAGGGCTGAATGGGGAAGGTGTTTCACATGACACATTAAGAAATTTGGATTACCCCCTGTGGAAGGCAAGGTGCCATCGAAGGGTTTTGAGAACGAGAGTGAGGTGTTTGGTTTCAGGTTGTAGAAACATTAATGCAGTGGTTCTAGTGGAGGATGGTTTGAGGGGGCAAGAGTAGAGACAAGTACAGATGAGAGACCAGGAGGAAGGTGTGTGAGTCCAAGTGAGATGTGGTAAGGGCTAAGTAGGAAAGAGTATGGGGAGGTGAGGCTTTTGAACTTGACAGGTCATGCATTGTGGGCTCGAGGAGCAGCAAGTCTTGGTCAACACCAAGTGCTTAATATGTGCAAGGTATGGATCTAAGTGTATGACATATTTTAACTCAGTTACTCCCACAACAACCTTAGAGGTTTTACAGATGAGGAAGGTGACACACAGGGAGGCTAAGTACTTGGCCCAAGGTCCAGCAGGAGACAGACTGGGACTTGGATCAGTATTCTGGCTCTGTCCCCTGCTCTCTTCATCACCATGCTACACCACTCCTGAGTGAGCCCCGGGGCGCAGGGAAAGGCATCTAGATGACCCACCACCACCACTGCCATGGCCTCCACTGCCAGATGGCCAAAAGGATGGTGGTGCCATTGACCAAGGATTCCAGAAGGGAGCAGTGAAGGACACTGGACTCCCATGTTACATGTGTTCAGTGTGACGTGCCTGTGGAGCTCCCAGTGGAGGAATCCAGCTCTGGCCCTTCCTCCTGGAGCCTCTCCTCACGCAGCCATGGGGCTTAAATCATTATACAGCTTTACATTTACATGACAGGTTAATAGGGGGAAAAAATTGGTGGAACGGGGTCTAAAATCTCTCATAAGCCAATGTGATTTCTCTCAGTTTCCAGTCTACTGACTGGATGGCAGATTAAAATGTGAAGATTTGACAAAAAAATAATGTAGCGGTGCCAACCTTCAGTGTCTCAGGCATAAAATTAAATTTAACATTGTTTTTTTTTTTTAAAGATTTTATTTATTTATTTGACAGAGAGAGATAGCCAGAGCAGGAACACAAGCAGGGGGAGTAGGAGAGGGAGAAGCAGGCTTCCCGCCGAGCAGGGAGCCCGATGCGGGGCTCGATCCCAGGACCCTGGGATCATGACCTGAGCCGAAGGCAGATGCTTAACGACTGAGCCACCCAGGCGCCCCTAAGTTTAACATTGTATTATGCATTTGAAGACTTGTCATTGTAAGGCTGGCCAGACAAATATGATTTAGAGGGTTAGGTTTTGAGAAATGAGTAGGAGAAATAAAATATGGAATAAAATAATAGTAGAGGTGACACATTTTTAAAAACCATATCTGATGGTGTTAAGCAGTCCTTTTTGATCACATTGTTTAATATTGCCTCCTTTTTTGCCTGTTTGACCAAGGGACTCTGATGTGTTGGAATGGTTCTCCTACTGAAATCTGGAAATTCAGTGACCCCTCTCCCCGTCCCCTGACCACTCCTTTGTATCTCTTTCACCTCTCCTAATTCTCTCTACATCTACTAGTTTTCTCCTTTCTTGGGCCTTTAATCTGTGCAACCCCCCCACCCCAATTTTTCTCGTGAGCTGCGTGGTTCAGTCTGGCTGTGGACTAATTTCCAAGCTGTGGAATTAAAGCTGAGATGTGGTTCTTTCTCTCCAGTCTACCTGAGTGCTTGCCTTACTCAGACAGTCCAGATCCTTCTGTTTTTATCCCAGTCTCTGTCCATGGTAGAGTTTGGGGGTCTTACCCCTACTGCTCTTCTCTGCAAAGCCTTCTAAGGGAGGTCTGCTCAGTTCTGTGTCCTGGCCTTCGAGGCTTGTCATTTCCATCAATATAAGAAATGAAATATAGGTCAGGTTCACAGAGCCCAGTGCTAAAAATAAAAGCTTCATCCCCAGCCTCTGGGTTTGTAGATTTACAAGCGGTCCCCCTCTTCCTACCAACCCCACTTCTAAATTATGTCTCGGAGCCTAGTTGATGCTATCCTCCATGTGAGAGGGAACCTGAAAATAGAAGAGGAGCTGAAATGATCTCCCTTAGCTGACTCCATTCCAAAAATGTGAAGTTGGCCTGAATGGAAGTCATAGGTAGAAGCACTGAGCAGGTTTCCTCCCCGTAGTGGGGGGAGTGCTGGCTGCTCCAGTTCCATCTTCTGTGCAGGTGGGTCTGCAGTGCAGCCCAGGAGGAGCCCCTCTCCCTCCATGGACCACCCAGCATGCCACTCCAGCAGCAGCCAAGTCACCAGGCATTCCAGTGCAATTCCCCAAAATTTTGCTGAAAGGACCCACGATTTCACCTTTCTCATTCCTAGTCCTTGCATTTGTAGCTCAGAAGATTCAGCCCTTTTTCTATGACATCAAAATTCAGAAAGTGAAAAAGCAGAGCCTTGTGATTTATTTTTAGTAACTGCACATTTCTCTCCCCCTGAACTCTTGTTCTTTCTCTCCTTCCTCCTCCTCTATCTCCTTCTATTCTGATTTTTCCACGTAAGTCCCTGTGCTAAGGCATCTTGCCCTCCTAAATCCTGCAAAACTAGGAGACAAGCTTTTCTCCATGTGGAAAGCCCGGGGCCTCTGAGAGCTTGAGTCTGAATAGATGCCTCATGCCTGCCCCCATTCTCGGGTCTCATTTTTCAGGCTCCTCTGTTCTTGACGAAGAACCGCATTCTCTGTGAGAGGATCCTAAGGAGCAAGGATACCTTGCCGTTTGGGCTCTCCATAAACCGTCTCTGCAGTGCCCCAGCAAATCTCATAACCAACTTCTGTGCCTTCCACCTGCAGGTGCTAGTAACACTGGCTTTTTTTTTTTTTCCTTTTGGACAAAGGGGGCAGGCTCCAGAAGAAGCATTTTCCCAGGGCTTGGAGGAAGTGGAATATACCCTGGCTTGTCTTTTAATTCCTCTGAGTCGGATTTCCTCAGAGATGTCTCAGATAAAGGAAGGCTCCTTTATCTCTAAACAGGAGTGAGGGAAAGAAGCAAGCCAGCTGAGGGGGGGGGGTGGGCAGCAGTGAATGCCTCTCGCATGCATGTGGTGGGTCAAACAGAAATGTTACCGTTATTTGGTTTTCTAAAGCTATACTCCAGGCCAGAGTAAATGATTTCTTTGAGAGTAGAGGAGGGCTCAAGTGGCCGACCCTCTATGAATGGAGCCTTCTCCGCCAGTCACTCAGCCCCAGAAAAGCCAGCCTCCTGAGGGTGCAGGAAGCAGACACTCCCACTGTGGGAGTCCATCCTCTTGAGGAACCCTAGGGCGCATTGCTTCATGGATTTGAATTCAGCCCTACCACCAACTTACTTTGACCTTGGTCTCCCTGCAATTCCGTGTCTTCATCTGTGAAATGGGAGAGTTGGAAGGGAGCTGTGCCACTCAGCTCCGGCTGCCCAGTAGAACCTCTGGGAGCCTTGAACTACACCAGCCTCCTGACATTGCTCATTCATTTGCTCGCAGATGAGGAGGCCCTGTTGGGTAGCTTTTGAAGCTCCCCAGGTGGTTCTCATGTGCAGCCAGGCCTGAGAAGTGCTGCCTAGACCAGCGTCTCTCACACTGGATTGTGCTCATGAGTCACTTGGGATCTTGTTCCATGCACGCTCGGATTCTGCAGCTTCCAGGGGGGCCAGAGGTTCTGCCCCTGTAGCAGGCTCCTGGGTGAGGCGGCTAGTACTCATCCTCCATCCCACCTCTGGCTCGTAAAGACCGGGGTGGTCTTCAAGTTCTTTGCAGCTCTGATATCATAGGGTTCCTTATTTTTTCAGTGGGGAGAGGGCAGGGAATAAGTGAAGGGAGACATTTCGATGGTCGTGGGGATGAATTCCCTTTTGTCATTGGGGCAATGGGACATCATCTTTGGGAAAATGTGATTCAGTAGTTGGGGGTAGGGTTCAATCATATCCGTTTTCAACATTGGAGCAGGAGTATTTAGGGAGGAAAGGAAAGACTCTGTGCTTGTGTGTGTGTGTGTGTGTGTGTGTGTGTGTGTGTGTGTGTGAGAGAGAGAGAGAGAGAGAGAGAGAGAGAGAGAGAGAGAGAGATGTAGGAGTGCTCACAGGGTGAATATTCTGTGTTGAATGAATCTTAGGGGTTAGGAAGATCAAAGGGCAACAACTGTGTAGGCTTCTCCGAGACCAGTTATGGTGAAGATATGAGGAGAGGCAGTTTTTATTCAGCTGGGATTTAAGGTGAAGCTCTTGCTTCCCAGAACAACTCAAAGGCCAAAAGATCCCATCGCCTCAGCCCTGTCTTTTTCCTGTGCTAAGCAGCCATTTGCTCCAATTATTTTTGAATTATAGTGACAGTTTTTGGTTTATGCAGGGCTTCAAGTCATCTGAACCTAGGAGCAGAAATAAAATCATGCCTTTCTCGGTCAGAACATTTCAGCTGGCTGCTTTTAAAAAGGCTCTCTTCTTCCCACCCCTTCCACCTCCAGGCCCCTCCGGCCTTGCTGTGAGCCACAGACACCGTCTTGGAGTCCCGAGATGCTGCCTGACTTCTGCACAATGACATATATATATGTTAAAGTCAAAGTCAGCCTTAGCGGTGTTGCCTGAATTCTGCCTTCTGTTTCTTCTAATCTTTATTACCAATTCCCATCCATGAACAAATTCTCTGGGTTTAAAATTACATTTAATTAAGATTAAATACTTCAGACCTGTGGTAGGGATGCCCACATCATTATGGGGATTTCTTTTACTTTACAGCAGGTCTGTAACAGAGCCGTGTTTCGGGCTAAAATCCACAGCCCAGGATTTCGTCACGGTCCTACTTTCGGCGGTTCCTCCAACTTGTGGTTTATGGAAAAAGAATGGTTCTCTAGTGAAGACATTTTCCAATCTAGAGAAATAAGTGAGCATTAACCAGGCGGAGGGAACACGGTAGCGAGAGAACATGTGATTTCAGCAAACTGAAAATAGCTTGGATAGTTTTTATGGGAACCACACAATCAATAATGAGATTTCTCCCAGGTAGTATTGTCTTTCGTGTGGTATGAGTGATTTTTTGACCCACTGTGGCAGGATGGGTATTCTAAATTATTCTTTCTGAAAGAGTCAGGGGATTTGCCTCCTATCCCATCCCTCATGGAGATGACTCTATAGTGTTAGGCATTCACTGATGGCTCAGAACCTCAGAGCTGCCAGGGCTCAGTGGGGCACAAGTGTGTGGTTACATTAGCCCAGTGCTCTGTCCAACTGGGAAGTCTAACACAGGCTCCTCCTGGTGTTGGCTGTGACCTTAGAATTTGGAATTTGCAAAGGTAGTCCTTTATAGCGAAGTTTTTATATAGATTACAAAATCAGTAGGTTGCAAACAGCATTTTAAGAAATGAAATAGAAGAGAATAGAAAATCAGAATACATTACACAAATAAGGGCTCGTATTATTTAGTGAAACCTTGTGTGTGTACTTGATGTGAATGCCTTTTTGTGCTTTAGAATGTATACTTGTAGGCCAAGGAGACAAAGATATTTCATCTTGTATTCCACTATTAAGTGATTTGTAGCAGTTGGCTAGGATACTGTATTGAAAACAATTCGGCAGCAGCGTCTAGATTCAGAGAGAAAGTGCTATCATGGATTAGCCATGTTTAACATGGACTTACAGCAGGGGCATGGGGTCACTGTCTGTGTATTTGCTATCCCTGTGGGAAACACTGTGTAAGCAATAGAAGTAGCTACCAGCAGGTGAATTACGGGGCCCGGTTATAGTGGAATGGGCGGGCAGGCCGGGTTTGACTAACCCCAGGAGACGGGAGATATGCATACGCGTGTTTGTGTATGTATACCTGTATATGTGTGTACAAGTACACACACACACACACACATACACACACACAGACACGCACGCTTTATTATGGCTTTTCCATTAATAAGAAACCTCATTATAATAAAAAGCATAAATAGTTATCATTTACTAATGAGATTGTTTAAATGAGATTTCGACCATTAAACCTTTTTAAGACTTTATTTATTTACTAGAAAGAGAGAGAGCGAGCGAGAGAGAGAGAGCATGAGTGGAGTGGGGGGAGGGGCAGAGGGAGACGGAGAAGCAGAGAGAGAAGCAGACTCCTCGCTGAGCAGGGAGCCTGACTCGGAGCCTGATCCCAGGACCCCGAGATCATGACCTAAGCTGAAGGCAGACGCTTAACTGACTGAGCCCCCAGACGCCCCTAAATGGCTTTGAAAGAGACTTTTTGGCTTATCCAGTCAGTTTCCTTTCAGAAAGGGGAAATTCAAAAGGTTTACTTGGTTAACCCTTGTGCTCTGAGACAGACATTCATAACTTGAAAATTGCATATAGAAAGAAGTTACCTCCCTGATGGACACTCATAAGATCTGTTTTTTCTCAGTCCTGTGACACCCAAAGATGTTGTGAGATGTAACAGAAATATTTAAAGCAATAACAATAATCAGGCCCAAAGTAAACGTCCCCATGAGGAGTCGGATGCAAGCGTTGAGCCCTCAAGCAACTGCCCTCCCTTACACATTTGTTCACCTGCGTATGCCTTTATTCCACAGATGTACTTCAGGCTTACTATATGCTTTATGCTATGCTTATACTGCTCTTTGCTAAGCAGTTGAGACACAATGGAAAACAAAAACAAACCTGCTCCCTGTTCTCATGCAGTTTGAAGACTGGCACAGGAGTCAGTGACAGAGTTGAGTAAGTATGTGCAGTGGGAGGAGGGAACAGAGGGCTGAGAGCACATCACGGAGACAGGGACCTGGACCTGGGCCCGGGCCTGCTGTCCCGGAGTGTTTTACCACGGCTGGGGAACTCTGGGGCATGCATCTGCTTTGGTATTTGCTGCAGAGCTTTAGAGGAACTCCTACCCCAGAGCCCTGGCAGATAATAGCACTTGAGCCTAAACCTGAGATCCGCACTGCATGGAACGTGGGCTTCAGAACCTCCCTGCCTGTCCACCCCCCAGACCTTGTTATCAGAGCTCCCTCCTCTTTGCCTGCAATGCTTTGTCTTAAAACAGACTTAATTAACAGCCTTTTGATTTCACAACTTCTTTGCTACAAGCAGCTCTCTTGGCAGTGGGCAGAAATAAAGCTGTATTCTCTGAGACTCGGGAGGCTCTTCATGACTTCCCTGGATCTTTAAGAGCATTTTTCTAGAAGTAATTTTATTGGCCTCCATGAACACTCTCACCCATTGTGCCCATCACATTCTTAATCTTCACGAAGTGTGCTTGTTTGCTTCCGATTTCAAATGTCTTTTCTGTATGTATGAACCAGTACTTTTTTTTTAAGATTTTTATTTATTTATTTATTTATTTATTTATTTATTTATTTATTTATTTGACAGAGACACAGCGAGAGAGGGAACACAAGCAGGGGGAGTGGGAGAGGGAGAAGCAGGCTTCCCGTGGAGCAGCGAGCCGGATGCTGGGCTCGATCCCAGAACCCTGGGATCATGACCTGAGCCGAAGGCAGACGCTTAATGACTGAGCCACCCAGGCGCCCCTGAACTAGTAATTTTTAAGCAGACATATTGGATATAATATTGCCTCGTGTGTTACTCCGTCAGACGGTTATGTGCCTCTTCCTGTCACTGTGCACGCACCTGCCTTTAAACACAGAGAATGGAGGGGCGCCTGGGTGGCTCAGTCGGTTAAGTGTCTGCCTTCAGCTCAGGTCATGATCTGAGAGTCCTGGGATGGAGCCCCACATTGGGCTCCCTGCTCAGCGGGGAGCCTGCTTCTCCCTCTGCCTATTGTTGCCCCTGCTCGTGCGTGCCCGTGCTCTCTCTCTGACAAATGAATAAACAAAATCTAAAAACAAACAAACACAGAGAATGGGGAGGCGGGGCCCAGAGACATCAGTGTGGGAGCCCGTGGTGGTGCAGAGGCCATCCCACACCAACTCGGGCTCTTGGCCGCCTCGGCTGATCACAGCAATGTAAACAAACATCTTTGTCTGTGGCACAGTCCAATGACTTAGAATGACATTGTGTCATGTTGGCATTTGGGGCTTTTCCTCAGAGTCTAGCATCACCAGGAGGCTTGTGCCCAGCGAGGTGGATATCTGGTTTTATAATATGAAGATGCTCAGCAGTTTCTAAGAATCGTTATTTGCTTTTCTGTGTTTTTTTTTAAAATATTTTATTTATTTGAGAGAAAGAGACAGAGAGAGAAAGAGAGCACAAGCAGGGGGAGCGGCAGAGGCAGAGGGAGAAGCAGATTCTCTGCTGAGCAGGGAACCCGATGCAGGGCTCAGGTCATGATCCTGGGGTGATGACCTGAGCCGAAGGCAGATGCTTAACCAACTGAGCCACCCAGGAGCCCCTACTTTTCTGTTTCTGTACACGTTTTGTTTCCTCAGATGGACTGTAAGCTTCTTGAGAAGTGTCCTTCAATGACACACTGTAGTGGAATAATACTTATTGATGATGGTTCTGGTAACGACAGAAGTCTCTGCTGTCCCTTCCTTCGCCCTCTGCCACTGAAGAGTGTTGTTCACTGAAGACCCGACCCACAGCCCACTGCTCAGCCCACTTCTGCAGTCTAAGGATAAAGTTAGCACACGGAATTCTGTTTCTTCCCGTTTTTTTTTTCTTCCTCCGCTAACGTCTGTAAATTCACTTGTACTGCTTCTTAGGTCTTAGGGTTGTTTGGGACCCCCTGTAGAGGGTTCATAGTATATATTATATCCAACTGTCTGCAGATTCAATAACATTTTTTTAAAGATTTTATTTATTTGACAGTGAGAGCAGGAACCACAAGCAGGGGGAGTGGGAGAGGGAGAAGCAGGCTTCCCGCTGAGCAGGGAACCCGATGTGGGGCTCCACCCTGGGACCATGACCTGAGCCGAAGGCAGACGCTTAACAACTGAGCCACCCAAGCACCCCTCAATAACATATTTTTAAGTACCACATTGCTGGGAGAATAAAGATGCCTTGCAACTTTTTTGCTCATGTATCCCAGGGAAGGCAGTGGATGTGTTAATTCTCAGCCAGGCAGGTGTTAAAAATAAATGTCGTTGCCTATTGATGATTTAAACTTAAATTTAAAATCCTGGCTTCCTTGGCCTGGCAAAGCAGAAATGAACACAGCTGAATCTGATGTCCTCAGCTAGCTGATCTCCACCAGCCCTCCCTCCGGCCCCCCAGCAGAGTGGAAATAATGATGGTTCATCTTCATGCCTCTTACCTCCATCCCTGTCCACGCCCTGTGCTTGCTGAGTTGAGTTAGCCTTTAAATCTGAGCCTGGGCAATTCTCCCACGGGCGAGTGTTTTCCTTTTGGTTTCTAGAAAGTGGATGGATCTTTCTTATCTTTTTTCTTCCCCTAGTTTGATTCTGTCTAAATTCTGTTTCCCATTTAAGACTTTGGAAATTAAATCCTTCTCTTTTAGATTAAAATGGGCTCAAGAAACTCATTAAATTCTTCCCAACCCTAATCCTTTACTTCTTCTGTGGGACTGCTCCTTCACACAGTAACATGAGCCAAAGCGCCCACTCAAATCCCCAAGTAATTTGTTTTCCCCTAGCGGTAATCTTCCTGCCTTCCACAATTTATTGAATTTATCCTTAAGGAGACTAGCTCCACGAGGGTCTCAAACAGCAGCTCTTCCTTTCTCTCATTCTGATTCCATAGCCTGAACCCATACCTTTCCAATGGGTGCTGTTTTCCTCGGTTTCCCCTGCTGCTCCACACGTTTCCCCTCAGTGCTGTCTCGCTTCCTCCTAGCGCCAGTGGTGGCAACAACATGCCATGGGAAACGCCTTTAATAGAGAGCAGGGTCCAAAGGCAGTTGGCCAAATGGCACTTTGTTGGCTGGCCTGGTCCACTGATCATCCATATTTAATGTTTGCAGTTACAGACGGCCTTGCAAGGGCTGGCATAACAATAATGATAATTGGCATCTATTTGAACATTTACTGTGCGCCAGCCACGGTGTTAAATACTTGAATAAACATCTCATTTAATTTTCACGAAATCCTAGGAGGAAGCTAGTGTGATCACCCCCATTTTATGTAAGAGGAAATTAAGCGAGGTTTGGAGAATTTAACTAGCTTGTAGGTGGTAGAGCTGAAATGCGGACCTGGCGGGGCTAGTTCTGAAACCCTTGCAGCAGTTGGGTGAGTGAAAGGCCCAAGTTAAGGAGTCCACGTCTGAATTCTGCTCTACAATGTGCCAGGCGGTCCTCGACCTTCTCCTTCCCTGAAGTTGTAAATAGCATCATCGACCTTTCAGAGTCATTGTGAAAATACGATTAATGATTATGAAGTGCTTAGCATGGTGCTTGGCACATAGTAGGTACTCAGTCTGTGGTAAATATTATTATAACTGTTCTTACTTCTACTTGGGTATTATTAAGTCTTCCCCATTTATGGTGTCACATCTTCTTCAAAGATATGTTTTCTTCTTGAAATATATTTTAGTCTCTTGCCTCTACCTTATCAGTCACCTTTTTGTTTGTCCAGATTCCTGTGGAACATGAAAAAATACATGAAGGAAGGACTTGTATAGAGTGGGGTAATCAATTGGTATAGCTGATACTCTTAAAAACGGAGATGCGAATTCCGATTGATCTGAAGAGAGGAAATTCAAGTTCAAGTTTAAATTTGAACTTGATGATCCATTCTAGTGGACCAGAATATGTCACCATGGTCTCAGATGAAAGCCAAAAGGAAAGGAAAAAGGCAAAGTGTACATCAGAGAATGAGAGCTCTCTCCAGGAAAGAGATATTTATAGCATCTCGATGCAACAAAAGCACTTTCATCTTAATTCACTGAAAAGTACTCCTCAGCTTCAGAGAGCTCTAGTCTGGTCATCTGGGATATCCTTTTTGGATAATTTCCTCTGGTTCTCTTTTCCCTGCCATTGGTATTGCTTCCATAATTTTCTAATTCAAATACAATGGAAGCCACTCATTCCCCCCCATTTCTCTCATGTACTGCTCAGCATACCTGACTCCAGTTGTCATAAGAACTCGATTCTGGTCTCTCAGCTGGTGGGCAATAGTTTCACAAGGCAATTCTTACTAATAATGAAAACCCACACAGCACTCGCAGCCAGGCATCGTTCTGTGCCCTCCGTAGGTATTAAGCCATTTAATTTTCACAATACCCTCAGGAGGGAGGTACTGTTACCATTCCCGTCTTGCAAACAAACTGAAGCATAGATTTAATGACTCACCTAGGGTTATATGACTGGCATTTGATCCTACGTAGCCTGTGTTTAGTGTCTATCCTCTTAACCACCGCCCCATACTGCCTCTTACCTGCCTCAGTTACATGCAGTACTCCCTGATACTTTCGATTCCACTTTATGTTTTATTATTTTATTTTTTTAAATGGTGTCTGGGAGTGGCTCACGAAATGCTTTCACAATTCTAATGGGTACCGCGACCTGAAGTTTGAAAACCCTTGGCTGGATCTCCTCTCTTGTGAGATGGACACAGCAGGCTGCTTCAGCCAGGTGCCTGAACATTCCATTCATGTCTCCGCTGGTTCTGGTGCTGTGCTCACTCAGCAACCCGGTGCTTAGGATTTGGCCCTCCACAGAGGTCTGCCTGCCGTGAAAGAATGCACTGGGCATGTGGACTTTGAGGATCCTTGTGAATTAGTAAACTGTCTCTCTAGTTTTGGCTATGAGGCTGGATAACACGAATCTGCCCCCAAGAAATGGGTTGTGAGAAATGGGGTCACTGGATCAGAGTCAGTGCCAGTGAGGCTGAAGGCTGTGCCCCTTCAAGGTCTCGCTGTGACGTCTTTTGTAGGACAGCCCACAAGATTTCTCGCAGGGGTGGTGATTCCCAACACCGAGCATGGTTTGAACTTCCGTGGCACTGAGCACCATCTGCTCCACGGTCAGAAAGAGAGCCCAGCACCCTTTTCTTTAGCAGGACGTGTCCTCGTTGACACACATTTTGTGAGAAAAGAAATGGATGCTACTTTCCCACCTGAGCTCTGTTACACTACATGAATAAATGCAGTGCATCCTCTGCAAATAATTGATTGAAATGAGATCCCTTTCCCTCTCAACCCAGCCGGTCTCCCTCCTAAGGTGGTATCCAATGGGGCCATGCCTTATGCATCTCTATGATTACACATTAATTTCTTGAGAACTAGCAAATGATACCTACATTTTTCAAGCATGTTTGGTTATGCTAAATAATTGATTGCATCTTTTATTTATAAAAATTTACTTGTTGGAAGTTCAGACAGAGGTTCTGCCAGCCCATCGTCTCTACTGGATTTCAGCTTCCCGGCATGAAGTCCAAAAACTCACCTACAGATTTCAGTCTTTGAAAGCTTTTAGGCGAGCAGCCAGATGAAGTCCTGCATTCCAGACAAGGGAGACTGGCTGTAAGCCAAAGGACGCCGGTACAGATCTCTTCCCATGGTCCTGGGATGAAGCTTGCCAAGGCCTGAAGCCCCCGGGGAGACCTATGTGCAGGTTTATAGGCTCCATGGCTGCTCTGTCCTAACCAAGGAGCCGCTGGGGACTTTGTGGACCTGGATAAATATAATCACATGATGAGATAAGTTATAAGCCCACCGAGTTTGTATGAGTAGGAGGATAATGGGAGCAAAGAGAAATATGGGTAACGGGCAAAGAGAACTGCACAAAGAGAACTTTTTTTGTCTCTTGGAGACTGTATTCCTGAGAAATGGCAAATAAACAAAGTAAATGTTATTAGCACATCCAATGAATACAATTAGTGATGTGATGAGAATATTACTTTTCCCCTCCCCTCAATTACCCTTTTAAATTTTATTTAATAAGGCAAGGTTGATGTGAAAACTCAGCAGGCTTCTGACTTTTCATTCTTAGGAAGTAGACAGTACACGTGTTGTTTAAGTTGAACTCTGTCTCAAGTCAGAAATCATAACGTCCAGCCCAAGGTGAGGACCAAACCTTTGAACCTGATTTAACGTCAACCCCCCTTCTTTCCCCATCTGAAGCCTGCCTCGGGCTGGGGGGGCTGCCATGGGAAGGGTTGGTGGGTAGCTGGCAGCCTCTCCACAGTCTCTGCCTTATGCTTTTCTCCTATCTGCAGTTCTCAGTTTGCTAGCTAGTTTCTGAGTGCCCAGGACCGGGTGGCAGGTAAGGAGTCAGGGACAAGGGAGCCAACAAAGTGGGTTCACCACTTTCTGAGCATGGCTAGTGTTTCATGTGGACCCTTTCCCTTGTTGAGTGTTGTGGTGGGTTCTTCAGAAACTCCTATTATTGTCCATCCCTCTCCTGCACTTCTCGGGGGCATATGAAGATGTATCTTTATTGGAGGAGGTCCCTCTGCATTTCTTCCTAAGACCCGAGCAATCCAATGCCCACCTCCAGCTTCTTGCTGCTGGGGTCTCTCTGCCCCTCTAGGTGGTCCTATGAGAATGCCCAAGCTGCCACACACCAGCTCTCCCTTCTGAGTGACCATATTTAGTCCACAGGACACCCCTTGCCTGAGAAACCCCACAAAAGCAGACCAGTCTCCTGTGCCCCTCCACCCTACTGTCACGGCCCACTCTGGGTGTCAAAAGTACAAAGCTAGGACCCATAATGTGGGCTGTTTCCTGAATGTATTTTCAAAATACTCCAAGTGGTCCACATAAGCCTGTTTCTCTGGGCTTCAGATGAAGGAGATACAGCTCTAGCCCCTCTTTCCTTGGGGTGTCCAGGGGACATTCACAGCTCATCAACAGCTCTTCCCCCCAAAAAGCTTTTTACTTGTCTCTCTCCACCATACCACCCTCAGACCCCTTTTCATAGCCTTAATCTGGACAAGGCATTCCAGAGGGAAGGAGCCAGGTCTCAAAATTTCCTTTGTGAATTCTGTATAAGGGGGCTTGTTCCAGATTCACATGGGTATCTGATATCTATCATATTGGGGCCTCAGCCAAAATAGAAGCAGAAAGAATCCCATTCTAGTATCTTATTCCGTAAACAACAAAGGTAAAAGTGTGCATTTCAGTTATCTGGTGCTGCTGAACACCATGAAACCGAGTGGCTTAAAACAACACCGGTCTGTCCTGTCCCACAGATCGTGGGTCGGCTGTGTCACCCCTCTGCGGGTCTCACCGGGGTCTCACCGGGGTCGGCTGCATCACCCGTCTGTGGATCTCACCGGGGTCTCACCGGGGTCGGCTGCGTCACCCCTCTGCGGGTCTCACCGGGGTCTCACCGGGGTCGGCTGCATCACCCGTCTGCGGGTCTCACCGGGGTCTCACCGGGGTCGGCTGCGTCACCCCTCTGCGGGTCTCACCGGGGTCTCACCGGGGTCGGCTGCATCACCTCTCTGCAGGTCTCACCGGGCCTGCTCCTGCTACTGCACTGAGCTGCATGGTCAGCCATCGCTCACGTGGCTGACACTTAGTGTGGCCTGGGGGCTGGGTGTCTCAGTCCTTGCTCTCATGGCATCTCATTGTCTGGTGGGCTAACCCAGCTTCTTTCCATGGCGATCTGGGAAACATTTCAAGAAACCGAAGCAGGAGCTATAAGGCCTTTTGAGGCCTTGGCTCTGGAAA
This sequence comes from Callorhinus ursinus, assembly GCF_003265705.2. NCBI lineage: Eukaryota > Metazoa > Chordata > Mammalia > Carnivora > Otariidae > Callorhinus > Callorhinus ursinus. The sequence continues at coordinate 66,656,159 of NW_027397066.1, read as the reverse complement.
TCACACAGAATCACTACCCTACATTTTGTTGGCCAAAGCAAAACCACAAGACCAGCTGAGACTCAACAGGTGGGGGAACAAAAAGACTCTGCCATTAACATTTACATCTTTAGCTCTCCCCAGTTCACTGCAGGGATTTCTGCCTCTGCTAACTTGAGCAGATATAGAGTGGAGGGTTAGGGGAGGGATTAAAATGAGTCCATGTTGGTTTGATGGGCTTATATTTGGAAGGGTAGAAAGGAAGGAAGAGAAAAGATCCAGAAGGTAAGACCCAGGGGAAGAAAGCAGAGCCAACCAAGGGAGGGTTTGGGAGGCATTTGGGGGGGGGGCGGGTTGGGATGGACCACAGGCTGGGAATTAGGAGCCCTTGTTGTAGAGAACAGGCCAGACTGGTTCTTTCATTCATGAAGGTAGGAGCAGACAATGTCTGTGTGTGAACTGGGGGGTGAGACCTTCTGGAGCTTATTGTGAAGAGACTTTACCATAGATTGGATTCCTCTTCTCCCACCTGCCCCCTGGACACACTTCCCGCCCCCATCCTTCCTTTCCTCTGATGTGCTCACAGGGAAGGTGAGTCCCAGGAGAGGTGCGGGGTACTGGCAGACAAGTCCATCCTCAGGGGTGAAGTTTCTAGAAGAGGTGAGTGGGAGAAGCTGGAGGACCCAGGCGATTGTCAGCTCCATCAGTCTGCTGTGGGCTGCAGATTCAAAGCTCAGGATTTTCATTTTTAAAACCATTTCTAAAGGCTTGCAATGCGGATGCGTGATGTGTGTTTATCTAGAGTCTAAGCTGAAAGGGCCTGTGTTTCCCATCAGATGCCCCAGGGGGAAGGGAGCAGGGGCTAGTGACATTGGAAGGGCAGGTCACTTCGCTGAGAAATGAAGTGCTCGGGGCTTGTTTTCAGCGGCAAAGGTGAGCAGACTCACACAGCAGACTGTTGACTCCGATTAGTACCCTTGGGGGGAGCACAGAACCTTTACCTGCCCTATATTTTCAACGAACACACAAAATCTATAGAATTTATTTTTCACTTTCAGAGAAGAGATATATGCCTGCCTTTAGGAGAATATTCCATGCTTTTTTTTTTTTTAAGTACTTTTTAAATTGTGGCTTTTCATTATCAAAAAGGCTAAGCTCAAGCTTTGACAGCTGCCCCCGGCCCCCACCATCTGACTCCCTCCTAAATTACTCTGTAATCCTGCTGTCGTCTTTAAAACCTTTGCCCTTCTGAATCTGAAGCACATTTCTTTCAGCAAACACGTGGCCATAGACACTTGAGAGCAGAACTGGGTGAGTTTGGAGCGTGCCTGCATCACCTCCCCCTTTGCTGCCCTCCTCCACTGTCCCCCACAGCTGGGCCCCTTTGCAGAGGCCGCCCCAGGCTGGAGTGCAGAGCCAGTGACCACGGCCTCACTGCCGAGAGGCTGCCGGTAGGGGGTGTTGTGTCTACACCTGCGCCCCAAGTATGCTGACACCACCAGGCTTCTTAAGTTGTTAGACATTTAAAGCTGAAGGGGACGTTAGAACCCATGTTACCTGTGCGTTTCCTTTGCCCATGAGGAACTTATGGTCCAGAGAGATGAGTTAGTGGTAGAAGTTGGGCCAAAACACAGGCCTCTTGACTTCCAGGCTGGGATCCCTACCCTCCAGTCCTCCTCCTCAGCACATCCCCACCTCTGGCTCTTGTGTGGTCTCAAATATCTTACCAGTGTTAAGAGGAACAGGGCTTGGGCTATTAGAAAAGAACAGAAGATGGTAAGGTGCTTGCTGCGGTTTGCCTGGGAAAGCACAGTTTGGGGCTTTTTGCATTTGGCCTCCTAGGAATAGTCAACTCTTAACTAGTAGGGATAAGATTAAACTGGGTGGTGGTTTGTTTGTTTTGTTTTGTTTTGTTTTTTTAATAGTTAAAAATAGCACACCTGTGGCAAAACTTGCAATTTATTACAAATCATCAAAATAGTCACCCATCCTATGTGAGGTGAGATGTCACAGTGTCAGTCTTGTCTGTTCTCACCAGCTGGGTGATCTTGGCCAGGTTTTTAAATGTCACTTTGCCTCATCTGTAAAATGGGATGATAGTGTGGGTGCAGGTTGAATGAGATAAGGCATTTAGGTGCTTATCTTAGGCCATGGCATATTCTAAGTGCTCAACAATGGAACTCTTTGGCACTTACAACTTGGAACTACAACGTGGTTGTGTCTACTACAAGAGAGAAGTGCACCTTCTCCCCACTAGTTAGCTATGTAGCTCTGCGGAGTAGCTTCTCCGCCATCTTCCAGTCACCTCTCCAGAGACCCAAAGGTGTGGCCAGGAGTTAGCCAGGTTGAGGGAGTGGGAAGTGGGTAGGAAATGGCAGAAGGCGTGAGTGAGTGGCTACATAAGGTGAGCTTGTGGTGAGACAGAGCTGAGTGAGGGGGGACGCATGCTGGGATGACTTCTTTCCCAACTTGGGATCCTTCTTATAGGCAAGAAAAAAAAAGCCAAGGGATAGGCAACAATAACTTTTTTAAAAAAAGATAAATAAATATCTTTGGCCACTTTTTATCAAATAATTTGTGCGATGTTTAGCATTTCTTGTACAGTTCTTAATTTTTGTTGTTTTTTTACAGTTTTGTGGGATGTCTGCCAAAGGTAAATATATTTCTAGAGAGCAGATATCCCTTGAACCAATTAAATTGGCCTTATGTCCATTCCATAACATATTTCAAATACTGAAGTTTTGTTTTGATTTAATTTAGTCTTGGCCATGACCTGGTTTTCCTCCCTTGTCATCCTACCCCAGGGTGCCACAGATATCATCTTGACTTCGGTTCTTCCTTCTCTTTCCAGATTCTCATCCCCTAGTCATAGAATGCTGTGTGATCACAATATGGAAATGATGCCCTACCATGAAGGCACCATATAAATCGGAGATGCCCAGAAAGGCAAACATGAAAATGGTTTCCCTGATTTTTTTAAAGATGTATTTATTTATTTGAGACAGAGATAGAGCACGAGAGAGGGCCCAAGCAGGGGAGGGGCAGAAGCAGACTCCATGCTGAGCAGAGAGCCCAATGCCAGGCTCCATGCAGGGCTCCATCCTAGGACCCCGGCCGAAGGCAGACGCTCAACCCATTGAGCTACCCAGGCGCCCCACTTTCCCTGATTTTTTTCTCTAGTAGCACATGATACAACAATGAATAATTGCTGGATATATGTGACAAATCGGGAACCGAGTTCGTTAGGGAGCTGGGGAACTTAAAAATCAGTCTGCCTTCAGGAAAATGTATGAGGGGATTACAGTGTGCAGCCACCAGTAAATAGGGCGCCAGGAACCTGGGCTGAATTGATGATCTTCTGCCTGACTGGAACCTGCGTGGACTGAGCAAAACTTTCTTGAATCAAAGTGACTTAGGGGGGAAGTTGTTTGTGATAAGTAGAATGGATAGAAAAAATGAACATCCAGGATCTCTAGGGAATGAAACCAAATCCACAAGGGCAATTCTATTTCTACTGCATTCACGGTCAAAAAAATCTGAGCATGTCCTTCACACAAGAGGCAATGCAAATAGAAAACAAACCCGTGGAAAAGGATTCAGCCTCCCTAGTAATTATAGGAACTTAAAGCACAAAGTCACGCAATGCCAGTTAAACTGGTAAAAGCAAATTATAATTACAAAATCAAAATCTGGCAAGGCTTTTGAGAAAGCTGTATTCTCATAGTCACATAAATTAGTACAATATTTCTGGAAAGCAACATGGCAAAGTGTAATGAGCCATGAAATATCACATCCTTGGGCCTGGTAAACATATGCTTGGGACTGTATTCTGAATAGATAACTCAAAAGAAGAAAAATAGTTGGGGGGGAGGAAGCAGACAAAAAGAAAAATGGAAAAAAAATACCTAAAACTGATGAAATAAGAGCATACTATGGTATAAAAGGAAAAATAGTATTATTATGAAGAATGTTACAATTAATTATATATATATATATACAATTAAAATTATATTTATTTTTAGAATGGTTTTCACAAAAACACACAAAAGAAGCCAGAATCATTTTTTGTGACTGTAGCCATCATTTAAGTGAATTTGTAATAAATCTAGGCCAGTTATGAGCCAAATACATGATTTTGAATGACATATATAATTGTTTTACTTTGTTTGTGGTGCTATATATGTATGTATAAAATCAAGGAAAATATTCTGGATATTAATTGTTAATAATAGTATAATTACATACTTTCTAAAGCTACCAAATGTCAAATTAATACTGTTTCAAGTATGATGCCATCGTAATTTCTGTGAGGATTTTAATATAGAATTTTAAATCATAGCTATTAAATGCCAGCTGATGGTGACGGATAAAAAAAAAGAATGTTACAGATGTGTGTTATGAAAACAAATAGAAATGGGATATAAAATAATGCTAAGCAAAAAATAGCTAAGCTCAAATTATGTGAATATTGACTACAGGTGTGTTTCAAAAATAAAAGGCCCAAGCAACAATAAAACTAAAAAGAGATTATTCACTTTTGCTACATGGCAGGATGACGTGAATTTGATTTTTCTGTTGCTTTGACACTTGCGTTTATCTTTCTCAAAACACAATTTTAAAGGCTGCTCTCTATATAATTTACATTTAATATAAATATATAATTTAATATATAACTTATCAAGGATAGAAACATGGTAAACTCTTAGCTCTCCATCATGTGGTTTCTCATAGCTGCCCAGATCTTTTTTTTTTAAAGATTTTTTAAATTTATTTGTCAGAGAGAGAGAGAGCACAAGTAAGGGGAGCAGAGGGGGAGGGAGAAGCAGGCTCTCCGCAGAGCAGGGAGTCCGACGCGGGGCTTGATCCCAGGTCCCTGGGATCATGACCTGAGCCAAAGGTAGATGCTTAACAACTGAGCCACCCAGGCGCCGCTCACAGCTGCCCAAATCTTAAACGTGGGCCGGAATAGCTCAGAAGCTGCATCTCCTTGCTGCACAGCTTCCCTGCTGATTATGCAGAGGGAATGTGTTATCTCTAGGAGGCTTGAGTGAGTGTGGGAGAAAATCATGTCAAATTAGCTATCTGGTTGGCTCATCTGATGCCGGAGCTTTATCTACTTGGACCTGGTGCTTGGATCCTTTGGGCATTTCTGGAAGAGAAAGAGGCCAGCATGGGAGAGAGGAAGGAGGCAGAGTGTTGGCTCCTTCCTCCACTCAGAAGAATCTCTCCCCTTAATTGAGTCAATACATTTCAGCATCGTAGGCTTCCTTTTCCTTCTGGCCCCATCCTCCTTGCCCCACAAGCTTGGCATCCTCTGGTGGTTATTCCTGCTATTTTATCCACCTCTGAGAGTGACAATAACCCTAATAAAATAGAGTCATGCAGGGGCGCCTGGGTGGCTCAGTCGTTAAGCGTCTGCCTTCGGCTCGGGTCATGATCCCAGGGTCCTGGGATCGAGTCCCGCATCGGGCTCCCTGCTCTGCGGGAAGCCTGCTTCTCCCTCTCCCACTCCCCCTGCTTGTGTTCCCTCTCTCGCTGTGTCTCTCTCTGTCAAATAAATAAATAAAATCTTTAAAAAAAAAAATAGAGTCATGCATTTCCTCTAGGTAGCTAGACGGTCTTAAGGGTTTAGACACAGACTAAATAGACACAGACAAGTCATTCTTTTGACTCTTGGCCATGTGTCTCGTCCTTGCTCCGGGGTCGGCAGGGCCCTGAATCTCACAGGTCTCACCGTACTTGCTTCTGTGCCGCCGCGGACATTCGCGAGTCTCTGTACTTTGACACAGAATTCTGCTTACGCCAGGCAGTTCTCAAAGTCAGAGCTGATGGGCCTGGGTCAACACCATCTGCTTTCACGGGATGATTAAATCTGCACCTGAGCCCCAGAGTGAAGAGACTCACATTTCCTCCCTCGGGTGTGCACAAAATGCTTTTCCTGCAGAAGGGAGAAGGGGCAGGGACCCGGATGAGGTTTTACCTGAGAAGCTGTCACACAGTTCTCAGGCTGGTGTTCCCAGATCCTTTTTTCCCCTCTCTTCTCCCCTTTCTTCCTTCTCCCCCCCGCCACCCGGCCCCACCCCACAAATTAGAGGCCTTCAAGATAATAAGATGACATTTATTGAGCGTGTGCTGTGGTCAGGCACGATTATGTGATAGTAACCTCCTCAGTCTCTACGACTGCCCTGTGACGTAGATGGGTACAGCTATCTTCATTTTACAGCCGAGGAAACAGGCACAGAAAGGCTGTTACTTGTTCAAGCTCACGGAATGGTAGAACCAAGCCTCAAACCCCAGCGATCGGCCCAAGTGCCGGCTCTTGGCTACTGAGCTGTGCTGCCTCATGACAGGGAGCCAGGCCAACCTTGCCTGTGCTCTGGGAAGAGGACACCAAAGCCAAGTGAGGAGTAGGGTGGAGGGGCATGCGTGTGTGTGTGTGTGTGTGTGTGTGTGTGTGTGTGTGTGTGTGTAGAGCCTGACCTGTCATTCTGTCATTTACTCTGTGATTACACCAAGTTGCCTAACCCTCTGTTCACAGTTTTCTCATTTGTAAAATTGCAAGGACATTCATAGTACTTAACTCCTCAGAGGGTTCCTGTGATGATTAAGTGTGTTACTAAAATCCTTAGAACAGTGGCTGGTGCAGAGTTACTATGCTTAACCAACGGCCATTTTCATCACCATCATCATCACCGTTTGTGTGGATGTACAGGAACCACCGCCTCATCTCTTTCCTAGACCGGTGGTGATGAATACAGCATTTCTTTTTCTTTTCTTTTTTTTTTTTTTTAAGATTTTATTTATTTATTTGACACAGAGAGACAGAGAGCGCACAAGCAGGGAGAGCAGCAGGGCAGAGGGAGAGGGAGAAGCAGACTCCCCACTGAGCAAGAAGCCCAATGCAGGACTCGATCCCAGGACCCTGGGATCATGACCTGAGCTGAAGGCAGACGCTTAACCGACCGAGCCAGCATTTCTAACAAGTCCCAGGCGCTGCCACCCTGCTTCTTTTCTGAGAACCACACTGAGAACCACTGAGGAAGAAGATCCAGAAGCTCCCCCTTTCCCAGCAACTAGAGTTCCATTTCTCTCCCTGAGCTCTGTCCCTGGGGTCCTTGCACTTGCTGACTTGGCCTGGAGTGGGGGACCCAGGGCCTGAGGCCCAGCTTGCAGGGCTAGCAGTAACATGTGGAAGAGCCGCCCCAGAACCGGTCAGCAGGATCTGACCGTGAAGTTTCAGCCAGCTGGGGACTCAAGCTGGCGAGCAGGCTGGGCCATAAATGCTGAACGCATAGGCACCAAAACCCACGTGGATGAGTGGCTCCACGAATATACTCGGCAGGTGTCTTGGGAGGTAATAGGAGAAGTAAAAGAATCTTCCTCCCGAGAAGAGGTCCTTTGAGCAAAGATGGAGATGAGGAAGGTAAGTGAGTAGAGGAGGGAGAGAGACCCTAATTTACAACATTTATGGTTGGAATTGTAGAGTTTGTAAGAAGCAAAAGCTGGAGGCGCCTTGGTCTGATCCAGAGTGAGGACAGCTCGCCTCTTCCAAAGTCAAGGGTGGCCTGGTATACATGAGGAGAAGGTGATTTTGCTACCAGGGGAGGGAAGGGAGTGAGGAGTAGGTTGGCTTGTTTGGGGGCCTTAGATTTGTGAGGCTGTGAGGTCTGCCTTCTCTCCAGCTCACTCTGTCTTAGTGGACAGAGCACTCCCCATCCAGGGCTCCAAACCCTCGAACCCACCCTCATGGAACTGAGCTGCCTGGAAACCCCTGGAAGGGTGTGCATGGGAAGCAGATGAGCTTTGAAAATAAGACTTCTGCTTCTTGGCTGCAAGGCCCGAGCTGGGATGTGACTCCAAGTCCAGGAGCATGTGCTCCCCGGGATGCGTTTTGTTCTTTTAGCTGCTCTAGCTGCTCTGGGCTCTCACAGCCCCAAGCCCTGCCCTAGAGCGGCTCACAGCACGAGTCATGGCACAGAGGCTGAAAGGCTTTGAGAAAGTTACCCCTGGATTAGGACGCGGGAGGAGGAGTGAGCTGGCGCCTTCTCCAGGTGACCTGCTCTGGGCTCTCGGGCCCTGCAGGCTCTTCAGAGCTGTCCTAGCCAGGCTGGGCCCCTGCCAGGCCTCGGCGCAGCCGCTGTGTCCCGCACCTTGGACTCTTGACAACGGTGAAATATTTGCTGCTGCTGGCTCCAGGCAGTTGGCTAGCAAGAGAAGTCACCCAGGGGAATACTGCTCTACCTCCCACACCCCGCCCTGGATTTTGTGCTCAAGAACGGTAGGCTTGGTGGATCCTCTGCATCTGGATCACGGAGCTGAAAATGAAAATGAAATGAAAGGCTGGGAAAGCAGTGGACCATCCGGATAGGATGAGCATCTACCTGGCTGGTAGTCGATGGGTCTGGGGGCCTCCTTGCACCCCAGGCCAGACGGTTAGACTTGCTTTGGGGAACCTTCCCTAGAAGAAGCAGTATTTCAAGAGCGTAAGCTCTTCGTGTACAAGAAGCTGGTGGTATATTTAAAATTCTTTCTCTTAAACGTATCCCTTCCGCCATTCCCACTTCCAAGGATTCCAGGAATGTTTACTGTTCCATTGGCAAAGTTTTCTCGCTCAGCTGCACAGCTGTGTGCTGTTGCTATGGAGGTGGGGGGCGTCCAGAGCTGACTCCTCTTCCCCGGGGGCTCACAGGGCAGTTTATCAGACGCTGCATAGATACAAGGCAAAGTGCCTGACCCGGACCCTCTTGAATCCTACCCTGGGGCTCAACAGCCACCTGCCCAGCCTCCAACTCGGCCGAACCTCCGTGCTCCCCAAATGGCCTTCTTGGTTCTCCCCACCCCCTGAAGTACAGCTCCTCCTCTCTTCCAGGAAACCCTACCTCACCCTTCCAGCCTCAGGCGGATCCTGCTGGCTTCTGAGCAGCAGCTAGCTCATCTTCACGGTCTTGGCCACTTGTCACTCCTTTGGGTTGGGTACCACTTGGCGGCTTGGATTCTTTCATTTCAGTGTTGCAGTTTCCGCTTTTGGAAGCCCAAAGCTGGTTTTTCCATTTATGGGGCGGACTGGTGAGGTCCGGACGACAGAGCTATGGCTCCCTTCGCCTTTCTCCAAGCACGTCTATGCCCTTCTCCCTCCCCTCTGCCTGGGAAATCCCCATTCATTCTCAAAAACCCGGCCAGAAACCACTTCCTCTCTGTAGCCTCCTGACTCCTCCAGAGAGAGGGACTCACTCCTACCTGCAGCTCTTCATCTTCCCTTTGGTTTGCCATCTTAATCCTGGGGACTGTGGGCGCCTGGGCGGCTCAGATGGTTGAGCGTCTGCCTTCGGCTCAGATCATGATCCCAGGGTCCTGGGATTGAGTCCCACTTTGGGGTCCCTGCTCAGCCAGGGAGTCTGCTTCTCCCTCTCCCTCGCTCCCTGCTTGTGCTCTGTCTTTCTCTCTCAAATGAATTAAAAAAAAAAATCTTAAACAAAATTTCTGGGGTCTTAAGGGTCTCACTCGCAGAGACAAAATCCCCCTCAGTACTTCTTCCCTGGCCCAGAGCTTCCAGCACTGGTGGGAAAGTTAGGTCCCCTTTGGCACCCTCACATTTGTGTTGTGCTAGGGAATAACTGGCTTTATTTTTATTTAAAAGACTGTTTCTCAGAGATGCATGTCTTGGCTTCAGATGTGACCTTTGCAAGTGACCTTTTTGGACAATGGGGACGGAAATAGCCTTCACTCTGGAATTTGGACCTTCTGTTCTACTGGTTAGAGAAGTGTCTTGAATATGGAAACATGCATTGTAAGTGGAAATAATAAATGGTGGTTCTCAACCTTGCCTACCCTTTGTAATCACTTGGAGAGCTTTAAAAATATCACAGCTGGGGGCGTCTGGGTGGCTCAGTCAGTTCAGTGTCTGGTGGTCTCGGCTCAGGTCATGATCTAATGGGTGGTGGGATGGAGCCCTGCCCGGGGGGGAGTCTGCTTGAAGATTCTCTCCCTCTGCCCCTCCCCCCACTCATGCTCGCGCTCTCTCTCTCTCTCTCTTTCTCACTCTCTCTCTCTAAAATAAATAAATATTTAAAAAAATAAATAAACAAAAATATCACAGCTAGGTCCCACCCCTAGGTCCTGATTTAACCGGTCTGGAGTGTAGCCTGGGCTCCAGAGACTTTTTTTAAAATTTTATTATGTTATGTTAATCACCATACATTCCATCATTAGTTTTTGATGTAGTGTTCCATGATTCATTGTTTGCGTATAACACCCAGTGCTCCATTTAGTACATACCCTCTTTAATACCCATCACCAGGCTAACCCATCCCCCCACCCCCCTCCCCTCTAGAACCCTCAGTTTGTTTCTCAGAGTCCATAGTCTCTCATGGTTCGTCTCCCCCTCCGATTACCCCCCCTTCATTTTACCCTTCCTGCTATCTTCTTCTTCTTCTTCTTCTTCTTCTTCTTCTTCTTCTTCTTCTTTTAACATATAATGTATTACTTGTTTCAGAGGTACGTCTGTGATTCAACAGTCTTACACAATTCACAGCGCTCACCATGGCACATACCCTCCCCAATGTCAGAGACTTTTGAAAGCTCTCTAGGTGATTCAGATGTGCCACCCAGTTTGAGAACAGCTGCCCAGCCAAGCCGCCTGATGACTCTCTGCAGGAAGAGGAGACCCTTAATTAGTATCTCTGGGGGACCTGCAATGCCTGGGAAGAATTGTGAGAATTAAAATATGTTCATTAAAGGGGGGGAAGAAAGGACAGGTAGGCAAAACAAGACCTGTGGAAGTAAAATCAGAATAAGGATTCTTTTTTCTCTTTTTTTTAAATCTCTGTGCCCAATGTGGGGCTTGAACTTATGACCCAGAGATCAAGAGTTCTGTGCTCTACCCACTGAGCCAGCCAGGTGCCCCTGGGATGATGGTTCTTAAATGCCCTATTCTACTGGACTAGCTCAAGATGGAAAAGAGGCAGAGAAGACAAAGGAAATAGATAGTTTTGCTCATTGAAAAGCTCAAGGTCAAAGAGGGGAGTCAGGGAAGCTGGACCTTCCCAGACACAGGGAAACCCTGGTTGGTAAGGGGTTTACCTGTAAAACCAGAATGGTTTTGACTGGCTATCCATGGGGATGTCCCAGGGGCAGACAGGAAAAACCATTACTTCTCAAAAGAATCAGAAGGCAACCAAAGCCTGGAGCAACCCCTGTCTCTGGGAGGTGAAAGGAAAACTGCTCACAAAGGCTGGGGGTACATGGGGGGACCATAATCCAAGGGAGAGGCCTGTACCCTCAAAGAGAGTGAGGACAAGTGCCTCAGAGCATTTGAAATAGATTCAACTCTTGGGCCAGTGGGCCAGGGTATGCAGCTCCAAGGGTGCAATTCTCACGGTGCTCTACATGGACGGCATCCCTTTGTGGAATATTCCAGAGACACTGCAGGTTGTACCTTTGGCAGTGGGGCAGCATTTGGTCTTGTCCACGGCATGCCATTGTTGTACCCAAATCCCCTCATCTCAGAGCAGAGCTGGGAGCTTCACTTGCATCCAAGGATGAGGAGTTCAGAATCTGAGGGGTCTGCCTGAGGGAAATCTCTCCCCCAAGAGCCTCAAGATGTGAGCTGGGGTGACCCTAACACACCTCGTGTTATACTGTGATGATTGTGAAGGAAAATCGACCCCAGTCCATTAGAGATGGGCTAGCCTCCACCCCGTAGGACCAGCCTGGCAGCAATGATGGGTGCCCTTCAGAACTTCGCAAATGCAGAGGGAAAAGAAAAGCTGCCCCTTTTTTCCTGGCCAGTCAAGCTTGATTTGCTGCAGCTCCTGGGGAAAGGAACGGGATCAGGAGGGTTATGTATGTGCCGGGAATGTGCTGAGAGGCCTAGGCTTCATTCAGCCTGTTTCAAACTGGGGACTGTAACCTATTAGTGGGTGTGAAACACTTTAGTCTGGATTGTGACTAACATTAAATAGTAATAAATTAGAAAGTATCAGTGCACTGCACAGACTAAGGATTAAGGATGGTTTCATGAAAATTGTGTGCGTTCCATTTGTGTATTTTCTAGGTTGCATTGTGTAAGATATTTTACTACAAGTCTCTATTAAAGAGGGCACGTACTTCATGGAGCACTGGGTGTTATACGCAAACAATCATGGAACACTACATCAAAAACTAATGATGTAATGTATGGTGATTAACATAACATAATAAAAAAAATTAAAAAAACAAAACAAAAAACAAACCAAACAGCTGCCTCCTTAACAAGCCAAGTAGTAACTCGTCTTTTCTTTCTTTTTTCTTTTTTAAAGATTTATTTATTTACTCGAGAGAAAGAGAGAGAGCGCGCGTGTGCACAAGCTAGGGGGAGGGGAAGAGGGAGAGGGAGAGAGAGAATCTCAAGCAGACTCCCCACTGAGCAGGAAGTCCAATGAAAGGCTTGATTTCATGACTCTGAGACCATGACCTGAGCCGAAATCAAGTCAGACGCTTGACTGAGCCACCTAGGTGCCCCAGTAACTTGTCTTTCAATCTAGGGGGTCTAGGTAACTCATTTGCCCTGTTGGGAAAACCTATTAGCTTTGTGATAAAAACCCAAGTTGGTTTGTTTTGTTTTATTTTTTCATAACAAACATGCTGGTAGCAGAAAGTAGTTGCTCCTGTCTGTGAAGAGCCTTCCAGAAGGAGGCTGTCTCCACTTTACTGATGCGGGGCCTCCGGGGCCTCAGAAGTTTAGAGACCATCCAGGTGGCTTTTCTTCGATTCTTTTCTGTGACTCTCCTTGTCACTGGAACTGCTACTCCCTTTAGGTTTGGGCCAAAATCAAATGCCTCTTTCCAGGGCTTTCTTTTCATTAGGTGTCATGTCTTAGAATTTTCATGGATGAGCTAAAGCTGTCACGGTAACAAATGGGGGGAAATGTGCCTATGCCACCACCCAAAGCTGTCATTTTTGTTTGTTTGGAGAGACAAAAATGTGCCGTTGAGGTGCAGGGAGGAGTTGATGGCGAAATGAAAATAAAACTCGGATTTTACCTTCGGAAAGTTTATGCTGGCTGACAGGAGTGACAGCTTTCTTGGGGTTTGAATGGAATTCACATACAGGGTTTTATTCTAAACATCAAAAGCCTTTGCCCCTTGAGCTCCTTCAGCTCTGAGGAAAGCCTCCTCACATATTCTACCCTGCATGTGAAATAGAAACATCTATTTATTCATAAAGCTCAGGGAAGTTACTTATTTCAAGCAATAAAATATTCTAAGGTCTCGACACAGATTACAGGAAAACTTTGGCCTCCTTATTGTGGAGCTATTCTGACTGGGTATTTCCTTTTTGTTGTATTAGGCCTTCAAGAAACGGCTCTTGAATTCTTCCTGATTATTATCCTAAATATGAAGGCATAGTCTGAAATATAAAACAAGATGTGTCCGCTGTTTTCTTTGTATGGGAAAGTAGTTACCTTTATTGTGCTCACTAGATACAAATGTCCTATATGGTTTCTCTCAGAGGCCGTCAGCTCAGGCCAGGCCGGAGGCAGGCTCCGGGGCCGGAACATCTGGCTTATCTTCCTGCTGCCACTGGGGACTCCCACTACCCAGTCACAGCGACAGCATTGGAAGGATATTGATCCCCTGTGTACTGTCTGTCAGGCACGTGACATTCCTCATCTTTAACCCCAGGAACAATCCCCCCAGATTTGTTTCGTTCTCTCCATTTTACTGATGAGGGGACAGACGCAGAAAGGATCAGAGAAGAACTAAGCATAGCCACATACATATTTTTTTTACATTATTTTTTTGGTCTGACTTTATCTTTCCCACTTATTTTAGGGCCTACTCTTTTGGAGGCAGGGAGGAAAAGTACATGTATATTTAACTGTAATCACTTTAATGGATCATAAAACCAGCACAAAGCAAGCTTTAACCCATGTATTCTCGTGCTGGCCCTCTGCGTTCTAATTCTAATTCAAAGTATTAATGTTCGATGTACAAAAAGATGAGATTTAGCACTTGTGTTTTGACTCTTAGTCACATTTGTTTTCCCCAAACACTTAATATGAACATTTCCAAATACAAAGGATTTTTTCTTTTAAGATTGTATTTATTTATTTGAGAGAGAGAGAGAGCCTGAGCTGGGGGAGGTGGGTGGGGAAGGGCAGAGGGAGAGGGAGAAGCAGACCCCCCGCTGAGCAGGGAGCCCCATGCAAGACTCGATTCCGGGACTCCAGGATCATGACCTGAGCTGAAGGCACTTAACCGACTGAGCCATCCAGGTGCCTCAAACACAGAGGATTTTATTTTATTTATTTTTTCAAAGATTTTATTTATTTGAGAGAGAGAGAGAGAGAGCACAGTGGGGGAAGGGGCAGAGGGAGAGGGAGAAGCAGACTCCCCGGGGAGTAGGGATCCTGACATGGGGCTGGATCCCAGGACCCCAGGATCACGACTGGAGCCAAAGGCAGATGCCCCACCAACTGAGTCACCCAGGCTGCCCCGGATTTTAAAGAATACTGCAGTGAACACCTGCATGTCTACTACTCGATTCAATAGTTATTAACATTTTACCATATTTGTTTTAATCTATCTGTAATTTTTTTTCTCAGCCATTTAAAAATAAGTTGCAGATGTTATGGCCCTTTATCCCTAAATAATTCCACATGCATCCCCTAAAAATAAGGACATGATCATAACTTAATAATAATCCATTATCTGCTTTATATTCACATTTCTCCAGTTTTCCTTAAACTATCTTTTATAATGGATTTTTGGGGAACCAGGATTCAGTCAAACTTGTTGCATTGCATTTGAATGTTGTTTGTGCTCGCTGTCTTTAGAACAGACCCTCTACCTTTGACCCTGACTTTTTGAAGAGACCAGGTCAGTTTTCGGTAGAATGTTTCACGTTTTGGATTATCTAATTGTTTCCCTTTTTTCTCCTGTTTCTTGTAAACTGGGAGCTGGGTCTCAGAGCATATTTAAAGTTAAGCACATTTGGTGAGAAGGCCTCAAGGGTGATGTTATGTGTGCTTCATATTTATCACATCAAAAGGCACCTGGTGCCAAGTTCTTCCACTGTTACTGTCGCTAAGTTTCATCTCTTGGTAAAGTGCCAGATTCTTCCATGGTAAGATGTGATTTTCCCCTTCACAGTTAGTAAGCAATCTGGAGGGTGCTGCTTGCTTATTTATTTATTTATTTATTTATTTATTTATTTATTTTATTTATTTATTTATTTATTTATTTGACAGAGAGAGAGAGCACAAGCAGGGGAAGTGGCAAGCAGTGGGAGAAGCAGGCTCCCCTGCTTCTCGGCAATCCCTTGACCTAATGATTCCAGCTCCTGTATTAGTTGGCAGGGGCTGCCCTCACAAAGTACCACAGACTGGGGGCTGACCCAGCAGGAAGGTATTATCTCACAGTTCTGGATGGTAGCAGCCTGAAGTCCAGGTGACGGGCGGGGCTGTGAGGGCGGCCTCTGTCCCAGGCCCCCCTCTCCTTGGCTTGTAGATGGCTGTCTCCCCCTGTCACTTCACATCCTCCTCCCTCTTTCTGGGCCTGTGCACATCTCCTCTTCTTATGAGGACACTGGTCATATTGGATTAGGGCCCACCCTAGTGAACTCCTTTTAACTTGATTCTGTCTATAAAGACCCTACCTTCAAAAGGTCACATTCCGGGGTGCTGGGGGGGGGTGTCAGGACTTCAACATAAGAATTTGGGGGGGACAGTTCAACCCACAGCAGCATCCATTGATGATTCGTGCTGGAACCCATTGTTTATCAGCGTCTTGATTTGGGTTCTCGGGGAAACGGATTCTGGGAGGCAGATTTGTGCGCTGGTTAATCAGGGACTGCGCTTGGTGACATCCATGAGAGACTAGGAGAAGCAGGACCGGGTGGAGAGAGAAACCGAGCTGCACCACAGCTGCAACAGAGGCCTCAGCCGACACTGCAGACAGCTCTGGACCTGGATGGGTCTTCAAGGATATCACAAATTGAGGCAAAGGACCAAGCCTTGGTGCCCCTTTATGGCACAAGCGTTGGACACAGGCTGCCACCAGGGAAGGGGTGAGAGCTTGGGCTGGGCAGCTTCCTTCCATGATGGCAGTGCCTGGGGAGAGACTCAGCTGCAAGCTTTCAGGCATCCATAGTGCCAGCAGCTGGGGGAGTGAGGGCCTGGGCCCTATAGGGAGGGTTGAGACAGACACCACAGCATCTGGACAATGGGGGATTGCAGAGGGTGACTTTCCCCCAAAGCTACCTGGCACTTTTCCAGAAAGAAGAGCTTTCCCTCATCAACTAGAAATGAATTATAAGGGCACCCGGGTGGCTCAGTTGTTAAGCACCTGCCTTCGGCTCAGGTCATGGTCCCAGGGTCCTGGGATGGAGCCCCACGTCGGGCTCCCTGCTCTGCGGGAAGCCTGCTTCTCCCGCTCCCACTCCCACTGCTTGTGTTCCCGCTCTAGCTATATCTCTCTTTCTGTCAAATAAAAAAATAAAATCTTAAAAAAAAAGAAATGAATTATAAAGTTCTTTCTAAAAAGACAGGGAAAATCTTAAATGCTTAAATTTTTCCCTTTAATCACCAACTTTCCAAGTAAGGAGTTGATATAATCCAGCTCTACTCTGAGTTGCATGATGACTTCTGCTAATGTGGGCCCCTGCTGCCATAAAAACATTAGAAATTACATTTTACAATGGTGTTGGTATAAAGATGAATATAACCTAGGCAGCATTCATGATCTTATATACAATATTCTATTCATTTGTTTTCCTTCTGAAGGAAATGTACTGTGGGCTTTCAGCACTGTGTCTACTGTACCTAATGGATAAGTTAGTCCGAGTTATGCTCCATCCAGATCGGGGGCCAGGCAGGCAATAAATGAAGAAGGTTGATTTTGAGTGCATTAACGTGCATGGGGAGAGTGGGGGTGACTGTCTAAGGGGAAGGGGCCTTTAGCTCCAGTAGAAAGTGGTCGTGCAGGAAAGTGAGGTGGCCTGGTGTTGTTACATCTTTCCATTTTTCAAGAGCAGCCAGAAATAAAGATTTTTATTAAAAAAAAAATTTTTTTTACGATTTTATTTATTTGTCAGAGAGAGAGAGAGCACAAGGAAGGGGAGCAGCAGGCGGAGGTATAAGCAGGCTCCCCGCTGAGCAAGGAGCCTGATGCGGGACTCCATCCCAGGACCCTGGGACCGTGACCTGAGCCGAAGGCAGACACTTAACCGACTGAGCCACCCAGGTGCCCCTGAAATTATTTTTAACTGTTGGCTCAGTTTTTTAAAAAATCCGTGGGCTGATTGTGGCCGCAGGGCTGTCAGTTGTTAGCCATGAGTCTCCCTGGGGAGACGTGCTGACCGTGACCATACTCAGTACCTTGCAGAAAACCTGGTACATGGAAGGTACTTATCCATGTTTGCTGAGAAATGAATGAATGGATAATAATATTTTGCTAAGGCAACCTATTAAAATTAGGTTGGATTTTATGCATCGAAACCAGGGAAGATCAGAAAACCAGGCCTTGGATTGTGCTGCAAAGAAAAAAAAAAATCTGCCTTGGGGGGTGCCTGGGGGCCCAGTTGGTTAAGCGTCTGTCTTCAGTTCAGGTCATGATCAAGCCCCACATTGGGCTCCCTGCACGTTCAGCTGGGAGTCTGCTTCTCTCTCTCTCTCTCTCTCTCTCCAAATTAAATAAATCTTTAAAAAAAAAATCTGCCTTGGGTTATCCACAGCAACTTACAGAGACTTGGCAGCAATAAAAATGTGTGAAGAAAACCCTTGAAACCAGAGTTCGTGAACTAGGTCAGGCTGTCTCAATGGTGTAGTCACTAACCAGATAATCAAAAGGGATTTCTTGGTATCTTGATAGAATGAGGTATTATTAAATTTTTAAATTTTTTTTCCTACTTAAGGCAGACACATTATTGTGGTAAAAAGAATCTTGCAAAGACTGGGTCTTGTCATTTTTCCCTTTGGGGTCACCGAGTACACCCCACCACCAGACGTTTTTCATCTGTGTCTTTGGCCTGTGGTTGCTAGATGGGGAAGTTGGGTCAGAATCCACTGTGTTCATGCCAAGCCTCAGGGAGGACCTTTCTCTGATCAGAAGAGAGTTTGAGGACAATGAGGAGATCTTTGAGGAGAAATGGGGTCAGAAAACAGTGCTGCCCAGGGGGCTTTCTGTTGACTTAACACTTTAATTGTCAGCTCTTTTTTTTTTTTAAGATTTTATTTAATTATTTGTCAGAGAGAAAGAGCACAAGCAGGGGGAGTGGCAGGCAGAGGGAGAGGCAGACCCCGCTGAGCAGGGAGCCGGATGTGGGACTTGATCCCAGGACCCCAGGATCATGACTTGAGCCGAAGGCAGTCACCCAACTGACTGAGCCACCCAGGCGCCCCTAATTACCAGCTCTTTTGGCTCAGACGTAAAGGCAGTGGTGGTGCCTTGGGCTTCTCTTGCCAGAACTTTTCCCCAAAATGCTCCTCCAGGGCTTAGCCCTCTGACCGTCAGGATCTCCCAGTCTTCTTGCTTCATTGCTGAGAAGGTGCCTGCTAACTCCGGCCTAAACTTCCAGGGCCCGGGCTCCAACCACTAGCTGTCTTGATTTCCTTAGAGAAATTGCTTGTTAAGAAAAAGAAAAGATGACCCATAATTACCCAGATAATTCAGACAATGAGGGCAGAAATGATCCTTTTTTTGCCGCTTCCCCCAGATTGATCAGTTTGGGTCATGATTTTAATCTTAGTCTTCCTTCGAGGGACCAACATTTTTTTTTTAAGATATATCTGTTTATTTATTTTTAGAGCGAGAGAGGGAGAGAGAGAGTGCGTGCATGAGCGCGCACGAGCTGGGGGAGGGACAGAAGGAGAAGAGACAGAATCTTAAGCGGGCTCCCCGCCCAACGCAGTGCCCAACTTAGGGCTGGATCTCACCACCCTGAGATCATGACCTGAGCTGAAATGAAGAGTCGGGTGCTTAACCAGCTGAGGTCCCCAGGCATCCTGAAGGACCAACCTTTTTGACATTATAGTTTCTCATTTATGGTCAGAGACATTAATGAGCATGTACATATGCACAATGTACATATGCACATCTCCCTCTCTCCCTCTCTCTCTCTCACACTTACTGCCCAAGAGAAAACCAAAACCAAATAATTAATGAAAAAGTAAATTCAGTATCCCCACAGTGCAGTAAATTACCCTCTTTGTGCTCACCTATCTCTAATTGTAATTTCAATAGTTGTATTTGATTTTGATTGGTTGACGGAGAGAGGGATGACTGGAGTTATCCTGAGTCACAAACTCTGAGTGAGTTTGCTCTTCCTAAATTCACCTCAGAGAACCTGGGAGGGCTGAGGATCAGGGTAGGGAAAGTCTCTCCTGGGACCTGGGGCCTCCTTTCCCCTGAAGGCCCAGCTTCCTGGTCACCCAGCCTCAGCCTTGCAAGGGTTGCCTTGTGAGAAGAATATGGGGTTTTCAGTAATGCTTATTGAGATATTACTATTTGCTAACTGCTTTACATACATTTCCATTTATCTCACAACTATTCGAGATAGTGTTTTACTTTGTCGGTTTGTTTGCTTCACAGATAAGAGAGCTGAGACTAAGAAAGAGTAAGATGGTATCCTGCCCCCGCCCCCCATGCCCCAGCTAGGAAATGGCAGCTGGGCAATTCAGTTACCTCCCCCCCCCCACTTTGTGAAAGGAGCCTGCATCCTCCATGACTTGTTCCAGTGAGCTCGGATTCCCACGCCTCATAAATGATTTCCCCCTCCCCCGAAAAAAGCTTTGTGTCATGTGAGAGAGAGGAAGAGACTTCGGAGTGTAAGAAGATGGAAAAGAAGTAGGAAGCCACACAGAATACGGGAAGATCCAAGTCTAAACTAGCTTGTGTAGTGTTCTTGAACAGTGGTCTCTCAAGGATTTGCTGTGGTGTCATACTGAACGAATGCTGAGAGATAATAAAATAACTTGGAGTTTTTTTGTTGCATTTTTAGTAAAATGTTAAACAATTGACAACTCCAAATATAGCTTTTCTTACACCTGTGCAGCCACTCCGACTAGATGCCAAACATTTTCAAAAGTGGACTGGAAGCAGAAGAGTATTAATCTTTGACATTTTCTTAAGAATAGAAGGAAATAACTCTTCCCTTCCCTTCCCCTCCCCCAATCTTTCACTTTGGTCAACTTGTTTTACATACTTTCCTTCAGGAGAAAGGTTGTCAGCACCATTCTATGATGATTAAGAGCCCTTAACATTTTGTTTAACAAATTCTTTTTTTTTTTAAGTAGTCTCCACACCCAGCAAGGAGCCCAACGTGGGGCTTGAACTCATGAGCTGGAAATCAAGACCTGAGCTGAGATCAAGAGTTGGACGCTTAACTGACTGACCCTCCCAGGCGCCCCATCTGTTTAACAAATTCTTATTCCTCTGAAGGGATATTTTTGCTTTAAGGAGACCTGTTCCCACATTGAGGTATGAAGATGGGACTGCAAGGCACAAGGGATTTTCAGCCTTGGTTCTTTTAGCAGCTCAGTTCTTATGTTTTAGAACTGTTTTTGTGATTCTTTGAAGGCAATCCTTATCTCATCTTCTAAATTTTAAAATCTGCCTTAAGTACCCTTTTTCCCTCTCTGTACCTGAAAACAGAAAGAAAGCAGGATGGGGCGCCTGGGTGGCTCAGTTGTTAAGCGTCTGCCTTCGGCCCAGGTCATGGTCCCAGGGTCCTGGGATCCAGCCCCGCATCAGGCTCTCTGCTCAGCGGGGAGTCTGCTTCTCCCTCTCCCGCTCCCCCAGCTTGTGTTCTCTCTCTCACTGTGTCTCTCCCTGTCAAATAAATAAATAAAATCTTAAAAAAAAAGAAAAGAAAGGAGGAAAGCAGGAAAGGAAGGAAGGAAGAACGAGCATGGGGCAGAGGGTAAGGGAGACGAGACTTCCACCCTGCTCTTTCGTCACTAAAAAAACTTGCCCACCGGGCGCCTGGGTGGCTCAGTCGTTAAAAATGGAACAAAAACAAAAAAACCCACAAAAAACCTTTTGCCAGCAACACTAAGCCAAGAGAGAAGCTAGGTTTCCTTGGTCCTAAATGAGGCTCTGCAGGGATTGCTCCGGCCTCGCAAACTCAGTGTGGTCCATGGGACAGCCGCAGTGGTGTGACCTGGGGCTTGTTGGACAGGCAGAATCTCCAGCCTCACCCAGACCTACCGACTTGTATCTGCAGTTTTACAAGATCCCCAGGTGATTTGTGGGCACGTTTGTTTGAGGGGCACTGTCTTTGTCCATCACTCCCATAGCAGGCTGGGTAATAGGATTGCCCAGGAGCCCCAGAGTTGCCTTGTCAGTGTAAGGTCCTAGGACACATGTATAGGGCTTAAAGCTCCTCAACTAGGGGCACCTGGGTGGCTTAGCTGGTTAAGCATCTGCCTTCAGCTCCGGTCATGATCTCAGGGTCCTGGGATCGAGCCCCATGTTGGGTTCCCTGCTCAGCGGGTAGCCTGCTTCTCCCTCCACTCCCTCTGTTTGTGCTCACTCGCTCTCTCTTGCCGTCTCCGTCAAATAAATAAATAAAATCTTAAAAAAAAACCTCAAGTTCCTCAAGTCGTTTGACGCAGCTGGCCCAGCCCAGAAGAAGCCCACCAGTAGGGCGTACAGAGGCCAGCCTCCCAGGGCACAGGGCAGCGCGACGGGGGAGGTGTGTCTGCCGTGGCACATGGGGGAATACCCTGCACAGCTTCCTCACTTTCATCCACTAGACTGTCTTCCACAAGGCTTTCATGCCTGCCATTCTCAATCTGGTCATGTGAAATTCTTTCTGGGTCCCCTACCGTCCTCGTGATTAAATATATCCTGTCTCTCAGCATCATATTTCAGTCCCTTTCTGGTCAGGCCCCTGTCTGATTTTCTCATTTCATTTCACTCCCCCTACCCTCCGCTTCCACCCCCCCAGGAGCCAAACCAAATCACTCGCCACTGCTTGAATACACAAAGCCTTCACACCCCGGTGCCTCTCCTCTCACCATGCCTCCTGTCCTTCAGGTGCTCCCATAGCCCTGGTTCCTCTCTGTCCGTGCTCCCGTCACCCACGTGGTGGTGTGTTTAGTGTGCGTGCAGTCGGGCCCCACATCGGGCTCCCTGCTTGGTGGGAAACCTGCTGGAGACTGCCCACACGTCAAGGAACCCGCTCTGTCTTGTCTGGGCCTGGGTAAGAGCGGTTTGGGCTGGGGGTGGGGATGGGGCAAGAAGGACAAAAACCCAGTGGGCTTAAGAGAGAGTGGGAAGTGAAGAGCTATAACCTGCCGTTGGGAGACAGTCCATTCAGAGAGCTTTGCTGTGAGGGGGACCAGGGAAATGGAACAGCATGTAGGTGGGGAAGTGGGATCGAAAGAAGTTTTTTAATGTTGTTTTTTTTAAAGATTTTATTTATTTATTTGAGAGAGAGAGAGAGAGAGAGCACGAGAGGGAGGAGGGTCAGAGGGAGAAGCAGGCTCCCCGCCGAGCAGGGAGCCGGATGCGGGACTCGATCCCGGGACTCCGGAATCATGACCTGAGCCGAAGGCAGCCGCTTAACCGACTGAGCCACCCAGGCACCCTTAATGTTTTTTTTTTTTTTTAAGCCTTATTTATTTATTTATTTTTGTGAGGAGAGGGAAAGAGAGCAGGCATGCACGGGCGGGGGGTGGGGCAGAGGGAGAAGCAGGCTCCCCGCGGGGCAGGGAGCCCGGCGCTGGGCCCGATCCCGGGAGCCTGGGATCAGGACCTGAATTGAAGGCAGCCACTTCACTGACTGAGCCACCCAGGCGCCCTGTTTTTTAATGTTTTTAACATGAGAGAAAGAACAGGGTGGTTGTGGGCTGGTGGGAATAATATAGAGGAAAGGTACTGAGACCACAGAGAGGAGGGGAGAGTTGCAGAGCAATCGAGTAGGATGCGTGGATAAGAGGCCTACGGAGGGCCCGCCTTCACGGGAGTGCGGACTGGCCCTCTGTCGTAACGGAGAAATCTGCGGTACACAGGCTTGGATGCTGGAGGGTGGGGAGAGGTGGCAGAGCCTGAGGAGGTTCTGCTCTTCTCAAGGGAATCAGAAGCCAAGTTATCAGATGGAGGGGGGAAGGGAGGTGTAGTGGGCGAGGGGATTGGAGCAGGTATGAAACTGATGTTTAGGGGAAAGCGAGCACATATGAACCAGGGAAATGTCATGATTGCTGGGTAATATTACATCCAAATGAAGCCAGTAGTCATGAATTGTAAAATGAGGCCAATCGGCATGGTTGCATATTTTTCTCTGGCTAAGTTAGTTGCACAGGTACCAGCAGAGAACACATAGAAAGATGGGCATGATCTCCACCCTCCTGGAGATTATGTTTTAAGAGGGAAGATGGCACTAGATCCATAATTCCTTATTTATTACAATGTGATGGTTGCCATATTGAAAACACAGGGCAAGAGAGCATCCAACATGGATGCCTGGCCCAGCCTGAGGACCTGAAGTGAGCCCTGTCTCTATGGAATGAAGTCCTAGAAAAGACTTGAATTCTTGCTTCTTTTTTAAGAAATTACACATAATGGGGTGAGTAGTAATGAGTTACGCTATAATTTTGCTTCTTAGTGGTCTGCTGTGTTGCTCTGTCATATAAGCTGTAAATCAACCAGGACAAGTAGCATTTACTCAGAACTGTAGAGTACTTTCAGTGACCTAACTGAAGGCAGGAAGGACACTTGAGGAAAATGGGCAGTGCATGTAAAATGCATGAAATATATTTTCTTACTCTTATTCCATTCCTTTCCTGTTAAGTCTTCCTCGAGGATGCCGGCAGTTGCTTAAAGATTCATGCCATGGGAGTAGAGAACTTATCTTCTCGAAGCCCATGTGCAGCACAGGAGAAGGTGGTTTAGTGGAGGGGGGCGGGGATTGCAGAGAGGGGCTGGTGGTTATTGTAAGTTTAAGAGAAGTTAGCAGGTTTTAACAGTAGAGAGAAACCCTTTGCTTTTCATCCTGCAAGACCCTGTGAAATGTTCTGCTTTCAAGTGAGTTGTTGAAATCATATTTGGGAGGAAATTGCCTCAGAATCTCAAAACTTTTAACCAACTGAGCCACCCAGGCGCCCCCTAGAATCTCAAAACTTTTAAACCCAAACCTTTGAAGGGAAGATGTAAAGTCTAGTTGAAATTATTATTTTTTTTTTTAAGATTTAGTTTATTTATTTGACAGAGAGAGAGAGCACAAGCAGGGGAACAGCAGAGGCAGAGGGAGAAGCAGGGTTCCCATGGAGCAGGGAGCCCGATGCAGGAATCGATCCCAGGACCCCGGGATCATGACCTGAGCTGAAGGCGGTCACTTAACCAACTGAGCCACCCAGGCGCCCCTAGTTGAACTTCTCTGTAACATCATTTCATGAGATGAGTGGCCACGGAGAGGAGCCCTGTGTCAGGCCCTCTCTCTCAGGGCTGGCCTGCTAAACACGCCGGGACCTGGACCAACAGCATCAGCGCCGCCCATGAACCCTTCCCAGACCCACTGACTCAGAATCTCTGGCAGTGGGGCCCAGCATCTGCATTTAAACATCATCCCCTGGGGATGGGTAGAGCACATTAAAGTTAGAGAAGCAGTGACCTAAAATACTATTGATCTTTCATCTAGTCCTTTGTTTTCAGCCTATTAATTAAATAATTTCAGAGATAAATTACTCCTACAGTTCCCAATGAAACCAGAGGTGTAAAGAAGCAAGGACAGGTGTAGTCACATCGGGAGAATGAACGAGAAAGCTTTCGAGAACTCGGCTAAGAATAGAGCAAGATTCTCTACCTTGGCACTCTTGTCATTTTGGTAACGATAATTCTTTGTTGGAGGGAGAGCCTGGGCACTTAGGAGGCTTAGCAGCATCCCTGGCCTCTACCCACTAGATGCCAGGGGCACCCTTCAAGTTTTGGGTTGTGACAAGTAATAATGTCTAAAGACTTTGCTAAGTGTCCCTTAGGGGTGAGGAGGAGACAAAATCACCTACCCCCTTAAGAACCATGGGCTTAGTGCAATGAGAAAGGCAGGTGTCTTCAGAGGGGGTCATCAGGGAAAGGGACATTTTCAGAGGCAGGGGAATGGCTTTTGTAGCAGGGGCAATAATATGAACCAGTGCTCAATGCTCCCCAGGCGTGGTTGCATTTTACGTGCTTACCTCTTTTACTCTTTATAACATGCTTGTTGTAAAGCAGGTAATATTTCCTCCACTTTACGGATGGAGAAACCAAGGTTTAGAGATTGTCACACTGATAAGTGATAGACCAGGGATTTGATCCCAGGTTCATTCTAACCATTATGCTGTGTTGCCAATCATATACAAATATGTGTATATGTATCTTCTATATGTATCTCTGTGTCTCTCTATGGGTCTGTTGGCCTTTCCTTAACTGTCTTCTGCATCCAGGAAGGACTGAAGAGGAGAGACAGTCATTTACTGGCCAGAGCCCCGAACTGACTTTCAGAGCAGTTGCGGGGCGAGCAAGGCAGGTATCTATCTGAGCATGAGCACAGTGTCTTCTCAAATTGCAGCTCCCGCCCCGCCCCCAGCTTGCCCTGTCCCCAAGAGCCATCACCCTGCGTATTTGCTCTGATTGCAACCTCTCCCCCCGCCTTGGTGAAAGACAGTTCTGTGGGTGCTTATCACATCTCCACGCAGGTTGCTGCAGCAGGAGCCCTGCTGCCCACCGCACTTCCCAGCCAAGTGCTTAAATATCAAAGTCCCCGCTGTCCAGGGCCTGGCAGGAACGATCAAATGGAGCTGCTGGGAGGGGAATGCGAGCAGGACCCGGAGTTCACAAGAAAGGGCAGCCTGGTCTCTCCCATCCCAAGTCGCTTAGCTTTACGAGACCCGAGGCCTCTCGGGAGCCAGGGCTCCGAAGAGGGTCAGCCTCCGGGTGGGTTGGTGAGCGCGCAGAGGGGCCAGAAGGTCTCTTAGAGAGGGTATGCCTCATAGGGCGGGGTTTCTCAGCCCTGGTTGTGCATCTGAATCACCTGTGGAGGGAGAGGCCAGCTCTCCTGGCCCTCATCTGGGATTCATTCGGTTCTGTGGGTCCCAGCATCTAAATGCCCAGCTGACTGCAGTGCGCAGCCAGGGCTGAGAACCACTGCATCAGGAGAAAGGGCTTGGGGCTGGACTGATCTAGTGTTTGGGCGCTAGCTCTGTCCTGAGATCCCAAGGCATTTACTTAACGCTCTGGGCCTCAGTTTTGCACCTCTGTAAAACTGGGGTTATAACATGTACCTCACAGGAGTAAAACAATAAAATTGGGTATATTGGTAGTGATGGTCCATGGCAGACATTCAGTATGAGTAGACTCCCTTCTCCAGCCCCCCTTCTGACACTTTGTTAGGCAGTGCTGTGCATTTGTTTTTTTATTTTATTTATTTAAAAAGATTTTATTTATTTATTTATTTATTTATTTATTTATTTATTTATTTATTTGACAGAGAGAGAGAGAGAGCATGCACAAGCAGGGGGAGCGGCAGAGGGAGAGGGAGAAGGCTCCTTGCTGAGCAGGGAGCCCAATGCGGGGCTTGATCCCAGGAACCCGGGATCATGACCCGAGCCGAAGGCAGCCACTCAACACTCAACCGACTGAGCCACCCGGGCGTCCCTTTTGTTTTTTAAAGAGGAATTTTGTCGTGGGTTGGTTTAAGAAATCAAGGGAACGAAATTCCTTTTGCACTCTGTTCCCAAATATCTATCTTTTCATCTGATCACTGCTGTAATAGGGGTTGTAATGATCTTATGTATGCAAAATATTTGAAGGTGGCCAAAGGAAGATTGTTTTAAAAAGTATTAGAGGGAGTTATATAGCAAAATATTAACAGGGAATGATCTGGGGTGGTGACTGTTTTTGCCCCTCTACTTTCCATGCATTTTCTAAATACTTCCATGCTTAAAGCCCTTTAATAGTTCCCCTTGGCCTCAGCACAACATCCAGTCACCTCGGTGCACCTCCAACACCTGTTTGGCCCTCCGTTTAAGGCTCTTGAACCTCTTTTTGACCTCCCCTTCCCTTGTCACCCTGGGCTTCAAACACACACTTTTTAAAATTGTGGTAAAATATACATAACAAAATTTATTATTTTAACCATTTTTAAGTGTGCAGTTGTGTGGGATCACCTACATTCACAGTGTTGTGCAACCACCACCACTGTCCATCTCCACAACTTTTTCACCATCCCAAACTGAAACTCTGTACCCATTGAACAACTCCTCATTTCCCCTTACCTCCACCCTCCTATTCTACTTCCTGTCTCTATGAATTTGCCTCTTCTAGGTACCTCATGTAAGTCGTATTACACAATATTTGTCCTTTTGTGTCTGGTTGATTTCACTTAGTATAATGTTTTCAAAGTTCATCCATGTTCTGTAGCGTGGGTCAGAATTCTATTCCACTCGATGGTCAAATAAGATTCCATTGTATGTACACCACATTTTGTTTATCCATCTACCTATTCATGGACATTGGGTATTTTCACCCGTTGGCGATTGTGAATAATGCTGCTAG
Source organism: Callorhinus ursinus (assembly GCF_003265705.2). Classification (NCBI taxonomy): domain Eukaryota; kingdom Metazoa; phylum Chordata; class Mammalia; order Carnivora; family Otariidae; genus Callorhinus; species Callorhinus ursinus. The sequence continues at coordinate 66,628,671 of NW_027397066.1, read as the reverse complement.
GAACATGGGTGAATAAGTATCTGTTTGAGTCCCTGCTTTTAATTCTTTGGGGCTATATACCCAGAAGTGGAATTGCTGGATCACATGATAATTCTATGTTTGACTTTTTGAGGAACCACCCAACTTTGCCATGGTGGCTGCATCATTTTTCATTCCCACTAGCAATTCACAAGGGTTCCAATTTCTCCACATCCATGCCAGCACTTATTTTCCGTTTGTTTTTGTTTTGTTCTTAGTAGTCCTCTGAGTGGGTGTGAGGTGGTCGGAGACAGACTTCTTCTCAGTTCCCCTTCTCTAGCCCAGGTCTTCCCACGTGTGGGTCCCTCTGTCTGAACCTTGCCTCCTCCTCATCCTTTAGGGGTTAGCTTAATTCTCGCTTCCACTGCAAACTCTTCTCCAGGCCCCCAAACTGAATTATCCCCCTTTTATTTATTTATTTATTTATTTATTTATTTATTTATTTATTTTTTAGTAATCTCTACACCGAGTGTGGGGTTTGAACTCATGACCCTGAGATCAAGAGTCACGTGCTCTTCCAACTGGAGCCAGCCAGATGCCCCTAAATTATCCCCCTCTTAATCTCTCGTATATGATGCTGTTTGTCTCCTCTGCAGCACTTGCTGTAATTTATAATTATATAGTAAATAATTTACTTTTCAAACTCCTATCAACTCGAAGAGACAAAGGCCCGTATTTGTGTGGTCACCTTGTAGACCCAGTTCCTAGCTCAGTGCATGGTTTATAATAGGTGCTCAGTAAACTGTCTCATGAATCCTTGGGTTGTCTGGTGCTCCCAAGGCAAGCTGAGGCAGAATTGGATGCAGAATGATGGTGAGGGCATTCTTGGAAGTGAACTTGCCAGTTGGTAAAAGCAAAACACAAAACAAGAGTCTGGACTTTCAGCTTATGTTTTGAGCTGACTAAAAGGACATGATGCACTGAGGCTCCCCTCCTCCCATTACAATTACGGCAACCCCGAGGGGTCAAGCAGCCCGCAGAGGTGTTGAATGTGGGCTCTTCCTGCCTTAGATTGCCACCAGGCTGCATCACTTTCTGTCTAATTGCCTTTGTCTATAAGATGGAAATCATATTATCCACCCCTAGACTTGAGGTGAGTATTCAAAGAGCTACTATGTATAAATTTTTTAAGATTTATTTATTTATTTGAGAGAGAGAAAGAACCTGAGCAGGGGGAGGGGCAGAGGGAGAGAGAGAATCTCAAGCCAACTCTTCACTGAGCGTGGAACTGTATGCAGGGTTCAATCCCATGATTCATGAGATCATGACCCATGAGATCATGACCTGAGCCAAAATCATGAGTCGGATGCTTAACTGACTGAGCCACCCAGGCGCCCCTGTATAAATTGTTTAGAACAGGGCCTAGTACATAGAGAGCTCTTGGTCGACATTAGCTATTATTATTATTTAGTAGCTTTCACTCTAGAGAAAGAGGAAAATAGATAATACACACAGTTAAAGAATTCTGCTAATTGCTTCTTCTGTCTAGTGCTCACAGTTGGGTCTCAAAAGGAGCTGTCCATCTCTCCCTCTGACAGGTCCAGAATTAAGGGAGTTTTAATTGTTGGTTCTTAACATCTCTCTAGGACGGTTCTCTGGTTGTGTGGTCCAGAGGGGGTCACTACAGGAATTCTCTAAACATTGCTCCAATTGAGGACCAGGATAGATGGAAGGCTTGGCCTTCCATCATGAAAATTAAAGAGACTGTGGATTCTTCCTCTTTTGTTGCTGGCAGCTAGAGCTGACCTTGTGATCCATGCATGGACAGATAGGTGCTTCTGCCTTGGAATCTTGGGTCCTGATAGATTCAGGCATAGGTGAAGGGTCAAATAGAGGCTCTTCTTGGCAGCTGTGGAAGACTTAAGGGACCACAGTATGACATGAGTTTCCAGTGGTGACAGGAGTCCAGGGGTGATGATGTTTGTGGTGGTATCCTAGGCGAATTGTTGCTTTTTGTTTGTTTTGTTCTGTTCTGTTTTGTGACATGTCTATTTTATTTTACATTGAGAAAATGTACATAATAACAAAGTCTAATAGGAATTCAGTAATAGTTTTTTTTAGTGACTGCTTTATTGTGTTATAAACTCATAACATACAATTCATCTATTTGAAGTATGTAATTCATTGGTTTTTAGTATATTCATGGAATTGTGCAACCATTACCAAAATCAGTTTTAGGACATTTTTATCACACTTCACACCAAATCCCTGTACCCATTAGCAGTGATTTTCCACTCCCCTTCCTGCCCTCCCAGCCCCTTGCAACATGAATCTACTTTCTGTCCCTATAGATTAACAGATTGTTCTTAAACCAGGATTTAAACTATACCTTCCTTCCTTTGAGGTAAAGTTCCTACTGAAGTCTTGCATTTTTTAACCATTGTGGCAGAACAAATTAACCCAAAATTTAGCAGCTTAAGGCAACATACATTTATTTTCTCACAGTTTTTGTAAAGCAGGAATCCAGGTACTGCTGGAGCTGGGTCCTCTGTTCCAGGATCTCTCACAAGGCAGCAGTGTTTTGACCTAGGCTGCTGTCTTATCTGAAAGCTTAACTGAGGAAAGATCTGCTTCCAAGCTCACTTACACTGTTGTTGGCAAGACTCAGTTCCTTGAGGATTATTGGACTGAAGTCTCATTTCTTCACTGGCTGTTGGCTAGAGGCCACCCTCACTTCCTTGCTACATGGACCATCCCAATATAACAGCTTACTTCATCAAAGCCAACACAAGAGAGAATCTGCTAACAAAACAGAAATCACAATCTTTTGTAACCTAATCATAGAACTGACATTCCCTCAACATCACTATATTCTTTGGTTAGAAGCAAGTTACTAAAGGGGAAGAAATTACACAAGGCCATGAATACCTGGAGGCAGGAGGCACTGCGGCCATCTTGGAGGCTCTGCACCAAAACTGTCCTGCAACGCTTCCATGAGATCTGTAGGCTGTTTAGTACCTTTCTAATACATTTCTTTTTTGGGTTGAGCTAACCAGAACTGGTGACTCTTGTTTGCATCCAGACCATCATATGTGTTGTTGCTTACTATTCTGTGATTTTGTGATTCTGCTTTCTATTGATCTAGCTCCTTAATCTGCAAGGTATAAGCTATCTGATAAAATTATTAACACTGCTTGTTACTCCGTTTTCCCCCAAAGGAGTACTTTCCTCTACTTATCAATTCTGTACCTGAATAATTCACTGTCTCAGAGCTAACTAGCCAACATCCATCTGAAAACTAGTTTGGATATTAATCTCCTCAAAGATCATAGAAGAGAGGTTAAGAACCTCTCAAATTAGCCCTATCAAAATAGGAAAACTGAGTCTTATTAATAGAACAGCCTCATATTCAGGCCAGGGTTTTTGTAGTTTGTCCTCATTTGGGCTACGGCCAGAAGGTTGCTTTCTTCCTTAGAGGTTCTGCAGAATTTTCGTATCAGAAATCCAGAGCAAACTAGCTTCGGTGAGAAAAGGGGATTTGTTGGCTCACATAACTAGGAGAAATACCGGGGGGCTCACAGGATCAAAAAAACTATAGAGCTCTGGGGGCTGCAACCAGTGGGCCAGGGCAGGCAGCTCTCTTCCTAGCTCTTGCTGGCATCTCCACCATCTTCCTGTCTCATTTTCTTGGCCTCCTTCTCTACTATTGTAATCATGCTTTGGTATGTGACCTTTAGTCTTTGAACCAGAGGGGAGAGAAGGGTTGGGCCAAGTGTTTACTCCCAGGGCCTGGAAGATGGGGTACTATGCTAGGCCAGGCCTGGGTTACGTGGCCACATTCCTGTTGCCGGAAGAAGGACCATGTAAAACCAATAGCCACTACTGCCCAGGGCAGACCAACCATGTAAGTGATCCCTGAAATCCTGGAGATCCCAAACAGGACAAGACAATGCCATCATCTGTGATAAGGCCCTGTCTGGGAACCGTACATTGAACAGATTCTTTTTTGGCCAATGTTTTTCATGGATTCTTGGAATTCATTTTATTGCAGCCAGGGTTCAGTATCTTAATCCACTGGAGAAATAGGGCCACATTGAATTTTTCCATTACAGATTTCACTTGTTCCCTAACTACCTGATAGTTGGAAAAAATTATAGGTAGAGACATGGAGGCCAGGGATGACATGGAAAGTAGCTGTCCATTTCATAGACTCACGACCAAGGTTAAATTATAATAACAAAATAGACCAGAGCTTTTTATATACTGTTACTTTCTGTGATTTATGGGCAGATTGTTTTTTGTTTTTAACCTTTCAAGTAAGGAATGATTTTTCAAGTTCATGTAAACTGCATGTATTCAGAGACTCATTAATCTTAGAGCCAAGGGCAAGTCTCACTTTTAGACACATATAAATATGGATTGAGATCAAGATCAGTTGGACTTGACTTTTGCGAGATGTAATATGGTTCTACCTTTAAATATGTATATTGACACTGAAGTTACCCTGGTAATTCTTCCAAGGAAGGGCTAGAGTGAGCTCCCTAAAAACTCCTCCTGTCCTGGTAGCATTCACAACTGTTCAGCGATGTACTCACAATCTGATCACTTGTGCTTTGCCAGCTCTTTATGGAGGGCCCTGTATGTGCTAAGTGCTAGAAGCAATTGTGCAGGATAATCTGCCTGATCCTACCTACTTATAGCGTGGTTTAGAGTTCTCCCCCCAAGTGAGGAAGAAGCTCACTTTTAAGTTTAGATTAGGATCCAATATTAAGGATGATGGTGGGGTATAGAGAAGTAAAGATAAAACTTACCTGGTGTCTCCTAGAGGCATAGTGGAGTGTAGAGCTGAGGAGCTCGGTTCTTGGTTCAGACAGACTAGGGTTTGACTCTTAGCAAAGACACCTCCTAGCTTTGTGACACTGGGAAATTAGTTAACTTCTTTCAGCCTTGGTTTTCTCATCTATAAAATGGGGCTAATAATAACATAAACCCTATAGGATTGTTTGGTGTGTTTTTAATAAGGTAATCCAAGGACAACATTTAGCATTGTGTGGGCATATTGCTGTAAAAGCAGTACAGTAGTTGTAATAATCTCAGGAATCGTGGTTTTGGGGTATCCTGTGTGTCCCCTTAAACCATGCTTTTATAACCTCTCCCCAGTCTTCCTACAAAAAGCAATCCACTGCCGCCACATGGGGGCAGTATGGGGTCTCTTGGCAGAGACTTTGGAATTAGGTCAACTTGGGTTTATGTGGAGGATTTAACTCTCAGAGATCCAGTTTCTCAACTGTAAAGTGAGACAATACTATGTGTTGTGAGGCTTAAAAATAATATACTTAAGTGGGTGGCAGATCATACACTCCACTTAAGCTGGTTTTAAAAAAATTCCCCACCTGGCCATCTTTGCCATCCCAGGTCCTAGTGATGGTGTAAGTGGGGATCTTCAGAAAGCAAATCTCAGTTGTCCTTGCCATCAGTTTTCTTTTCATTCTTACTGGTCCTGAGTCAGACTTCACTGCTTTTAGGTCTGGCCTGATTTCTTTCAAACCAGTGCCTACGCAGCCATAATAATGTCACTGCCATTTAGAAATACGGTCTTCATATAACACTCTTGCTGGCATGGGTGCCAGTTACGAGGCAACATAGAAATCAATCTCAGCTCTACGGAGAGTGGGCATGTAAGACTGAGTTACAGATACACACTAATGTGATTATGACTTTGCATCAAGACTGCAAGGAACGTTAGCAAATAAAAGATTCGTTGGATAGAGAAAAAATGATGTTCAAAGGTCAACATTCCTTGAGGAAAGTTCTCTCCACGTCTGCCTGGTACTGGAGAGTTACAAATCAATAAAAAGGCTGCATTTTCCCAAGTTATCAATTCTTCTTTCATGCTGCAGATTCTTCTCCTAATACCATTTCCCATGGATCTCTATGCAGAAGAGAAAAAAGCCTGTAGAAGCTTGGTGACATTTGCTGACATTCTCCCTGCTTGTGTCTTACAGCCTACTTCTGCTTCCTCCTGACTGCTCTGGGCGTGACAGCTGGTGCTCATCGCTTGTGGAGCCACAGGTCCTACAAGGCCAAGCTGCCTCTGAGGATATTTCTGGCTGCTGCCAACTCCATGGCTTTCCAGGTGGGGATGGAGGGTCCCCTCTGCCTTGGGACCCAGCTCAGATGGCACTGTAGGAGAAGGCACGGGCCTGCTCCCCGTGGAGTGGTCATTCCTTTGCCCCCATTCCAGCCTCAGGGCTCAGGTCCCCAAGCATTCCCTGTCTGTCCCAATTTTTTGTCTCGTTGTAGCTTTAGATATGGTAAAATGTCCCCCAGGGGTTTGTACCTTTGTACCCCTAGGAATACTAAACTACAGAGGAGGAAAAAGATACCTCCACCCAAAGCCCATGCCCTGAAACCCTCAACATTTGTCCAGCTCTAACCAGGGCCAAGTGCTGTGCTGAACATGCTATCTGCATATTGCATTTGACCCTCACAGTAACCCCATGAGCTAGGTGTTGTATGTGTTCTCATTTTCCAGATGAGGAACTAAGGTTTAATGAAGTTAAAGAACTTGACAAATTATATGGCTAAAAGTGGTACATCAAGGATAAGCAAATGCAGGTCTGACTCTAAAGCCATTGCTCCTAGAAAACATAACCCTGAGGTCACCCTATAAGTTTGCGGTAGAGGCCTATTGAAGATGGTGCTGGAAGACAGGATTTGAGTCTTACTCTGATGGTTGCTGGCTGTGAATCACTTACTCATCTCCAGTTTCTTCATCTGTAAAAAGCAGAATATGACTTCACTCCCATAGTTGTTATGAAGTCATTGAAAGTTGCAGGGAACTATAAAAATATAACAGAGGGTCATCACTGCACTAGGATTGCGCCGTATCCTTTAGGACTATTCTAGTAGTAGAACATTCCCCACCAGCTTGAGCACTTCCTGAGCTGCTGGATTTTGAGTTGATTATGGATTTCTTTTTCCCCAGTTCCTCGTCTGATCCAGGTGGGGTGGGTGGGAACAACGTGCTTTCAAAGTTTCTGCTGATATATGAAAGCAGATGATTCCAGGCCCCATGCATTTTCACCCATTGAAGAGAGATGGTGATTCTCAAAACTGCTTTAGGGTCTAGGGAGATAGGCAACCCAGGAGCTTACTGTGACTCTCAAATGTGCAAGTCACTTGGCCACCTCCACAGTGGGCCTCCCATTCCTACAAGACAGCCTGACCCTGAGCATTTCTCCAAGTTGCTCTCATGTCTAAGGACTCATTTCCCCATTTCCCTCCCACAGTTCAAGCCTTCATAAGGCACGTTGGATATAATACAATAGATTGCTCAGGGAAAACAACTCATATTATGGAATCTACTGGTTATAATTCAAGCACAGTTGGGAATTAGTACCAGGTTCTAGGGAAAAAGCTATTGTGCACAAAAGAGTAGTTGGCAGCTTCTCGGTTTTATGTTCTTTTCTTCACCATTGGCAATACAAACTAAACCACACTTTATTTTGACTTCAGTCATCTTAGTTCAATGTTGTGCTTTGTTTGTCATAACAATGAGTTATGATAATGATAATTTAGAAACTCATTGACTTGGGTCTTAGATGCTATTTAGGACTTAAGTTGGTAATTTTCGTTTGTTTTGTTTGATCAATTTATTATTTCTAGCCTTCAATTACCCTCTCATGATGTGGTTATAAAGCACCTCTATTATTAAAATTTTTTTCCAACATAAATAACTTGAAACTGAGAACATAAAATTCTTATTTCTGTTTTCCCAAGGAAGCTATTTATTTACAACTCAATTTTCGATAACCTAAGTTTCCTTAGCATAACATCACATAACAGAACATCACACTGTGATTGTAACTTTACTTTGGGGAGAAAATACATTGCAGAGGGAAGTACCCAGGTCCTGGAATAAATTCTTGGCTCTGCCATTGGCTAGATGTGGGTCTTTGTGCAAGTCTCTCCTCCCTTCTCTGCAAAGGTAGGGGGAAATAAATGATATTTACCTCACAGGGTTGTTGGAAGGATGAAATAATGAATAAAAAGTGCCCAGCTTATAGTTGCACTCAGTGAATATTGTCCCCCCCCCCGCTTCTTTATGAGAATTGGCATACTGTCTCATTCATTTCTGTGTTTTGGTGCCTGTCATGTTGAAGGCACTCAATTGTAGCTTGTTAAAGAAATGAGAAATGAATGAATAGTTTTAAAAAGTATTTTCAGAAATCGTCACATTTGAACGATGCATACTTCTTTCAGGCCCACATTTGTGGTGGATTTTTTTTTTTTAATTCATTTAACAAATGTTTATTGAGCACCCACTATATGCCAGGCACTGAGCTAGGCACAGTGGGTATACTGATTAGCAAACACAGTCACGATCCTTGCCTTCATCCAGCCTTCTATCTAGTGGAATATTAGAATTCCTTTCCTACAATTTCCCAGTGGAACTGTCAGTACCTCATGGGTCTGGGTTTATAACAATGTCACATAGACCTAGGTGGGAGGTATCTGTAAGATCAGCATCTGGCCAACTTCCACACGGTGCATAACTGTGTCAGTGGGAAGGAATACAGTCAATTCAGACCACTTGACCCTGGGGAGAGAACAACCTGTAAAGTAAAGTAAAAATGTGCTGTGACCTGGCCATCCAGGGTACAGACCTGCAACCCCGATTTAATGCAGAGAATGCAGAGTCATTGATTTAGTTTCTCTTGGATGTCCTTGTGGATTTTTAAAGATCATTTCAAGGATTTTTCTGTGCTTTTCTTGATCAGAATGGTCATGCCTTTGGCCAAAATGGACAAGTCATGCCATGGTTGTCTGTATTTGAAGACGAGCAGGATTTTTGCTAGAAGATGCAAATGAGATCTTCAAGAACAATCTTCTTAACATTGGGGCTTAAACATTTGAAATTCCCTCTTCTCTTTCTTCTGCAGAGGGAAGGGGCAGGGGCAATAGCGGGAAAGATGGGGGTTTTTCAGTCTGAAAAGATGATGATGGGCCAGGAATGCTAGACAAGGAGCTATGATAATCCTCTGTCCTTTACATTCAGCAGAGACCCCTGAGTTCCTCTCTGGCCCATTCTCCTTCCTGATCACCACGACGCAAGTCAACCTAAATGTGGCTTGCAAACTCCTTATAATTTTCTCCTAGTCAAATACGGACCCAGGTGAGATATTCCTGCCATGCAGTGGTCTCCAAGAGTTCAGTTTTCACAAGCAGTAGCCGGACTTTGGATTTGTGCTCTCACACTCATGCGCAGATCCCTTCTGGCTGCAGCTGGGTCTCATGAACTCAGTCCAAAAGCACCTGTTAGATGCTGCAGCCTCCTCTGCCTGCCCACATTTCTCATCAGATCCTGGTACAGAGGCTTCGGATTTTGAACTGGAGGTTAAGGGATTTAGTCTAAATCCTCTCATTTTGCAATGAAGGGTAAAGAGAGGCCCAGAGAATGTCAGTGACTTGTGAAAGGTCACACAGCTACTCAGTGGATAGACCAGACTGAAACCTGTCTCCTGACCCTCAGGCTGGGGATCCTTTAGGCTCACCCATGGATGTTCTTGTGTGATGTCCAACAGTGTGATCTGTGAACAACTTATAGCTGGCTCTTGTTCTTTTAATCCACTGTGACATCCTGTCCTTTAATTGGTGTATTTAAACTATTCGCACTTAAAGTGATTACTGATATAGTTGGGTTAACATCTACCATGTTTGTGCTTGTTATTCATTGCCCTTGTTCTTTGTACATTTTTTCATCTTCCCTGGTTTTAACTGCACATTTTACATGATGTTATTTTCTCTTCCCTTTTAGCATATCAACTATACTTCTTTTTACAGTTGTGTAGTGGTTTCCCTAGAGTTTGCAATATACATTTAGAACTAATCCAAATCCACTTTCAAATAACATTATAGCACTTCCCATTAGTGCAGCAACCTTATAACGGAGGATTCCCAATTCCTCCTTCCTGTCCCCTATTTCATTGCTGTCATTAAGCTATAATCACCGGATACATTGTTGCTGTTATTATTCTGAACAAACTGCTATCTGTTAGATTGATCAAGAACAAGAAAAATTGAAGGGGGCGCCTGGATGGTTCGGTCAGTTGAGCATCCGATTCTTGGTTTCAGCTCAGATCGTGAAATCAAGCCCTGCCTTGGGTTCTGTGCTCGGTGCAGAGTCTGCTTGAGATTCTCTGCCTCTGCCCCTCACCCCCACCCCCTGCCTGCACGTGTATGCACTCTCTCTCTAAAATAAATAAAATCTTTTTTAAAAAAAGAATAAGAAAAACTGAAGATTTTATTTTACTTTCATTTATTCATACTCTAATGCTCTTCTTTTTTTTTTTTAAGATTTTATTTATTTATTTGACAGAGCGCAAGGCAGCAGAGAGGGAACACAAGCAGTGGGAGTGGGAGAAGGAGAAGCAGGCTTCCCGCTGAGCAGGGAGCCCGATATGGGGCTCGATCCCAGGGCCCTGGGATCATGACCTGAGCAGAAGGCAGATGCTCAACGACTGAGCCACCCAGGTGCCCCTAATGCTCTTCTTTCTTTATGTAGATCCAGGTCTCTAACCATTCCCATTTTCCTTCTTTTTAAAAAACTTCTATCATTTCTTGCAAGGTAGGTCCACTGGTGACAAATTCCCACAATTTTTGTTTGTCTGAGAAAGTCTTTTTTTTTAAGATTTTATTTATTTATTTGAGTGAGAGAGAGCATGAGCAGGGAGAAAGGGCAGAGGGAGAGAGAGAAGCAGACTCCCCACTGAGCAGGGAGCCTGACATGGGGCTTGATCCCAGAACCCTGGGATCATGACCCAAGCCAAAGACAGACACTTAACCGACTGAGCCACCCAGGCACCCCTGTCTTTTACGTTTGGTAAATAACTTTGTTGGGTATGGAATTCTAGGTTTCAAGGGTTTTCTTTCAACACATTAAATAATTTACTTCACTTTCTTCTTACTTGCATGTTTCTTAAGAGATATCTAGTGCAATTCTTACCACTGCTCCTCTATCAGGAAGGTGTTCTTTCCCCTCTGGCTTCTTTCATTATTTTCTCTTTACCTTTGATTCTCTGCAGTTTGAATATGATATGCCTAAATAGAGATTTTTTTGCTATTTACCTCGCTTGGTGCTCTCTGAGCTTCCCGGGTCTATGGTTTGGTGTCTGTCATTAATTTTGGAAAATTTTCAGCCATTATTACAGCAAATATTTCTGCTGCTATTTGTTCCTTCTTTTCTCTCTCTTTATTTCTTTTCCTTCTGGTATTCCAATTACACATTTGTTACACCTGTTATAACTGTCCTATGGTTCCTACATATTCTGTGCCATCTTTTCTTTTTGTGTTTTGGTTTGGGAAGTTGCTATTTATATATCTTCAAGATCACTGATTCTTTCCTTAGCCGTGTCCAGTCTACCGGTGAGCCCATCAAAAGCATTCTTCATTTGGTACAGCTTTTCTGACTTCTAGCATTTTTCTTTCATCTTTTCTTTTTTTAAAATTTTATTCTATTATGTTATGTTAATCACCATACATTACATCATTAGTGTTTGATGTAGTGTTCCATGATTCATTGTTTGCGTGTAACACCCAGTGTTCCATTCAATACGTGCCCTCTTTAATACCCATCACCAGGCTAACCCATCCCCCCACCTCCTCCCCTCTAGAACCCTCAGTATGTTTCTCAGAGTCCATCGTCTCTCATGGTTCATCTCCCCCTCTTCATTTTTCCCCTCCTACTATCTTCTTTTTTTTTTTTTTTAACATTAATGTATTATTTGTTTCAGGGGTACAGGTCTGTGATTCATCAGTCGTACACAATTCACAGCACTCACCATAGCACATAGCCTCCCCAATGTCTATCACCCAGCCACCCCATCCCTCCCACCCCCACCACCCACTCCAGCAACCCTCAGTTTGTTTCCTGAGATTAAGAATTCCTCATATCAGTGAGATCATAGGATACCTGTTTTTCTCTGATTGACTTATTTCGCTCAGCATAATACCCTCTAGATCCATCCACGTCATTGCAAATGGCAAGATTTCTTTTTTTGTTTTTTCTTTCTCTTATGTCTGCATAATATTCCATGGTGTATATATACCACATCTTCTTTATCCATTCATCTGTTGATGGACATCTTGGCTCTTTCCACAGTTTGGCTATAGTGGACATTGCTGCTATAAACATTGGGGTGCACATACCCCTTCAGATCACTACATTTGTATCTTTGGGGTAAATACCCAGTAGTGCAATTGCTGGATCGTATGGTAGCTCTATTTTCAACTTTTTGAGGAACCTCCATAATGTTTTCCAGAGTGGCTGCACCAGCTTGCATTTCCACCAACAGTGTAGGAGGGTTCCCCTTTCTCTGCATCCTCGCCAACATCTATCATTTCCTGACTTGTTAATTTTAGCCATTCTGACTGGTGTGAGGTGGTATCTCATTGAGGTTTTGATTTGGATTTCCCTGATGCTGAGTGATGTTGAGCACTTTTTCATGTGTCTGTTGCCATTGGGATGTCTTCTTTGGAAAAATGACTGTTCATGTCTTCTGCCCATTTCTTGATTGGATCATTTGTTCTTTGGGTGTTGAGTTTGATAAGTTCTTTATAGATTTTGGATACTAGCCCTTTATCTGATATGTCATTTGAAAATATCTTCTCCCATTCTGTCTGTTGTCTTTTAGTTTTGTTGACTGTTTCCTTTGCTGTGCAAAAGCTTTTTATCTTGATGAAGTCCCAATAGTTCATTTTTGCCCTTGCTTCCCTTGCCTTTGGCAATGTTTCTAGGAAGAAGTTGCTGCGGCTGATTTCTGCTCTGATCTTTATTATTTCTCTTCTCCTGCTGGGTTTAGACTTTATTTGCTGTTCTTTCTCCAGCTCCTTTAGGTGTAGGGTTAGGTTGTGTATTTGAGACCTTTCTTGTTTCTTGAGAAAGGCTTGTATTGCTATATACTTTCCTCTTAGGACCACCTTTGCTGCATCCCAAAGATTTTGAACAGTTGTGTTTTCATTTTCATTGGTTTCCATGAATTTTTTTTAATTCTTCTTTAACTTCCTGGTTGACCCATTCATTCTTCAGTAGGATGCTCTTTAGCTTCCATGTATTTGAGTTCTTTCTGACTTTCATCTTATGATTGAGTTCTAGTTCCAAAGCACTGTGGTCCAAAAATATGCAGGGAATGATCCCAATCTTTTGGTACCGGTTGAGACCTGATTTGTGACCTAGAATGTGATCAATTCTGGAGAATGTTCCATGGGCACTAGAGAAGAATGTGTATTCTGTTGCTTTGGGATGGAATGTTCTGAATATATCTGTGAAGTCCATTTGGTCCAGTGTGTCATTTAAAGTCTTTATTTCCTTGCTGGTCTCTTGCTTAGATGATCTGTCCATTTCAGTGAGGGGGGTGTTAAAGTCCCCTACTATTATTGTATTGTTGTCGATGTGTTTCTTTGCTTTTGTTATTAATTGGCTTATATAATCGGCTGCTCCCATGTTAGGGGCATAGATATTTACAGCCGTTAGATCTTCTTGTTGGACAGACTATTTAAGTAAGATATAGTGTCCTTCCTCATCTCTTATTATAGTCTTTGGTTTAAAATCTCATTTGTCTGATATAAGGATTGCCACCCCATCTTTCTTTTGGTGTCCATTAGCATGGTAAATGGTTTTCCACCCCCTCACTTTCAATCTGGAGGTGTCTTTGGGTCTAAAATGAGTCTCTTGCAGACAGCATATCGATGGGTCTTGTTTTTATCCAATCTGATAGCCTGTGTCTTTTGATTGGGGCATTTAGCCCATTTACATTCAGGGTAACTATTGAAAGATATGAATTTAGTGCCATTGTATTGCCTGTAAGGTGACTGTTACTGTATGTTGTCTCTGTTCCTTCCTGGTCTATGTTACTTTTAGGCTCTCTCTTTGCTTAGAGGACCCCTTTCAATAGTTCTTGTAGGGCTGGTTTTGTGTTTGCAAATGCTTTTAGTTTTTGTTTGTCCTGGAAGGTTTTTATCTCTCCTTCTATTTTCAATGACAGCCTAGCTGGATATAGTATTTTTGGCTGCATATTTTTCTCGTTTAGTGCTCTGAATATATCATGCCAGTCCTTTCTGGCCTGCCAGGTCTCTGTGGTTAGGTCTGTTGTCAGTCTAATGCTTCTACCATTGTAGGTTACAGACCTCTTGTCCTGAGCTTCTTTCAAGGTTTTCTCTTTGTCTCTGAGACTTTTAAGTTTTACTATTAGATGTCGGGGTGTTGACCAATTTTTATTGATTTTGAGGGGGTTTCTCTGTGCCTCCTGGATTTTGATGCCTGTTTCCTTCCCCAAATTAAGGAAGTTCTCTGCTATAATTTGCTCCAATATACCTTCTGCCCACTCTCTTTTTCTTCTTCTTCTGGGATCCCACTTATTCTAATATTGTTTCATCTTATGGTATCACTTATCTCTCGAATTCTGCCCTCGTGATCCAGTAGTTGTTTATCTCTCTTTTACTCAGCTTCTTTACTCTCCATCATTTGGTCTTCTATATCACTAATTCTCTCTTCTGCCTCATTTATCCTAGCAGTTAGAGCCTCCATTTTTGACTGCACCTCATTAATAGCCTTTCTGATTTTGACTTGGTTAGATTTTTAGTTCTTTTATTTCTCCAGAAAGCGTTTCTCTAGTATCTTCCATGCTTGTTTCAAGCCCAGCTAGTATCTTTATAATCATCATCCTGAACTCTAGTTCCGACATGTTACTAATGTCCATATTGGTTAGGTCCCTGGCAGTCTGTACTGCCTCTTGTTCTTTTTTTTGAGGTGAGCTTCTATCTTGTCATTTTGTCCAGAGGAGAACAGATGAGTGAGAGAACAAAATGCTAACAGGGTAACAACAACCGCAGAAAAATATACACTAAACAAATCAGAATAGACCTGAAATAGGGGGGAAAGAAAGGGAAAGAAAGAAAAAAGAAAAGAAAAAAAAATATGATCAAATATGATCAGGCTGGTGAATAGATCAGTGCCACACACTAGATTTTGGGCATATTTTGGTCTGTTAGAAGAAACTGCCTCCCAAAATTTTAATGAAAGAAAAACTTATATATGTACAAAAATAAGGATAAATACTATGAAGGGATAGACTATGACTGTAAAGGTGAATATTATAAAAGACTTTATAAAAGGAATTGATAGAATAAGAAGTTGGTTGAAAAAAGAAAGAAGAGAAATTAAAAAAAAAAAAGGAGAGAATGTGATCAGGCAGGAGACTAGAACAAAGCCATACACTAGAGATTGAGGGTATATTTCGGTCTGTTAGAAGAAACTGTATCCCAAAATTTTAAAGAGAGAACAACTCATATACTTACCAAAAATAAGGTTAACTACAATGAAGGGCTAGAATATGACTCTAAAAATGAAAAATAAAAAAGATTTTTTAAAAAAGGAATTGATAAGATGTTGGTTGAAAAGGGGAAAAAGAAAAATTCAAAAAAAATAGAAAAAGAAAAAATAAAGAAAATTTTAAAAATTACCTTTGAAAGACTAAAGAATCAGGGGGAAAAAAGCCATGAATTCTATGTGCAGTATTCCCCTAGCGCTGGAGTTCTGCTGTTCTCATTGATCGGTAAATTTGGTCTTGGCTGGCTGTTCTTGCTGATCTTCTGGGGGAGGGGCCGTCACAGTAGTTCTCAGATGTCTTTGCCGGAGGTGGAATTGCCCTGCCCTTACCAGGGGCCGGGCTAAGTAATATGCTCGGGTTTGCTCTCGGGAGTTTTTGTTCCCTGCAAGCTTTCCATACAGCTTTGGAGGATGAAAGTGAAATGGCGGCCTCCCAGTCTCCGCCCTGGAGGAGCTGAGAACTCCGGGTCCCACTCCTCAGTGTGCCCCCAGAGAAAAGCAGTCAATCACTCCTGTCTCCCCGGTCTCCAGCCACACTCCATGCTCACCCGGCCTGTGACTGAGTGTTTCTGTCTCTGGCGCACAACCACGTGTGGAGTCTCCAAACCCAGCAGATCCCTGTGGTGTGCTGCCTCGCCGCTCCTCTCAGGGGAGGAAGGGGAGTCTCCCCGGATCTGCTGCTTTTTGGGTCCCTGCTGGAAGAGCAGTGGCCTGACTGTGCCGCAGATCATGGTTTATGGCAACCCTGAGCTGAGAGCCTGCGCCTCACCTCTGTCTCTGCATCCGGCTTCCCCACTCTGATACTTGGAATCTCTACCACACTCAGGCACCTCCAGTCTTTCTGTGACCCCGAGGGTCCTGAGACCACACTGTCGCAGCGAGGGTTCCACCCCCCGCTTAGCCACTGGAGCGACATCCCTCAATGGAACAGACTTCTAGAAGTTCCGATTTTGTGCTCCGCTCTCTATCACTTGCCAGAAGCGGCTGACGGAGGCCCCCTCCCCCACCATCTATCTTCACAAATATTGCCTCAGATTAGCTTCTCCACACATCCTACCTTCCAGAAAGTGGTCGCTTTTCTCTTCAGAGAGCTGCTGCTATTCTTTTCTTTGATCTCCTGTTGAGTTCATAGGTGTTCAGAATGGTTTGATACCTATCTAGCTGAATTCCTGGGACCAGATGAAATTTAGGTCTCCTATTCCTCCACCATCTTGCTCCTCTCTTTCATCTCTTCTTAGAGTTTCTCTTTCTGTTTATAGTATCCATCTGTTCTTCCATGTCATCTGCTTTTTCTTTTAAGGTTCTTAGTGTATTAATCATAGTTGTTCTAGAATTTCAGTCTGATAATTCCAATATCTCTGCCATATCTGCATCTAGTTCTGATGCTCGCTTTTTCTTTTTTAGGTGGTATTTTTTACCTTTTAGCATACTTTGTTATTTTTTGTTGAGAGCTGGATGTGATGTACTGGGTAAAAGGAACCAAGGCAATAGGGCTTTAGTGTGAGGTTTTATGTTTATCTGGCTAGGAATTAGTCTGTGTGCTTACTGTGTGCTGTAACTGTGGTGTCAAGAGCTTACATTTCCTCTAGTGTCTTTGTTTTTTCTCTCTCCCATTGTCTTTGGGTTTTCCTAGAGATTTCTTCTAAATGAGGTTGAAGGCTCTCAGTTCTCTCCATTGAAATTCTGTCATCAGACAAGAGCACTATCAACATAGAGATGGAGGGGCACTCTATGGTCTTATGATTAGGTCTCAGCTTGTGAGCCTGGGGTGAATATTTCCCTTTCCTGGGGCCCTTAGGCTTTGGTAAAACCCTGGTTGGTGAGGATCTGATAAAATAGTTTCTCTTGAGGACAGGTCTTGGAAAGAGAGGAGAGAGCTCTGTGTATTTCAGAATGATGACATTTCTCTTCCACCTGTGGGAGAACAGAGGATTTTTCTCAGCTGTTCATACCTGGAGGTAACATTTATGGAAGTTGGGGTCCCCTGGCACTGGGCCTCTGTTGTTTTTAACTCTCCAGCTTGTCCACACTAAGACTTCAGCAGTTCACTGATTACAGGTTAAAATATGCCTGTCCACCCTGGCACTAGCGTGGGCTTCTGCTCTTGGTCCACAGTGCTTCTCTGTAACCGCCTGTTTATCTCTCTCATTTTGGGGCAGCAGTTTGCCCTGTGACCTCAATTCTATGATGGATCAAAGAAGAATTGTTAATTTTCAGTTCATTTGGCTTCTTTTGCTGTTGCAAGGGTGGGACTGATGAACTATGTTCAAGCTCTTTATGCATCAGGCCAGAAAGTGGAAATTAGGTTGTGATTTGTCAATACACCAAACTTTACATATAAATATGTCAAATAAATCACGCGGTCATGGGCCATAAACTTTGGCAAGTATATAACTACCACAATAACGAAACAGAACAATGATCTAGTGCCAACTACATACCAGCACTTCCCTAAGTACTTTGTATAGCCTTATGACACTACCCCGAAAATGTAGAGACTGTTATCTTCCTCATTGGGTAGGTGAGACAATGGAAAGAACAGAGGTTATGTAACCTGGCCAAGGACATACAGGCAGAAGTGACAGAAGGGGAATTTAAGTACAGGCAGCTCAACTCCAGAGGTCACTCTCTCACTGCGATGCTCCAATGCCTCTCCTGGGATTGAAGTGTCTATTTATCTTTTCATTCAGCAAATAAAGGGGCTAAGCATGGTTCCAGGCACTGAGGAACATGACAGATGGGGCCCTGTCCTCATAGAATATATATAATTTCAGCGGGAGAGAGAGCAAATCAACAAGTAAGCAAATGAACAAGCAGTTATTCAGAGAGAGAAAAGAATGAAGCATTTAACCACAGTGATATGACAGAGTGGAGGAAGGTGGCTGCTTTAGAGAGGATGGGGAGAAATGCCCTCTCCCAGGAGTTGACGTTAGAGCTGAGAGAGCCGATGGAGACAACTGGTAGGTGAAGAGCAATCCAAATGGAAGGAAGAGCTGAAGTCAAGGGAACAAGTATGGTACATTCAAGGAAGAGAATGGTGGCCAGTGCCCCTGGTCCACGTGGGTGTGGGAGATGGTTATAGAAGAGATTATAGACGGGGGGACAGGGGCCACATCAGTGGAAGGCCCTGTCAGGCATAGCACAGAGTTTGGATATCGTTCTATACGCCATGGCAAGGCACTGTGGAATTTTAGGCGGGGAGCAACCTGGCCTCATATGACTCATGTGTCTCAGTGACACACCTCAGCCTCACACCACAGTCACAAGACCCTGGAAATGTGCCAGATTCAGGATCACAGACCAGACCCCAAGGCTGGCTGTGTTTGGGTGTGCATGTCAAGGAGAGAGACTCGCATATCTGGCTGACAGCTCAGGGCGTTGGCAGTGGTACTGGTGGCATTTGGGTAGGAGAATGAAAGCTCGGAGTACTTACTGCAGGCTCAAGCATCCTTAACCTCAGGGTGGCTCTCTGTGCCAGCTCTAGCTCTCTCTGCAGAGACCCTGTAGCGGTGTTTGCCATCTTTCCTTGCCGCCAGCCAAAGCTTCGGATGTACAGCCTTTCTTCTGCAGGTGAGAAACAGGTTCACCTTCCTCCTTTCAAGTTGGGTAGTTGTTGTTGGTTTCCTTCCAGTGTCAACAGGCAGTTGGAGAACAGCTCTCTCCCCGAGCCTTGAGAAGGCTTCTAGGCATGTTTTTGGAAGATGCTCACACACTGCTTCCCAGCATCTCCTTCACAGGCAGGTCTGGGAGTCACATGGGAAGGACAAACAGCTCAGTGGTCTTTGAGCAACTTCTCTGTTCATGATGATGGTGATTTAGGGAATCATCAGAGCCTTTGTGGTGTATACCTGCTGCTTTGTCACTCCTCACTAGTGGCAGGGTGCTCCTACCCCTGACGGGGCGGCCGTGGAAGTGGGGAAAAAGAGAGAGAAGAAACTCCTGAGGGGCCACGGGAGGCTCGGGGTCTTCTGCCTGTGCTTACCTGGCAGGATTTCCTACCAGTCAAAATGGATCTCGTAAGGCGGAGATGAAAATGGATCCTACGCCAAGATGCCTCACTTCCTTCCGTGTTGTGGATCTAGGTCAGGGAAAGCTGGGGAGATTAGTGAAACCACCCACAGAAATGTACCTCAAGGGAATAAAATGTGCTCGCCTGAGCTGGCCTGAGGAAAGGGCATCCTTCTATAGATGGGCGCACAATCCAGGGGGCCAGTCTGCCTCTGGGGTTACCCTAACACCAATCAGAGCAGAGACTCTTCATGCAGATCTCACCCTCTGTACAATGGGGTCTTCCTAAGAACTGCAAGGTGATCCAGTCTTTATAAACAAAAAGATCTATACTTTAAAGGCACACAGAGAGTTTGTATTAAAAAAAAATACTTGGTAAAGTAGAGGGTTTTTTGTTTTTGTTTTTGTTTTTTTTTTTTTGGCTGGGTACAGTATACTTTATTGATGGTACTTGACAAGGTAGGGCTCCCCAAGCCCCTCCCCTTCTTCAGGGGTTCTGGGATGGAAACGGTGGAGGTCGGGAGATTCTCAGTGTTTTGGGGGATAAGTTGGGGCAGGGACTCCCCAGCAGCTGAGGGCCTCTCTCTTCCTCTTGCTCTCGCTGGAGCTGGTGGTCCAGGGGGCTCTTACTCCTCGGAGGCCATATTGACCATAAGGTCCACCATTTGCTGTAGCCGAATTCATTGTCATACCAGGAAATGAGCTTGACAAAGTGGTCATTGAGAGCAATGCCAGTCCCGGCATCGAAGGTGGAGGAGTGGGTGTCACTTTTAAAGTCGCAGGAAACAACCTGGTCCTCAGTGTACCCCAGGATGCCCTTGAGGGGGCTCTCTGATGCCTGCTTCACCACCTTCTTGATGTCGTCGTATTTTGTACATGTATAGCTATCAGATTTTATATGTTCATTTGGCTCCACATCTCTATTGGAAGAACTTAACACTTCTTTATTTTTTTTTTAAGATTTTGTTTATTCATTTGAGAGAGAGAGAGAGAGAGAGCGAACACAAGTTGGGTGAAGGGCAGAGGGAGAGGGAGAAGCAGACACCACCCCCCACCCACCCCATTGAGCAGGGAGCCTGATGTCGGACTGGATCCCAGGCCCCTGGGATCATGACCTGAGCCAGAGGCAGACACTTAACTGACTAAATCACCCAGATGCCCCAACACTTGTTTATGATGAATTCCACATGTAGGCCTGTCAATATAGAATCTATTCTGAAATATATTTTTAAGCTAAGTGTTTCATTCTGCCTGCTTTTCATAGGGGAGCTCTCCCAGGGGGGCACTCAGACCTGGCACCTCGGTAGCCACGCCCCTTCTCCTCCATCACTCGCTTCCTCTCTTAGAACCCACCAGAGGGCTGGCGCCAGGGGCCCTCGGAAGCAGAGTCCGATCCTTTGTCTAATAACTGAAGAAACTAAGGCTCAAATGTCTGAGCTGATTTTTGTTTATTTACCCACACTGTCTCCAAAACTGTGTATAGGTGTCCAAGGACACTGCGTTGCAATGCAATTCCTTGACAAGCTATTTCTTCCTGGACCTGCCACCGACTATTTGGG
The DNA here is from genome assembly GCF_003265705.2 of Callorhinus ursinus. Classification (NCBI taxonomy): domain Eukaryota; kingdom Metazoa; phylum Chordata; class Mammalia; order Carnivora; family Otariidae; genus Callorhinus; species Callorhinus ursinus. The sequence goes on along the minus strand of NW_027397066.1, from coordinate 66,607,758 downwards.
CTGAGCTAGCACTGAGTTGTCACTCTTTACTCTTTATTCTCACTGCTCTCCTGCCAGACACTCCACGTTGTTGCTTTCTAGGTTTCCCAACCCACTGATTATTTTGCATTTTGGATGATTTCTCTCCCAGCGGCCTTCATTTGCATTTTTCCTAAATCAAATCTCATTGTGATAATTTCTATTCATATTTCCAACCTCTTTAGATCCATCTGTGTTATTTCTCTGTCCTCAATGATGTCTGCAGCACCTCCTAATTTGGTAACAACCAAAAAACGTTGTTAACATAATGTGTACGCCTTGCTCCCAGGCATTAAGGAAGATGCTAAATAAAACTAGGTCCCACAGATCCATTGGGGCCTTCCATTAGCTCCCTTCCCTGCCCCCTTCCTCTCATTAGATATGGAGCTGTTTTTCATCTCTGGTCCTTGTTTATCAGAGTTCAGGCTTTCAATCATCCTGTCATAGTTCCTACTAGCGCCAATCAGAGCTCTGGTCACAGCAGTTTCAGGAATGCTGTTTTACATGCTTTATTAAAGCTCCAAAGATACAATGGCTACAAGAGCCATTGAATCAACAATTTTAATTAATAGTAAAATTTATAGTTTAATATGCCAGAGGAAATTTCTAGCCTTGTTTTTAAAAAACTCTGTTAGAAGACAGACACATTTGATCGTCTTCATCTTCTCCTGTTGACTCTTCTATGGCTTTTTGTGTAAATCTCTAGTTAATTCCTTTTTAATTTAAAGGTGCATAAACCCCTATGTGCTTTTGAGGAATACAAGAGATGTATAAGAAATGGCCCTTGTCATAAGGAGTTTACAATCTGATAGAACTGAGTAATAGTGGTTAATAAAGGGGAATGGTATAATAAAGGGGAACTCTTATAAGACAGTGGGGAGTTAAATTGCTCAAAAGCTTCATACTGACTCTTAGGGCTGCAGAAATATGAATATGGGCTGGGGTACTAGGATAAAACCTAGTGCAGAAGGGGAGTTTTGAGCCGGAACTTGAAAGGTGAGAAGGATTTGCATAGGCCAGGAAGAAGGGGGAAAGTAGGGAAAACACATAAGCAAAGGTGGAGGAAGAAGAATAATCATGGCATATTGTATGGGGTCCCTGCACAGCCGAAAATCGGTCTGATGGAGGAAGGAAACTGAATGCAAACTGCTGTCGCATGTTGTAAACCCAGCTACCTGCATGACATCTCTCACTGGATGTCTCTTAGGCCTCATGAAATCAGCATGCCCCAAACCAAAGTTGTGACTCTACCATCTCCCCCTAATGAGGCCAGAAATCTGGGCATCATTCAGTATTTCTCCATTTCCCTAATCATCCCTCACTCCAGTCTCTTAGCCAAACTCTTCAAGTTCCACTTGCTAGATAGTGTCTTGCATCTGCATGCTTCTCATCTCTGCCACCCTCCGGTCCAAGCCACCGCCATTTCTTGCATCATCAACTGCACTTCCTCCTTCAACACCCACCCCTCGCCCTACTGCAGCCAAATAGAACTTATTGAAAATTAAACCACTCTCTAGCGAGAAAAAAAGAATCTTTCAGTGGCTTAACATTGCATTTGGAATGAAATCCAGCCCTGGTTTTATGGCCTCAAATGCCCTGAGTGATCAGGCATTTGCATCCCCGTGTTCTGCTTCCACCCCAAGCACACTTCACTACCGTTGCGACACTAACCACCTGAGCTGGCATCAGATCCCACAGGTCGAACCTCAACCTTCCACTTGACTGCCTCCACTTCAGGTACCAGCTGCGAGTAGGGTCTCCAGGCCCCTTGTACCTCTGACCGATTGGCTACAAATTCCCACAATTCGAGAATCCACTAGAACAATTCAGAACTCAAGAAAGTATTGTACTTACTATTAGAGTTTTAATTATAAAGGATATCTGGACCAACCAAATGGGAGAGACACCAAGGGCGAGGTCTGAGGATTCTTCAGGCAGAGCTTCTATGCCCTCTCCCAGTAGAATCAAGGTGTGCTACCTGCCCTGCATATCAGTGCCTTGGTCAGCCAAAAAGCTCCTTCAAGCCTGTGTCCAGAGTTTGTACTGGAGTTTCATTGCACGGGTGTGGTTGATTAAATCCCTGGCCCCAGGACTGAACTCAGCCTCCAGGTCCCCTCCTCTCACAAAGTGCCAACCCTCTAGTCACGTGGTGGATCTTTTTCGTGACCAGCCTGATCCTGAAGCTATCTGGGGGCCCACCACAGTTACACCACTAGCATAATAAAGAAACTCTTTATCACTCGGAAAATTCCAAGGGTTTTTGAGGCTCTCTGCCAGGAACCACCAGGGATGAAGACCAGATACATTCTCTCTTATTTTTTATTTTTTTAATATATTTTTTTAAAGATTTTATTTATTTATTTGACAGAGAGACACAGTGAGAGAGGGAACACAAGCAGGGGGAGCGGCAGGCAGAGGGAGAAACAGGCTCCCCACCGAGCAAAGAGCTTGATGTGGGGCTCCATCCCAGGACCCTGGGATCATGACATGAGCCGAAGGCAGATGTTTAACTGACTGAGCCACCCACGTATCCCCAGATACATTCTTTATTACACCAAAATACTTCTCAGACTTCACTCTTGCCCTACCTCCGCACACCCCACACACTGGTCTCCTAGTTCCTGGACGGCGCCCAGTCCTTTCCTCTGCTCCAGATGGCTCCCTTCCCCCATCCTCCCTCCTGACTGTCCTCCCCCCACCCCCAGCTCTTCCCAGACTTCAGATTACCTGATTAGAAAGTCTTTGCTCGCTCTCCCCTTGTTATCCCCCATGTATATTTGCTTCATAGCACTAATCTCAATCTGAAATGATTTTATTTATGTTGACTCCACTAACTTTGTCTTCTCCATACAATATATACTCCTTGAGGACCGAGCCTTGGTTGTCCTGTTCCTTATCTCCTGGCACATACCAACGGTCAGTAAATATTTGTCAAATTAAAGAATAAACAAAGTGGGAAAGATAAGGATGATCAGACCACTTGAAGCTCTTTGTCAAGAAGAGGAAATGTTTAGACTTGATGAGAAAAGTAGAAGGGAGAGGCTATTGGATAATAAGCAAGAAGATAGGTATTTGGGGAGTATGAATATGGGGGAGGATGGTCACAGTGTACCAAATGTATTGCACAAGGGCAAAGGACTAGAGGCAGGAGGAGTCAGGTGGACTGCTGAAAGACTGAGCAAGAGTGGTGGGGTAGAAATGGAGTGGAAGGGGAAAATCTGAGATTTTTAAAGAGAAATGCCCTTGACATTTTTCTTTTTAGTTTTAACTCTTTATTTTGAAATAATTTTGAGGGGCGCCTGGCTGGCTCAGTCATTAAACATCTGCCTTTGGCTCAGGTCATGATCCCAGGGTCCTGGGATCGAGCCCCACATAGGGCTCCCTGCTTGGCAGGAAGCCTGCTTCTCCCTCTCCCACTCCCCCTGCTTGTGTTCCCTCTCTCGCTGTGTCTCTCTCTGTCAAATAAATAAAATCTTTTTAAAAATGAAATAATATTGAACTTACAAAACACTTACAAAAATACCATGAGGAATCCTGTATACCCTTCACCCAGATTCACTAATTGTTGACATATGACCTCATTTGCTTTATTATTCTTTCTCTTTCCATATGTGTGTATGCATTCCTCTGTGTTATTTTTTCTGAGTCATTTGAGAGTAAGTTAAAAACATCATGCCTTTTCATCCTTAAATACTTCACTACGTAGTTCCTAATAGCAAAGACTTTTTGTAACAACATAGAACATGGACCAAAATCAGGGGATTTAATGCTGATAAAATGCTATATCCAGGATCCTAGCCCAAGAACCAGTTCAGGATCCTGCCTTACAATGAGTTGTGATGCCTCTTTGGTCTCCTTCCATCTGGAATAGTTCCTTGGTCTTCCCTTGATTTTATGACTTTGACATTTTTGAAATCCACAGACCAGTTATTTTGTAGAATGCCCCCCATTTTGCTTTGCTCATGTTTTCTCCTACCTATATTCTGTGCATTTTTGTCGGGAATGCTACATTAATGATCTTGTGTCCTGAGCATCAAATAAGAGGCATGTGACATCACTTTGTCATTATGCCATTATAGGTGGTATGAACTTTGATCACTTAGTTAAGGTGGTGTTTACCCAGGTTTTCCCATAAGATGACCACTTTTCCTTTTGTAATTAATAAATAATTTATGCTGAGATACTATAATAAGCCTATGTAAATATTTTTCTTTCATCAACCTTTTACCCAGTAGTTTCAGCATACAGGGACGATTCTTGCTGGAATCAGTTATTGCCATGGCACCTGCAAAACAGTGATTTTCTCACTCCATCATTTCTTCTACCTATTTATTTATTTATTATTTATTTATTTATTTATTATGGACTCATGGACTCTTACTTATTATATCGTTTTTAATCCATTACTGTTATTCATCTTAATGCCCCAAATTATTATCAAATTGTCCCAGTTTGTTCAGTGGGAGGCACTACAGATGGGTTCTCATGTCCTTTTTGACACATCCCTATCATTTTTTGAGCCATTCTTTACTTTCTGGCACAACAAAATATACCACATTCTTCTCGTACTTTTCCTGCCTTAGTCCTGACATCTGCCATTTCATCAGAGTCCTGACTCCTTTTAAAGGGGAGTAATATTTAAAAAGCAAGATCTGACAGCAAGGTGTGCCCTTTGCTGCTGGCCTGTTATTGTTTTCTAGGCCTTTCTTCCCTGAAATTTTGACTCACTGAGTGAAGGAGATACAGCTCAGGAGACTAGAACATCACTGACAGAAAATAACTCCAAAAGCCAAATTGAAAAGATTCACAGGAGGCCAACTTGTCTACCAAGAAGACTACCCAAGCCATTTTTAAAATATGTGTTAAAAATGTATTCCTCATTGTACGAGATCTAAACAATAAAGTAATAAATGAAAATAAATGCCCCTTTCCTTCTTTGCAATCTTTAAGTTTTATCAGCAAACACTTTTCAGATCACTGAAGTTAGCTTTTAACACTTGCCCAATTTATAACACCTCCCCAGGCCGAGTGCCACCGGAAGGCTAGGCAGCAGGTGGGAACTTGCTTTCTGGAAGCTACAGTTTGCCAGGTGCTATAGACTTCTGCCAGGCCCTTCTTGGGACTTTCTGGGCTCTTCTCACAGATTGTGTTATCTGGAGGGATATCAGTGCTGACCCAGTATCAACAATGGGGAAAGCACTGAATGTTCTTCACTGTTTGAAAAATACAGTGTTGGCGTCTGGGCTGGAGGAGATTAAATTCAGACCCCAGAGACTGAGATAAAGTCTATTTCAAATGAGCTTTAGGGTCCCTAAAGAGTGGAGGCAGCAATGGCTTCTCTTCTTTGACTCCCTTGATAGAATGACTCTTTCCAAACAAGATGCCATTCATTCACAAGACACACACACACACACACACACACACACACACACACACACACACACA